>NC_044034.1:138940961-139293158 GCF_901765095.1 Microcaecilia unicolor | reverse complement strand
TACTGTATTTAAGGAAGGGAACTGAGCTAGCACTTTGCTTCAGGTTCTGTTCCCGAGGCCAATCTCCGTGGTTCCTGTGTTTCGTCGTTTTCCTGGTGTTGCTGATTCTGGACTGTTTCCTGGTTATCTCTGCCTAGCTGCCTGCCTAGACCTCTAGCCTGACTTTGACTTCCCTACTAGCCGCCTGCCTTCACCTCTTGCCTGACTCCGACTATGCTGTTAGCTGCCTGCCCTGATCTGCTGCCAGTTTGTGGACATTTCTATTCCACCTGCCCGCTTCTCTCCCGGTTCCAGTCCAGGTCAGTCCGTCAACCCCGCGGTTCCTGAAGTCCCGTTGACCGCCTGCAGCTGGGGGCTCAACCCTTGGTGAACGGCAGTCGCCGCGGGTGAAGACTTGGGGTTGCACGGCTGTCCTTTGAGGTCCTTCAGGGCCTTATGGGACCTAAGGGCTCACCCTCCTTGTGGATAAGACAGGAACCTGAAGCCATGAGCTCGCCTACGCAACCTGACCTGCGGGACCTGGCTAAAATTCTCCAGCAGGAGCAGTTGAACGCCCTGTCGGGGGCCCTCCAGAACGTATGCTCTCAGCTATCTTCGGTCCAGGTACAGAACCAGGCCGCTGCGGTCCAGGGTGCCGCAGCGGCTCCCCGTCCGGGAGGGTCCTTCCCGGGACCTCAGTTCCCTGAGCCTGCACGATTTGATGGTGTTCCCGGAAGCTGCCGGGGTTTCCTCAACCAGTGCAACACATACTTCAAGATGCAACCAGAGGCTTTTGCATCAGACCAGATAAAAGTGGCCTACGTTATTTCCTTGCTTACGGGACGGGCCCTGGCCTGGGCGTCCCCGTTATGTGAACAACAGGACCCGCTTTTGGACAACTCTGCGGAGTTCCAACGCCGCTTCCGCATGGTGTTTGACCTCCCAGGAAGGCTGTCTTCCGCCGCGTCCGAACTGCTGCGGATTCAACAGGGCGAAGGGACCGTGGCAGACTATGCTATTCGATTTCGGACTTTGGCAACCGAGTTGCGCTGGAATCAGGAGTCCTTATCTGCAATCTTCCTGGAGGGACTTCAGGATCGGATCAAAGGATGAGCTGGCTGGCAGGGAGGTCCCGGGGCAATTGGATGCCCTGATCTCGCTCTGTGTCCGGGTTGATACCCGTTTCCAGGAGAGGGCTAGAGCTCGAGCGGACCGGCGGAAGGGACCCAGGGGTGTGTCTCGGTCTGGTCAGGGACCGTCCCCCCGCCGTGGCTCATGAGATCTTAGGGAGACCTCCGAAAAACCTATGGTTATCGGCCGCCAGCGACCGACTCCGTCGGAGAGGACTCAACGTTTGCGGGGCGGTCTTTGCCTGTATTGCGGCGAGGCGGGTCATTTCATTCGCACTTGCCCCGCACGGCCGGGAAATGCCACTCCCAAGGCGCCCTGAGGGGAGGGGTCTTGGGGCACTCTACTCCCCTACCTGATCATCTGATAACACTTCCGGTAACTTCGCGGTGGCAGGAGACGATGGTTCACACCCGGGCCCTCTTGGACTCCGGGGCCGGGGGAAATTTCATTTGCCAGGAACTCTTGCAGCAGATGGGATGGCCCACACTGCCCTACCGACCTGCACTGCAAGTGACATCCATCCAGGGTACTGTGTTACCCCAGCCTATCACAGAGGTGACTCCATTTTTGGGGCTTCAGGTGGGGGAGGATCACCGTGAGGAGGCTCAATTTCTGATCTTACCCCGCACCATTCATCCTGTGGTTCTGGGCCTGCCCTGGTTACGGCGCCATACCCCAGTGATAGATTGGACTTTAGGGAAGATTCAGGCCTGGGGTGGCGCCTGCATTGAGGCCTGTTTGAAGGGCCGGGAATCCAGCTGTCCCGCGGTAGTAGCTACCCCTAGAACTGTGTCAGCCTGTCAAGCTACTCTGCCAGAGGAGTACCGGGAGTTCGCGGATGTGCTACCGCCACATCGGTCCTTTGATTGTGCTATCAAGTTGATGGCTGACAAGATGCCACCGCGGGGCTGTCTCTATACACTGTCCCGGGAGGAATCTAAGGTAATGCAAGCCTATATCCGGGAGAATCTCCAGAAAGGGTTCATCCGTCCCTCTACGTCCCCTGCCGGAGCAGGATTCTTTTTCGTGACCAAGAAAGATGGCTCCTTGAGGCCCTGTATTGACTACCGGGGCCTAAATGCCATCACCGTGAAGGACCAATACCCTCTGCCCCTTATCCCAGAGTTGTTTGATCGGTTGCAGGGGGCCCAGGTCTTCACCAAGTTGGATATCCGTGGGGCCTAAAACTTGGTCCGTATCCGGCAGGGGGACGAATGGAAAACTGCATTTAATACACGAGGGGCATTTCGAGTATCGGGAGATGCCTTTCGGCTTGTGCAACGCTCCCGCAGTGTTCCAAAGGTTCATAAACTTCGCTCTCGAGGACCTGCTGTATACTACGGTAATTGTTTACTTGGATGACATCCTGATCTTCTCCAAAGATCCCATGGAGCATGTGACCCACGTTCTAACTGTTCTTCAGCGCTTACGACAATTCCGCTTGTTTGCCAAGCTCAGCAAATGCTCTTTTCATCAGCAGTCTCTGCCTTTTCTGGGACATATTTTGTTACCAGGGGGTCTGCAAATGGATCCAGATAAACTTCGCGCTATCCGGGAGTGGCCTCAACCCCAGGGCCTGAAGGCGCTGCAACGGTTCCTGGGGTTTGCGAAATACTACCGTCAATTTATTCCTCACTATTCGCAACTGACAGCTCCTTTGACAGTGCTCACCAAGAAGCATGCAGATGTCCGAAACTGGCCAGCTGAGGCGCAAGCAGCATTTAGTCAATTGAAGAAAGCCTTTGAATCTGCTTCCATCCTTCAGGCTCCGGATCCTAACAAGCCGTTTGTGGTAGAGGTGGACGCTTCTGCTTTGGGCGCCGGGGCAGTCCTCTCTCAAGTTAACGCCAAGGGCCGGCGTCAACCTTGCTTCTTCTTCTCCCGTAAGTTCTCCCCAGCGGAACGCAACTATACTGTGGGAGACAGAGAACTGCTAGCCTTGAAGTTAGCTCTGCAAGAGTGGAGACATTTGCTGGAGGTGGCAGAGCACCGGTTTAAGGTGATTACGGACCACAAGAATCTCTTGTATCTGCAGGAGGCCCAAAGGCTGAATCCACGGCAAGCCCGCTGGTCACTGTTCTTTGCCAGGTTCCGGTTTCAACTTGTATTCCGGTCAGCTGCCCAGAATACCCCTGCGGACTCCCTCTCCCGAGCCTTTGAAGCTCCAGAGGACATTGAAGAGCTTCATCCTATGTTGGATCCAGTCTGCCTCAGTGCGGCCCCAGGAGGGGTCGCACCGTTGCGGAAGCTTGTGCCTCCTCAGGACCGGGGAAAAGTAATGCGTTGGGGACATTGCTCCGTATAGGCCGGACATTTTGGGTTCCAAAAGACCCTTCGTCTGATTTCTCGACAGTACCAGTGGCCTCACATGAGGCAAGATATCCTTCAGTTTGTCACGACCTGCCCTACCTGCGCCCTGACTAAGTCTGTGGTAGGGCGCCCCTGGGGGAACCTGCAGCCGTTGCCCATTCCTGCAGCTCCCTGGGAGGAATTGTCTATGGATTTCATTACGGACCTTCCCCGCTCCCAGGGACACACCGTGATTTGGATTGTGGTAGACCGGTTCTCCCGTATGGCACATTTCGTTCCCCTGCCAGGGCTTCCGTCGGCAGCATTGTTAGCCCAGCAGTTCATCCAGCATATTTTCTGGCTCCATGGGCTACCTGTCAGGATCATCAGTGACCGTGGAACTCAGTTCACTTCACGATTCTGGAGAGCCCTGTGTTCTGCTCTGGGGGTTGTTACCCAGTTCTCCTCGGCCTATCATCCCAACGGTATGGTTGAACGGATTAACCAAACGTCGATAGGGTTCTTGCGGGCCTTTGTCAACAAGCGGCAAGACAACTGGGCATCCCTTCTTCCGTGGGCCGAGTTTGCCTATAACCACAGTGAACATTCCGCCTCGGGGCAATCTCCGTTTTTCATGGTATATGAACAACACCCGCGGCTTCCATCACCCATTCCTTCTGACTCCTCTACGCCGCCCATGGTCACTTGAACCCTGGCGGACCTGCAAGAAGTCTGGACTATGGCCCGTGAACAACTACAAAGAGTGGCCGCCAAGTACAAGTCGTTTGCTGACCGACACCAGCGTCCCGCCCCGATGTTGCAGCCGGGACAAAAGGTATGGCTAAGCACTAAATACCTAAGGCTCCGGGTACCCTCTCGGAGGTTGGGGCCACGGTATATCGGGCCGTTTGATATCCAGTCTTGGATTGGAGCAGTGACATACCGCCTGCGGCTACCTAGTACTCTGCGGATTCATAATGCCTTCCATATTTCTCTGCTGAAGAGTTTCTGGGGGTCCAAATGGCATCCACAGAATAAAGAATCCGTCGTTCCGGAGGCTGACCCCGATCCCGAGTATAAGGTTGAAGAAATCATTGACTCCAAGAGGCGGCAGGGGAAGCTGCACTACCTGCTATCTTAGAAGCATTTCGGTCCCCGAAGACAATTCCTGGGAACCGGCTACCAATGTACATGCTCCGGAGTTGGTAAGGGCCTTCCATGATCGATATCCTCATAAACCTGGCCCCAGGAGGAGGGGGGCATCCGGGGGGGGGGGGGATACTGTCGCGTCCATCGCTCCTTCCGGCTCCTCCGCCGCGGAGGGCGGGAGCCAGCGTCCTCTGCGGCAAGGGGTAGCGGTCCGGAGGCCTCGGCAGGGAGCCGGGGGCCGCCGCAGTGATGGCCGTTCCATCCGGGACCGAGGCCGGAGGCCGGCGACTGCGGCCGCCGGTCTTTTGTTCGCCGGCTGTGGGGGCTATGTTTGTGCCGCCGAAGGAGGCGGCGCCGAGGCGCGATGGCCGGCGTCTTCTTCCCTCCCGGGCGGGAGGGCCCGGAGCTCCGCCTCTGAGGTGCCGGATTGGGAGGCCAAGTTGGTGGTCCCGCCTGGGGAATCGGACAGAGCCAATCAGAGGGGCTCTGCCGATACTCAGGTCCGGATTGGTCGGCAGTACCTACGGGGACGGGGCGGCTGATGATGTACTGTATTTAAGGAAGGGAACTGAGCTAGCACTTTGCTTCAGGTTCTGTTCCCGAGGCCAATCTCCGTGGTTCCTGTGTTTTGTCGTTTTCCTGGTGTTGCTGATTCTGGACTTTGGACTGTTTCCTGGTTATCTCTGCCTAGCTGCCTGCCTAGACCTCTAGCCTGACTTTGACTTCTCTACTAGCCGCCTGCCTTGACCTCTTGCCTGACTCCGACTACGCTGTTAGCTGCCTGCCCTGATCTGCTGCCAGTTTGCGGACATTTCTATTCCACCTGCCCGCTTCTCTCCCGGTTCCAGTCAAGGTCAGTCCGTCAACCCCGCGGTTCCTAAAGTCCCGTTGAATGCCTGCAGCTGGGGGCTCAACCCTTGGTGAACGGCGGTCGCCGCGGGTGAAGACTTGGGGTTGCACGGCTGTCCTTTGAGGTCCTTCAGGGCCTTACGGGACCTAAGGGCTCACCCTCCTTGTGGATAAGACACCACCTCAGCTGAGAAAAATGGCAACAGGAATACTGAACTACCACTCCTACAGATATCCTAGCCGACCTAACAGCAGATTGGAAGAAAGAAAAAACTGACAGAGAGAAAGCACCTGATCACCTGAAACTAAAAAGGTGAAAACAATTAAATAAATTATCATAGCCGAAAATGCTATGCAGGAGAAGAAAGCATCTAAATCCCTGCCGCCAAGCTGACTAAAGGTGCAAATAAAGTGCCAGCCGCTGCAGTTTCAGAATATGGAGAAAACATATCTCAGAGCGCAATTGAAATGAGATAGAACAATCATCTGTAGCTGCTGCCTCTGCAAGCAGATCACCTGAAATTCTTGCCGCAAACACCAATTAGAGGAAACGTGAATAAATGAAATGAAATGTAGACACTTGTTAATACCTCTTATCATATTGAATTCCATAAACCACTACACAGTTCTAGGAATAACATGTATAGGAATCTAGGCAGGTGCCCTTTGGGCTCGATGGGACATTTGACCTTTTCAGAGTGTGGTAATACACATGTACCTATGTAGAAAAATTGTCCACTGTCTATATTCTCGAGACATACCTACAGAGAGGATGCTCAATCTCAACCAGCAGACCAGAGTGCTGCACTCTAAAGACTACATAGGCAACTGAGGGATTCCATCCGAGAAAAATAACCAGATAGGAAAGAATATATGAGAGGTGAGAGAATATCAGAGAGATGTAAAGAAAGTCATAACCCGAGAGAAAATATCGAGGAAAAAGATAGAGAAGAAGAAGACCGTAAGATCCCTGCTGCCAGAGGACATGTACTCCTGCCGTTGTCTTTGCAGCAAGAGACTAAGCGAAGCATACGTGAGGTCAAAGCGACAACAAAAAATTGTAGAAGAGGGACATCCCATTAAGGTACTATGCGCTGACAAAGTCCAGAAGATGTGAGTCTCTTCCCCTGAAAGAAGAGTGAAATCCAAGAGAAAAAATACACACAATGCGTTTTTTTTTTAAATCCAACCACATGCCATGTGAAGGGAAAATTAGGTTCTTACCTTGGTAATTTTCTTTCCTTTAGTCATAGCAGATGAAGCCATTATGTATGGGTTATGTCCATCAACCAGCAGGGGAGATAGAGAGCACTCAAACTTTCACAGTGCCCTCTTGGCCAGCTAGCTCCACTGCCTCTTCAGTATTTGAAGCTTCCAAAGCAGTATGGCAAACCGCAATGGGAATCACAAGAGCTTTCCTCACAGCGAACGATGGCCCATCACAAGGGCATGAACTCATAAAGGAGGGAATGCACATCCTCCTGGAGGGAATAAACTCATCCTCCTTATTGTATAAGTGGAGGGGAACACACGCGCCTCCTGGAGGGAATCACACATCCTCCCAACACACTGGAGGGAATGAACTCATCCTCCTATTTATAGAACTGGAGGGGAACACACGTGCCTCCTGGAGGGAATCACACATCTTCCCAACACACTGGAGGGAATGAACACATCCTCCTAAATTTAAACTGAACATGAATCCTGAAGATTGTTTTCCAACTTTCTCCCAAGGAAGGAACTTCAGGAAATTAGAACAGAACCTGAAAAACAGATTCACAGCATACAGACAATCATACAGGGAGGGCTCATGGCTTCATCTGCTATGACTAAAGGAAAGAAAATTACCAAGGTAAGAACCTAATTTTCCCTTCCTTGTCATCAAGCAGATGAAGCCATTACGTATGGGATGTAACAAAGCAATCCCTAGATAGGGTGGGAACAAGCCACACCACGCGCTAGCACTTGTGCACCAAAACGCGCATCCCTCCTGGCAGCCACATCCAGCCTGTAATGTCTGGCAAAGGAGAGCTTAGAAGCCCATGTTGCTGCACTGCATATCTCTTGAAGAGAGAGTGCTCCAGTTTCAGCCCAAGAGGAAGAAATCGCTCTAGTAGAATGCGCCTTAAAGGCTACAGGCGGAACCCTGCCGGCCAGCAGATAAGCTGAAAAGATAGTTTCTTTGAGCCAGCGGGCAATAGTGGCTTTAGACGCTGGAGACCCTCTGCGAGAACCGGATAGCAAAACAAACAGATGATCAGAAGTCCTGAAAGAGTTAGTAACTCGCAGATACTGCAGCAGAGTCCTGTGCACATCCAAAAGGTGCAGCTGCCCAAAAGATTCTGGAAACTCTTCCTCTGAAAAAGAGGACAAGAAAATGGGCTGGTTTAGGTGAAAGGCTGAAACCACCTTAGGCATAAAGGAAGGCACGGTCCGAACCGTGACTCCGGACTCTGAAAATTGCAGAAATGGGTCTCTACAGGACAGCGCCTGGAGCTCTGACACCCGTCTCGCCGAGGTAATGGCCACCAGAAAAACGGCCATCAGTGTCAAATCTTTCTCCGATGCTCGCCGAAGCGGCTCAAAAGGAGATGCCTGCAGGGTTTTCAAAACTAGCCCCAGGTTCCAAGCTGGACAGGGTGCTCGCACTGGAGGTCGGAGCCGAAGCACCCCTCTAAGAAACCGTGCCACATCTGGGTAAGCAGCCAAAGACACGCCTTCCACCTTACCACGAAGGGAGGCCAACGCTGCCACCTGCACCCGCAGGGAATTATAGGCCAAGCCTTTTTGTACACCTTCCTGCAAAAAGTCCAGAATCGGCGAGACAGGAGCCCGCATTGGAGCAATGGCTCTGGAAGCACACAAAGACTCAAACAGGCACCAAATCCTGGCATAAGCCACGGAAGTGGGCCGCTTGCGGGCTTGCAGGAGAGTGGAAATAACTTTATTGGAATAACCTTTATCCCTCAATTGCGCCCTCTCAATAGCCATGCCGTAAGACCAAAGCGGCTGGCGTCCTCCATGGCTACCGGTCCCTGAGTCAACAGGTTCGGTACCAGAGGTAACGGCAGAGGAGCCTCCAGGAGCATCTGTCGGAGGTCTGCATACCAGGGTCTCCTTGGCCAATCCGGGGCAATGAGGACCACTTCTCCTGGGTGCAGCCGAATCCGCAAGAGCAGGCGCCCTATCAAGGGCCATGGGGGAAACACATAAAGTAGACCCGGAGGCCAGGGTTGAGCCAAGGCATCCAACCCCGCCGAGCGAGGATCTCTCCGTCTGCTGAAGCAGCACGAGACTTTGGTATTGGCACTTGTCGCCATTAGATCCATCACGGGCTTGCCCCATTTGGCACAGATCTGCAGGAATACTTCGTCTGCCAGATTCCATTCTGCTGGATCGATCTGATGCCTGCTCAGATAATCGGCCTGCACATTGCTCTGATCTGCAATATGAGCTGCCGACAGACACTGAAGATGCAGCTCGGCCCAGTGGCAAATCAGTTCGGCCTGCGCGACTAGTGCTCTGCACCGTGTTCCGCCTTGTCGATTTATATAGGCCACCGTTGTCGTGTTGTCCGACATCACTCTGACAGCCCATCCTTCCAGGGTCACTTGAAAGGCCAGAAGCGCCTGAAACACCACTTTCAACTCTAGGCGGTTGATGGACCACTCCGACTCCTCGGGTGTCCATAGACCCTGGGCATGCTTCCCCTTGCAATGTGCGCCCCAGCCCTTCAGGCTGGCATCTGTTACCACTAGGCACCAAACAGGGAGCGTCAGCGGCATTCCTCGCCGCAGCATGCTGTCCGAGAGCCACCACTCCATGCTGAGTCGGGCCGCAGGGAGCCAAGTAAGTCTGCATTGGTAATCCTGAGAAATAGGAGACCATCTCTGGAGTAGGGAATACTGTAGAGGTCTCAGGTGCGCTCTCGCCCAGGGTACCACTTCCATCGTGGCTGTCATCGATCCCAGCAGCTGGACAATGTCCCAAGCTCGCGGATGGGGCATCCTCAGGAGCAGACGGACCTGATTCTGAAGCTTGCACCGCCTTAGCTCGGGTAGGAACACATAGCCCGAGACTGTGTCGAACCTGGCCCCCAAAATTTCTAGAGATTGAGAAGGGGTCAGGTGACTTTTGGCCATATTGACGACCCAGCCTAGAGATTGCAGTACTGAGACCACTCTGGCTGTAGCTTGTAAGCTCTCTGTTGCAGAGTCTGCTCTGATGAGCCAGTCGTCTAGGTACGGGTGAACCCTGATACCCTCTCGCCTGAGAAAAGCAGCTACTACCACCATTACCTTCGAAAAGGTTCGGGGAGCTGTGTCGAGGCCAAAAGGCAAGGCCCTGAACTGGAAATGCTTTCCCAACACCGCAAACCTCAGAAACTTCTGGTGCGGGGGCCAAATCGGTATGTGCAAGTAAGCTTCTTTCAGGTCTAGAGACGTGAGGAACTCTCCTGGCTGTACCGCCGCAATGACGGAGCGCAGGGATTCCATGTGGAAATGCCGCACTCTCAGGGACTTGTTCACTTCTTTTAAGTCCAGAATAGGGCGAAAGGACCCACCTTTTCGCGGCACCACAAAGTATATGGAGTATCGGCCGCAGCCTTGCTCGGCGGGTGGCACCGGGGTCACAGCCCCTAACAGAATCAGACCTTGCAAAGTCTCCTCCACCGCCGCCCGTTTGACGGCAGAACCGCATCGGGACTCCACAAACACGTCTCTTACTGGGGCGTTGAATTCTATTCTGTATCCATCTCTGATCAGGTCCAGAACCCACTGATCTGAGGAAATCTTGGCCCACTCCTCGGCAAAGAGGGAAAGCCGTCCTCCGATGACAGGCATCGAGGAGAGGGCCGGCGCACCATCATTGAGAGGGTCGCCCCTGAACTCCTGGTCTTGAGCCACCGGCTGCGGAACGCTTGTCCGAGCAAAAGGAGTGCCTCTGCTGACCACGGGCATGTGAAGTGAACCCAGCAGAACGCCCCGGGCGGTACCTTCTAGCTTCATGGAAGCGAGGTCTGTACGAGGAGTGGACCGCCTGGCCCTTAGAGGAAGGTCTCTGCCTATATTCGGGCAAGCGCTGGGGTTTAGGATCACCCAGGCCTTTCACAATTTTCTCCAACTCCTCACCAAATAGGAGAAGTCCTTGAAAAGGCAACTTCACCAACCTTTGCTTAGAGGCCATGTCCGCTGCCCAGTGTCCTAGCCACAGGCGACGGCGAGCCGCCACTGCTACTGCCGTTTGTTTAGCCAAGGGAAAGGGAAGGCCCGAGCAGCTTTCTTGGTACTAGCCATCCTGGGATTACCCGAGGAGGCCATGCCACTGTCAGGATCTTCAATCGAGAGGGCCTGCAGGGTATCTGAAATAAGCGCTGGCAGCTCATCACGGTGGAAAATCCTCACCGCGGAGGGATCATCCAGATCCTGTGGTAAATCCGCACCTGACTCTGGTTCCTCAGACCAAGAACGTCTGTCAGAGTTCTCCGAATCCTCACACCCCGACCACGGGGGGGGAAGGTGCACCACAATCTGAAGGGGAATTAACCCTTCTGCGCTTATCTTTAGGCCAAGCATCTGGGAAAAAAGCCTCACTGGGCAGTCCCAGGCTAGAATCCATCGGTGGGGGGGGGGGGGGGGGGGGGGGGGGGGCAATCAGAGGAGCCTCAGGCGACCCCTGAGGAAGGGCTCTTTTCATCATGTATGCTTTATGCAGCAAAAGCACAAAATCCTGGGAGAAAATCTCACCCTGGGAACCCAAATCCTATCCGGTGCTAGCCACTCCTGAAATAACCTCATCTCGAGGTGCCCCACCCGGCTCAAGTCTCTCCGTGTCCTCGGAGGCCGCGCCATGCGGTGTAAGCAAAATGGCGCCCGCTACCAGCTCAGAGCGGGAAGAAACATCGCTCGCCATGCTCGGGCCGGCTCCTACGCCAATACAGCACGATTTACAGAGCTCTGCTGCTGATCTGCGCTTGCCACAAGTGGAACAGCGCTTTACATTGTCTGCAGCCATCGCCGAAAAACGGCGGTAAAATCCAAAATGGCGGTTTCACGCCAAAATCGCCCCGATCGCGGGCCCACCCCGGAGGAGTTGGAAAACACTCTTACCTCAAAGGATCTAGTGTACAACTACGATCCTGCTGAAAATCAGGTCAAAAACCTCTGTTCCAGCGTCTCTACGTTTAAAAACGCGATGCGACTTTCTTTTTTTTTTTTTTAAAGCTGTGAGGAAAGCAGAGGTATTGAAGACTCCGGAGTCTCAGATGAGTGGGAAAGGCAGGGAAAGGGCGAACCTATATTCCTGCGTCCACTGTTGGTGGGTAAGGACAGGGAAAGCAAGGCAATATGTCCACATCCACAGAGGTATGGGTAAGGCAGGGAAAGGGCTAACCTATGTGCCTTTAAAGTGAAGCTGCTATAGCCTCCAACACCCCGGTTAACAACTGGCAAGCCAGGAACCACCTCCCGGCAGATTTTTTCTGGAGCTCGAACAAGCTGCAGCCACCCTGCTAAGGGAGATAGAGAATACTGAAGAGGCAGTGGAGCTAGCTGGCCAAGAGGGCACTGTGAAAGTTTGAGTGCTCTCTATCTCCCCTGCTGGTTGATGGACATAACCCATACGTAATGGCTTCATCTGCTTGATGACAAGGAAGTTATGGATGGTCATACTGGACAAAACCAGAATGTTTACCATGTGCCCAGGCTGAATAGATAGAGGAAACAAAAATACAAGTAGATGGCGTGAGGACCTCCCACTATCCTTAAGTGGGAGAAAATGCAAATTGACCGGATAACTTTACTCCCTAAGTGGACATATATCTTGTAAGTCCTAGAAGAAAACTAAGATAACACATGAGAAACTCCAAGACAGTTGGAAAGTAGAGAAGGCGTGAATAAAACATGCCGTCTAAAGCAGCTGAGAAAACTGGGTGCTTGGTAGACAGGACTGAGTCTCCTAGAATATGAGAACCATCTGAACCATGTAGCCTATGCAGCTGTCATCTGCTATGCCAAAGAGAACGCATAGCCATGAAAGAAAATTGCTGAAAGGAAGTAAGACTTTATGTCCAGAATTGCCAAGTAAGCAACAATTGAGTATCAGACAATGTATTTCATTGCACATGGCATCTGAATCATATAGCCTATGCTCTAGAGAACGTTTGTTAAGATCTTAAAACACTGTATAAGAACATAGCCACGGAGGAAAATTTCCTGAAAGGAATTAAGATCTTATGTCCAGCATTGTAAAGTACCAAACAATGGCACCTGAACCAGATAGCCTATGCCATAGAAAATGTTTGTTAAGTTCTTAAAACACTGTATAACATCATAGCCATGAAGGGAAATGCTTGAAAGGAACTAAGATATTATGGCCAGATTTGTAAAGTACTAACCAATTGACTATTAGACAATGTAGTCCTATTCACCAGGAAATAAGACAGAGTGACGCACACTGGACCCCCATAAAAACTGCGCTCGACAATAGCGAAAACCTTTTCTCCAAACATCACACACAAGGGAAAGGAATAGGAAAATGGTTATTTTGGAGCTGAGATATAATTTAATTCGCCCCATTGTCTAAAACAGAGAATTCCCGACTGAGCTGCACTTTGAATGTCTTGCCAAGAACAAAGTAATCGCCAACTGAGCTGCACTTTAATTCACAACATTGCTAGCAACCCAAAAGTCCCCGACGGAGAAAAAACAGAGGGAAAAACAAAATGAGCGCCATTCGCATCGTAGCATTTCGTTTTTTTTTTAATAGCTTGAAAAATACATGTAAAAATTAATTGCGGGCAAAATATATTACCAACCGGAGAAACAATATCTCCTTTCCATTGCACAAACAGCCAAACACAGTAAAAGCAGAAAAACGCTGCCGCGTCAAGGGAAATTGCAGCTGCAGGCAAAACAATGGCGGCCAAGCGTGCCAAAATGAGAAGAATAAAGTTCGGGGGAGAAAACCACTTACCGGACCGACGAAGAAGCAGGAAATCCGTGCCGCCGAAAAACAGATAACCTCCGATGCCGCACAAAACATGGTTTAGCCTCTGGCCCGACAGGAACCGTCAATACAGCTCCCAAGCTATACAGACCTGTCCAAGAGCGAGCACGCGCTTAACAGTTTGCGCCTTTTTTTTTTGATAACTACCGCCGCTAACAACGCCGGATAGCAGAGCAAAAATAATGAAGATAACAAAAAAACGCCGATTAAAGTCACAGATGCTGACTTTTCACTTTTTTTTTTTAAATAGCTCCGCCAGAAAATAAAATAAAGACTCTTCAAATAGAATAAGACAGAAGAGCTACCTGCTCGTTATAAGCCTGGGGAAAGCAAAAACTACTTCCTTTAAATTCCTTTCATTTGAATGATTTTTTTTTAATTTTCTTTTACTTAATTCTTTAAAAACAGCTGCCTATTAAAAGTGGCTGCCTCTCCCAAAGACGGTACACCTTTCCAGAGAAAGGGACAGCCCTTCCCTGCTAAGCCAGGGAGATGGGGAGGAAGAGGGGTGGACTCGAGACGGTAAAATTATGTATCATACCTGATAATTTTCTTTCCATTAATCATAGCTGATCAATCCATAGACTGGTGGGTTGTGTCCATCTACCAGCAGGTGGAGAGAGAGAGCAAACTTTTGCCTCCCTATATGTGGTCATGTGCTGCCGGAAACTCCTCAGTATGTCGATATCAAAGCTCCATCCGCAGGACTCAGCTCTTAGAGAATTACACCCACGAAGGGACACTCTGCCCAGCTCACCACCGCCGAAACGGGGGAGGGGAATTAACCCAGCTCATCCCCACACAAGTGGGGGAGGGGAATCCGTCCAGCTCATCCCCGCGGAGCGGGGGAGGGACACCACACCCGCCGATGCGGGGGGATCTGGCTTATCCTGCAACCGCAACCGCGGGAGGAGCTGACTGACCCTAACACCGCCGAAGCGGGAGGGGTACAAAGCTGCCCTACAACCGCACGAAGCGGGAGGGAGCGCCGGCAGAATTTTAAGTCTCAATCCAGCCCCGTAAAACTGAGGGGAGAGGAATGCAGCAGCTCACTGTAACACAAACTCGTCTCAACTCTTGAAGAATCCAAGTGAAAAAACTTGAACACGAAGTCTTACTGAAGTAACTGAAGACTAAACTTGAACCTGAAATGCAACCAGAATAAAAACAGTACAGATATCTGGGAGGGGCTATGGATTGATCAGCTATGATTAATGGAAAGAAAATTATCAGGTATGATACATAATTTTACCTTCCATATCATCAAGCTGATCAATCCATAGACTGGTGGGATGTACCGAAGCAGTACTCACCCAGGGCGGGACATAGAAATCCCTGACCTCAACACTGAAGCTCCAAACCGGGCCTCCGCCCGTGCAGCCACAGCAAAACGGTAATGCTTGGAGAATGTATGAGCCGAAGCCCAAGTTGCCGCCTTGCATATCTCTTCCAAGGAGACGGATCCGGCCTCTGCCATCGAGGCCGCCTGAGCTCTCGTGGAGTGAGCCTTCAGCTGGATAGGCGGCACCTTCCCCGCGGCCACATAAGCCGCTGCAATGGCTTCCTTGACCCATCTTGCCACTGTAGGCTTAGCAGCCTGCAGACCCTTACGAGGACCTGCAAACAGGACAAACAGATGATCCGATTTCCGGAAATCATTGGTCACTTCCAAGTATCTGATGATGACTCGTCTCACATCCAGATATTTAAGAGCAGAGTACTCCTCTGGGTAGTCCTCCCTACGAAAGGAAGGGAGACAGAGCTGCTGATTCACATGGAAGCGAGAAACAATCTTGGGCAGGAAGGAAGGCACTGTGCGAATAGTCACTCCTGCCTCAGTGAACTGCAGAAAAGGCTCTCGACATGAGAGCGCCTGGAGCTCGGAAACTCTTCTGGCTGAAGTGATAGCCACCAAAAAGACTGCTTTCAACGTCAGGTCTTTCAGAGATGCCCTCGACAAGGGTTCAAAAGGCGGCTTCTGCAATGCTCTTAGCACCAGGTTGAGATTCCACGCAGGCACCACTGAGTGCAGAGGAGGGCGCAGGTGATTAACTCCCTTGAGAAAGCGCACCACATCTGGCTGCGAAGCCAGGGAAGCACCCTTCAGGCGGCCCCTGAAGCAAGCCAGAGCCGCTACCTGGACTTTAAGGGAACTGAGCGACAGGCCTTTCTCCAGACCTTCTTGCAGGAACGCCAACACTGAAGAAATTGGAGCAGTGAAGGGAGAAAGTGAGCCTGCTTCACACCACGCTGCAAAGATACGCCAAACCCTGGCGTAAGCAGTAGAAGTAGAGCGCTTCCTCGCTCTCAGCATAGTGGCGATGACCTTGTCTGAGAAGCCCTTCTTCCTCAGACGCTGCCGCTCAATAGCCAGGCCGTAAGACCAAAGGGGGAGGGATCCTCCATCACCACGGGACCCTGATGTAACAGGCCCTGCTCCACTGGCAGCCGCAGAGGATCGTCGACTGAGAGCCTGATCAAGTCCGCATACCAGGGACGTCTGGGCCAATCCGGACCCACCAGGATTACCCTGCCGGGATGCTTTGCCACTCGGTCTAGCACCCTGCCCAACATGGGCCAGGGCGGGAACACATAGAGAAGCTCTTGTGTCGGCCACTGTTGGAGAAGAGCATCTACTCCCAGGGATCGAGGGTCCCGTCCTCTGCTGAAAAAGCGCGGCACTTGGCAATTGGCCGATGACGCCATCAGATCTAGGCTCGGCTGGCCCCAGCGCTTCGTGATGTCCAAGAACGCCTGAGCAGATAGCTGCCACTCTCCGGGCTCCAAGGTATGGCGACTGAGAAAGTCCGCCTTGACATTCATGACTCCAGCAATGTGGGCCGCTGAAAGCTGCTCCAGGTTCGCTTCCGCCCACTGGCAAAGATTCATAGCCTCCTTGGCTAGAGGGGCGCTCTTGGTACCTCCCTGGCGGTTGACATAGGCCACAGCCGTGGCATTGTCCGACAGGACCCGTACAGGCTTCAACACCAGTACCGGGATGAACTCCAAAAGCGCCAACCGAATGGCTCTGAGTTCCAGGAGGTTGATAGACCACTTTGCCTCTGCAGGAGACCAGAGCCCCTGCGCTGTCCTTCCCAAGCAGTGGGCTCCCCAGCCCGACAAAGAGGCGTCCGTTGTGACGACAATCCACTCTGGGGTCACCAGAGGCATTCCCGCAGACAACTTGTCTGTCTGCATCCACCAGCTCAGCGCCTTGCGCACTGCTGGGTCCAAGGGAAGGCGCACAGCATAATCCTCCGACATCGGAGTCCAGCGCTGCAGCAAAGAGTGTTGAAGTGGTCTCATATGAGCCCTGGCCCAGGGCACTACTTCCATCGTGGCCGTCATAGAGCCCAACAGCTGCACATAGTCCCAAGCCCGAAGAGGAGAGGCTACTAGGAACTGGTCCACCTGAGCCTGAATTTTGACAATCCGATTGTCTGGCAGGAACACTCTGCCCACTTGGGTGTCGAATCGAACTCCCAGGTACTCCAGGGACTGAGTCGGGCGCAGCTGGCTCTTCTCCCAGTTGATGATCCATCCCAGGGAGCTCAAAAGAGCAACTACCCGGTCCACAGCTTTGCCGCACTCTGCATAAGAGGGGGCTCGGATCAACCAGTCGTCCAGATAAGGATGGACTTGTACCCCTTCCTTTCGTAGGAAGGCCGCGATGACCACCATTACTTTGGAAAAGGTCCGCGGAGCAGTAGCCAACCCGAATGGGAGGGCTCTGAACTGGAAGTGTCGTCCCAGGACTGCAAAACGCAGAAAGCGTTGATGAGGCCAGATGGGAATATGCAGGTACGCTTCCTTGATGTCCAAGGAAGCCAAGAACTCTCCTGCCTTCACTGCCGCTATAACAGAGCGGAGAGTCTCCATGCGAAAGTGCCGCACTTTCAAGGCCCGATTGACCCCTTTGAGGTCGAGGATAGGCCGGACAGAACCTCCTTTCTTTGGTACCACAAAGTAAATGGAGTAACGTCCCTTGCCAAGCTGACTCTCTGGCACCGGAACGACCGCGCCCAGGCGGATCAGATTGTCCAAGGTCTGCTGCACTGCCACAGCTTTGACCGGAGACTTGCAGGGAGAGAGTACAAACCCGTCTTTTAAGGGTCGGCAGAACTCTAGCTTGTAGCCGTCTCTGATGACTTCCAGCACCCACGCGTCTGAAGTTATTGTGGTCCACTCGCCCAGAAACGAGGACAGCCGTCCTCCAATCTGCACTGGGGCGTGGACCAAGGCCCCGTCATTGGGTACGCGACCCTGGGGGAGGACCGGAGGAAGCACCTCCGGGACGGCGGTCTCTGCGAAAGGAATGCTGCTTGGGGGAGAAATTCCTCTTGAAGGAAGAGGGGGCAGAGGAACCCGACTTGCCCGGGCGGTACCGACGGGCTTCCTGCAACCGTCCTCTGGAGGTACCGGGACGAGTACTAGCCCGAGCCCTGACCTCTGGTAATTTCTTGCCCTTAGACGTGCTGAGATCGGTCACGATTTTGTCCAGCTCGACCCCAAAGAGCAGCTTGCCTTTAAAAGGCAACCTAGCCAGGCGGGATTTAGAGGCGTGGTCAGCAGACCAATGTTTCAGCCAAAGCCACCGCCGCGCAGAGATTGTCTGAGCCATGCCTTTCGCTGAGGCCCTCAAGACATCATACAGCAAGTCTGCCAAATAGGCTAAGCCCGATTCCAGGGCCGGCCAATCAGCCCTCAAGGAATGATCCGAGGGGGAAGCCCGCTGCACCATAGTCAGGCACGCCCTGGCCACATAGGAGCCGCAAACTGAGGCCTGCAAACTTAAAGCAGCCGCCTCACAGGACGACCTTAAGGCCGCCTCCAATCTTCTGTCTTGGGCGTCCTTTAGGGCCGTGCCACCTTCCACCGGCAATGCCGTTTTCTTAGTCACCGCAGTGATTAAAGAATCCACGGTAGGCCACAGATAGGCCTCACGTTCACTCACAGCCAAAGGATAGAGGCGGGACATAGCCCTAGCCACTTTAAGGCTCGCTTCCGGGACATCCCATTGAGACGAAATTAAGGTGTGCATGGCATCATGCACGTGGAAGGTTCTAGACGGGCGCTTCGTCCCCAGCATAATGGCAGAGCCAACAGGGGCTGAGGGAGAGACGTCCTCCGGAGAGGAAATCTTCAAAGTGTCCATGGCCTGTAACAACAGGTTGGGCAAATCCTCTGGGCTAAAAAGCCGCGCTGCAGAGGGGTCATCCGCTCCATCCGAGCGGGGATCCGTCTCCTCCAAGGAATCCGCAAAGGACCGTTGGGAGACCTCAGACACGCTGCCCTCATCTACATCGGAGGAGACAAAGTCCTCCAAGGCCTGGGAATCAACCCGAGGGCGTTTACCTCTGGGAACCTCAACCTCTTTACCAGACGAGGGAGCAGGGGCAGCGTTTTGCATGAGGAAGGCCTGATGCAGCAGCAAAACAAACTCGGGGGAGAAACCCCCCAGACTGTGCACTTCCGCAGCCTGGGCAACAGCCCTAGACGCACCCTCAACCGGCGCTCGCAAGAGCGGGGGAGAGACATGCTGCGCATCCAAAATGGCGTCCGGCGCGACACTCCGCGAAGGAGCCGCACGGGAAGAACGGCGCTTAACTTTAGCCGCTTTTGTGCCGTCGCCCAAATTAAGGGCATTCATGGCATTAATGTCTCCAACCTCAAGGGCGGCCCAAGAAGAAGCCGTCCGAGCCGCGTGGCCGGCCAAGATGGCGGAGGCGAGGAGCGGGGGATGGGCGTTTATGGCGGGAAAAACCGCCACGCCGGAGGAAGGACCGGGACATTCATCGGTCACGAAACTGTCACCCAACAAGGGCGAATCAGGCTTTAAGACCCCCGCATTCCCTCTAGAAGCGCTCAAGCGATCCGGGGAGCGACCCTTTGCGCCCTCGCCCTCCGACGCCATATGCCACGAGGAGAAGTATCGGGGAACCCCCTGCCCGCTATAAAAAGGTAAAAATTACCTGCTTGCCGCTCCGAGCTGTAACGACCTGGTGTCCCAGTGAGTAGCTGCAATAAACGTTTAAATAAACGTCGAAATAAACGCCTTTAAAGACGTTCAAATTTTTTTTTTTTTTTTTTAACGGAGCCAGCGGGAGGGGGGGAGAAAAGGAGGGACCTGGCACCACCAGGTTTGCACTTGCTCAAAAGAGCCCTCAACCCCAGGCACTCAACAAAACCTAAAAATTAGGCTTGGAGGCCTAGCCAGAGCTGCTGCTGTGTGTGACCACCACCTGCTGAGATAGAGAACATACTGAGGAGTTTCCGGCAGCACATGACCACATATAGGGAGGCAAAAGTTTGCTCTCTATCTCCACCTGCTGGTAGATGGACACAACCCACCAGTCTATGGATTGATCAGCTTGATGATATGGAAACCCGAGTTTAACACCCCAGAGGCTGTCAAAGAAAGAAAAGAAACCCTGTCAAGCCTCTAATTACGATTCCAGGCACAGAAGAAGTATTATAAATGTATCTGTAATATCTTATAGAGAAAAAGAGAGAGAGAAAGAGAGAGACGAATGGGCTCACTTCCTACCTGCTGAGAGACTGAGAAAATACTGAGGCTAAGGTCACATGGCCAGGGCTCGTATTGGCTCTCTAGAGTCAGTTTTTTCTCAGTCTCCACCTGCTGGTAGGCGGGCACAACCCAACAGTCCAATCCTGGTCCAGTCCGGAGGGACGCTAAGGAAATAGGAGTTGGAATCAAGCTCCTACTCCTAATGGATATAGTAAATCTAAGAGAGATTTGATTACAGAAACATAGGTTATTTCTTAAAGTACAAAATTAGGACTAGCAAAAAAAAGTTAGACTTCATTGCTATATGTCTAAGCTACTGTTATTTTTCTATTTCCATTCTCTTACATTTACACCTGCATCCACATATTCTTTTTCTGCCTGTGTGCTGTTTTGCAGCATGGTTGCTATGGTGTTTTAACATTTATTTCCACCAACCTGTGTAAGTTAATCTTCCTTCATCTTGTGTTTTTTGGACTCAAAATGATCCAAAATTGCAGATCAGCAGTCATGATTAAGAACAAGATTGCAGGATGTAAAAAATAATTTCAACTCCAAAGACTCTGAAATCACCACCCAGGGCCTCTTAAGACCCCCAGTCCACACCTCCACTCATGGAACATGCCAAGACCAATCTGGCACCAGCCCACCTAGCTGGGATGGCAACGGCACAGAGAGAGCATACTGCATGCAGCTTATGAGCTGCTGAACAATTTGCAGCCCTAAGCACAATCCTGGGATGCAAAATAAACTCCCCCCCCCCCCCCCCCAAGATTCAGAACCTCCAACAATGCTGGAACCATTCTCACCCCTGGAGCAGACCCCTCTGCTTAAGAAGGTCATGCATGATGAAATATGGCCCATAGCAAACAGGGATGCATTTCCTGACAGCAGTAAAGTCATGTGTGTTACCTTAGCCAGCTCTCCTGCAAGTTCCTTTCCTGAATCTTGTACTGACCAGTCCCCTAACTCAAACCACCATGCAATTAGTTGGTTATTACAAACAAGGCAAAAAGAATCTGCCGTGCAGTTAAACGGATGGTTCCTGCAGCTGCATCACAGACAGCCTTTTTAGTTCATGCCACTAAGGACTTCCTCCTTCCCATATACAGCTTTAATTCTGAAGTTTGAGACAGACACCCCCACTACCAAAGGGCTGAAATAACCCCAGAGCTTTTTTTCCGTTTTTTATCCCAGCCCCAATGGAAGTGGGGTGGAAAACGAGAAAGAGAGAAAGCATGGGGAAGAGGAGATAAAGATGATCAAGGACGAACAATGCTCACTCATTCTACTCACCACCTGGACCCTCCCCTATGGAGGTCCCCAAACTGCCTTTGGACTCCAAGCCTGCTACGAGGGGACCCACAGATCAACCAGAGAAGGCTCAAGGGCAGACCCCTAGGAACCCACATGGGGGGCACTCCTGTTTTACTTAAGCCCATAGGCCACACAGCCTGTACCCCAAGGAGCCAGGCCTAGAAATGCTCAGGAGTGGCCTAATGGTGAGAGCAGTGGCCTGGGAACTGGATTCAGTTCCCACTGCAGCTCCTTGTGACTATAGTAAAATCACTTAACCTACCACTGCCCTAGGTTAAAAAAAAAAAGTACCTATATATAATATGTAAACTGCTTTGATTGTAAGTGCTGAAATGTATTATATTAAGTCCCATCCCCTTTCCCTACAGCAATCCAAGCACAACCATCTGATATTAGAAAATATTGGTGATGGCATCAAATCAGTGTTTGCTGGTTGGGGAGCACAACCCTCTTGTCTAAGCTGATCTAGCAAGATAAGGTAAGTAGGTTTGTGGGAGAAAGATTTATAAAATAAGCTCTCAAACCTGCCCCAAACTGAGCTGGAGACCTAAACTGCTAGATCAACATAAATCTCTAAATAATTTAATTATGCAAGAAAATCATCTACTAACAAGAAAAAAATTATTCAGAATATCCCTGTACGAAGTCTATTGGGAGATTCTTAAATGTAAAATAGAGTCAGGTTATAAACCACAAAGTCTAAGACTTACAGCAAAGACAATATGAAAAAATACATACATATGCATTTGATATATGGTATTATATTATGGAGATTAATTGGAGATGTAATAGTTCAGATGGTGGGAAATGGAAGAAACCTAGTGCAAGATTTAACCAAAAAGCGATTTACTAGTCACTCAAAGATTGGGGACAAAACAGCTAATGCAGGTTGGGGAAATACAATGCAAAAAACAAAACAAACAAAATTATAACAAAATACGTTAAAATATGGGATTAGCAGAACAAAGAGCAAAGAACAGAACAGTTACCAAGTGGGTATTAAACACAACACTTGCTCATTTAAAGACACAAGATCCATAAAACAGGGAAAAGAAGAAGACGTGGATAATTATTAAAATAAATCAATTTCTGCGCAGATTCAAAAAATAAAAAACGCTTCTTTGAAGGATTTCATTACAAAAAAAAGCTACTGAAAAATGTTTCATAGCCGGATTACTTACAATGAATTTAACATTATTTCCTCTAAGGTTAATTCAACCATTTTTTTTTTTTAAATCTCCCTACAACGTATATCCTTTTACTACTATAAGCGGCGCTCTGCCTTCCACTACAGGACAAGAAATGAAAGGCCGTTGGGAAACTGATGCAGCGCGACCAATCCTAGCCAGGACCCGGCATTGAATGAGCACCTGAGCGCGGCCTCCCACTGCCTCGGCTCCCATTTCATACAGCAAAGGCAGCAACGTGACTCACCTGGTCAACAACACCTTCTCCAGACATGTCCAGTAAAAGAAAATTAAAAAAAAAACACAAAACAAAAAAATACCCTACAGAACCCGTCAGATTAAAAGCCTGCTCTGAGATTTAAAAATAAGCTGCGTGCCCGCCTCGGCCGCTCTCAGACCTCTCACACAGTGAAAATGGCGTCCAACCGTCCCGGTAACCGAGCGCTACCAGCCCGAGTCCAGATCGAACAGTGCCCCCGCGCGGCACAGCTGTAGGACAATACAAGCCGGGAGGACCACGGCGCCTAGCCTTGCCGCTCACTGAGACCCCGTAGTCACTCTATGGTCACGGCTCATTGTGCCGCGCAGAGGTCGCTTTTTTCCTCGTCATGCGTGCTGGAGGGGGGAGGGCGTGCTGTGACTGCGCTGTAAGCATACCTATCAAAAGCTTACAGTACAATTATCTACTTTTAAGATTCCTGCATTTCATATACTGCCTTTCTAATAGGAATAATAAAACAGTGTGCAGTTAAAAAAAACAGTGGGTAAAAAAGCTCTATTAACTGAAGAAATTATTCAGCACAATTTATGCATTATGGAATAGAGTTAAAAAGGTTAGAGATTGATAAAGTCTGTACAGCTGTGGAAATTATCAGATTAACAGAGTTTACATGATCTCTGGGATTTATGGTCCCTGGAATTTATGGGGCCCCTACAAACAAGCCTGGGAAAGGAGACTAGTGTAAACAGATGTTGCCAGACCTTGGAAATCAGATAAGCCCTGAGAAAGACAGTCTGGCAGAAGGACCTATTGTTTGGAACAGGTATATAAGCTATCCTGTAAGAAGAATATTTTGGGAGAAAAGAACAGAATAACATCTAGTTATGTTACTGTATGATTCTCTCCTGAGAAATGTATTTGTAATTGATAAGCAGAATAATAAATAATCGCCTTTCTCATATGCTAGCCCTCATAGTCTTTTATCTCGCTCTAAATTGCGGGTGGTTGGTGAGTACTAATTTGGGAGATGATACAAGCAGCCTTACTTTAATTAAAAACATAACCAGAACCTAAATCAAGATGTGTTGAAGTATGAGGCACAATGATTTAAGATAATGTCGAACTGGATCTGAATCTGTAAAGAGTAGGGTTACCATATGGAAAGCAATGGAAGTAAAACCCGGCTGGCTCAATCCGTCCTCCTTTTTCTGGAGCCATATGGTAACCCTAGTAAAGAGGAAGTTTCAAGATGCCGTAGAGATGGGAGATGCAGTCAAAAGCCTAGACCTGTTAAACACGGGGGCTGGAGGTCCAGGCTCACGGCCCGCTGGACCATCAGGGCTCCATTCATGTTCGAGGTGGCGCCGATGGAAGAGCAGAGAGGCCACCTCACTCCTCCAACGAAGATAGAGGGTGGGGAAGGGCCTTTAAGAGCACCAGGTGGGGTGTGACTCATGGCTCACTGGGCCACTAGGACTCCATTCATGTGAGGGGATGCCAGGGGAGTTAGGGAGGCTGGGGGTTGGAGTTCCTGCTCCTGCGGGGAGGGGACGTGGGCTGCTGCATTGGGGGGCCTGCTAGAGGGCTCACCATTCCTCCCCAATGGTCTGCAAACCCTAACGCCAGCTCTGAGCTGGCATAGGGTTTGCAGCAGCCAGCGCACCAATGTTTGGTGCACTGGTTGCTGATCATTGGGGAGGAATTGGTTTAGCATGCATTTGCATGCTACTTGCGCTAAGAGCCCTGTTTTGCATGCTAGTTGCATTCAGAGCCCTTGAGCGCATTGTTTCACACGCTCAGGGGCTCTGATCACGGGGTGGTTACAAACGCAGGTGCTAGTATGGCACTAAAAGCCTCTAGCGCCTGCATTTGCTTTCATTGACCCATTAGCCAAAAAGTCATTATTGTCTGGTCGTTCTCTTTTTTCAGGTAGACTTTGGGGCTCATTTTCAAAGCACTTAGCCTTCCAACGTTCCATAGAAACATATGGAACTTTGGAAGGTTAAGTGCTTTGAAAATATGCCTCCTAGTATTCTGAAATTGCAGCGTCTTAAGCGATTATTGAGATCTTCCATTTCTCTTTCTAGTAGCTGAAATGATTTTTGTAGGTGCGGTAGAGCTTGTAGTTGTTGATCACGTGCACTCAGTCTGAGTTCCACTTAATCTGTTTTTCCTAAAAGCAAGTTTAATTTGTTTTATATTAAGGACATCTTCCTTTATGGTGGATACAGATTCACTATTTTCAGTGAATAGAATAGGCTAGAACAGATCCCTGCGGACCAACCTCCACAAAACAGGTTAGATAAACCCCAGGAGCACAGAAGGGAAAGACAACCATCAGTCATGATCTGGGCCAGTCTGGAGGGACTAAAGGAAAGCAAATTAGCAGGTAAGACCTAATTTCTCCATTTTGTGAATAAGCATGATCAAGTCTGATATTTTTCGAAGCAGCCATTAGAGTAGAATCCGGATATCTACAGACTGAATTGAAAAACTTCAAACTGACCACAGGATACAGAAAATAAAGTAAGGAGAGAGCCGAGCTGAAGTTCTGTGCTGCCATCTTTTACGCTGCTCATGAGTGCCCCCCTTGCTGCTCCATTCTTATAGAACTTGTTGCCTCTTGTTCAGTCTGACCTGTCTTGTAAAAAATTTAAAGCTGCAGTAAAAACTTGGCTTTTCAACATGCATTTACTCCTCCTTAGATTAATTTGCAATTCCGTATTATAGGGTACTTGTTTCACCCTCCTTCATTTGTTCTGTTTCCTCTCTCTAGTCCCTAGTCCCTGTCCTCTCTTTGAAACCTATACTTCTACTTTCTCCTACAATTTACTTAGTGTTGCATGAATGGAATCAACACCATCCTGTCACATTTCGTAGTTCCTTTCTCTGATATTTTATGATTTTAGATTGTAATCTGCTTTGATCTGCTAGTTAGTACAGGCAGTATAACTATAAACTATTATACTACTACTATTTAGCATTAGTATTATTGGTCTTATTTGCCATCCATGTCCTAATAATTCCTAGCATCTTGTTTGCTTTTTTGGCCACTCCTGTCAAATGTTCCCTCTTGCAGAGTACCAGGAGGAGTCACTGTGGGGACATTTCTATAACTGGGCACCTCAATTTAGGCACCCTGACATGTGGCGATAGAGTACTCTATAACCAGGACCATACTGAGACAGAATTGCACCCTGTGCGACACACGTCCTGCCTTTCCCACCCAGCCTACTGTGCCGCAAGTAATAATTGAAGTCATTGAACAGGGGCAAATTTGGTCCCCTTTGTGGCCGCACCACCCATACAGCCTTCAGTATGACCCTGTCCATAATAGCATCTGGGCACCCAGATTCCCTTCTAGAATACTAGCGTAATCTGGTATTGATGCCTTACATGTAGATCCACAGTTACACCAGCTATAGACCTGGCACAGTTGCGTTCATGTATACATGCGACTGGGAAGTGCATAACTTATCAGAAGATACCAGGATTTTAAATTAGTTTATCTATGTTAATTTTTTCTAATCTTTAAGTAAGGCCAATTTGTTCATATCACATTTTTGTTATTTTTGTTAGGAATAATCTTGACATAGTTCATGGATTTCCATTTGTAAGGTTCTTGTTAAATTAAAGAGAATTGAAAAATAAATACTGGATATTCTGGTTTCATCAATGTTTTCTTTACGCTCTACAACAAAATTAAATAAACATTTATTGCAACAGACCAAAATTTGGCTCGTAACAATTACTCCAGCACAAAACAAGACACTGCACAGACACACCTTCTCCTCTCCCATCTGAAGGAACAAGACCAAGGGGAGGCTGAAGAAAACAGGAGACGGGATGACATAAAAAAGTTGAAGACACTTAGGTTAGCCTTTGTTTCCTCTTCCCCGCGCATCCGTCACCTATTACACTCAAAATAAAGCAATCAAACCTAGCTGCTGCATCCTAGTTCCAGCTCTTTATTGTTGGTAGCATTTTTATTTAATCTCACTTATATTTTCAAACATGTTGGCTTGTGCAGCATATGGATGTACAAAGAGGAAGTATTGGTTTCATCGGTTGGAGTACTAATTTGTTCTACATTGTAAATCATTGTGCCATTTGGAGGGGCTGGCTATAGGCACTCCCTGTATTCGTGCAGAGGTGTTTTCACCTAGTAAAGGGCCACCGAAACAGACATCATGTTATGAGAGTCAGGTACTTAACAATCAGTCTTACTATTCATAAGTAAAATTAGAAAAGCATTAATTAGGTTGAAACTGGGAACATTTAACATCTTTTTTTCCCTGTGCCTATATCAAAAGAAAAAGATGGCATGTGGGAACTTGCTCCTTTTGTTTTGTGCATTGCAGTGGTATATTATAAAAATATACATGCCTTTTAAAATTACGACTATTTCAGAGAGGTATTCAATAATAAGGGAAGGGCTTCCTCCATGCAGAATTTCTGTCTAGTGTCTAAATGTGCCAACATTGTCCAGTTCAGCACACTTTCATACAAAGTTAATTATGTTCAATGAAAAATAAATTTGTTGGCTCAGGCTGCTTGCTATGTGAATATTCCATCACTGTTTCATTATTGATACCAAGTATTACATACTAAGGGCATTTGCTGTAAAGTTTGTTTTAATTTGTTTATGCACTCAGTTTTGCTTTCTAAACCCAAAGGTGAATCCTAAAGGTGATTGAACAATTAGGCATAAACTGTGTTGTTTGTTTGTTTGTTTTTTTCTTTGTTTTGGACTGCTTTGGGGTCCTACTGATGTGTACACCTGCTATCTGGAATTTTGGAAGATGGAAATACGAAAATAAAAATTAAATTTTGGATATACTCTGTAGAAGTTGTTTACTTTTGCAATGTGTGTATGGATGCCTGTTCTGGTATATGCATGTGATAATATTTGAATAACTGTTTATATTTATGGCTATGGTTTCTGAACATGCGGCATAATTAAAGGACAGACTTTTAAATGCCCAGCTGGGTATATATGGGTATGTCATCTTTGTAAAATATTTCAGACATATCCATGTACTTATTCCCATGATATAACTGAATTCTATTATTCTGTCTCACTGTGGGCTTCTTTTACAAAGACACATTACTGATGATTCTCAGTGCAGCAAATGAGAGGAAGCCGATTAAATTCCAGTGGGCTTCCTCCCATTTGCTGTGTGGGAATCGCTAGCATGGCTTTATAAAAGAAGCCCTGTATTTTCAAATGTAAGCCACATTGAACCCAAATTTGCTTGGGATTGTGTGGGATATAAATGTAAAAATAAATAAATAAATAACATCCTTTATTCTCCACCTTTTAAGACACTACCTATCCAGCTGGATGGTGATGGCACAATGAAAGCAAATTTGGTCCAGTGAAGACTAACTAAATATAACCTGTTTCTTAGCTGGACCCTAGTATTGCCATATTGAAAATGCGACCATACCATGCCTCTGTGGTTATGTTCCATTTAGATGATAATCTCTGTGTTATAAAACTTACTCTCAGTACTAAATCATCTTCATATAGCCTTACATTCTGTGTGCAAATGTACACATTAACGAATGTAAGGCCGTGTAGGAATATTTGCATTACAGATTTTAAGTCACCCGTGTAAACCTTAGGCCCTTTTGTAATACAACTTTGATCTAATTTGAGTTGCTTTCGCAAGGCATTTATTAAAATTGTAGTTAATAAATACAACGCTTTGTACTTCCACTTTTACTCTACTACTAGAGTGAAAGTAAACAATATCGGTAGAAATTAGCTCCTCCAAAGCAGCATATTTCCAAAGCAGGCTACTGTGTTTTCTGCCAACCGTTACACCTTCGCCCACTAATGTTAAATGATTAACTGGCTATCTTGAAAGGATTATATAACCTTTGGATGCATTACTAGGAACAAAAACACACTTATTTATGCAGTATTACAATTCCTCATGTACAGCCAGAAAACAACCATTTAGGATGGATAGTGTGAGAAATATACAGTGGTGGAAATAAGTATTTGATCCCTTGCTGATTTTGTAAGTTTGCCCACTGACAAAGACATGAGCAGCCCATAATTGAAGGGTAGGTTATTGGTAACAGTGAGAGATAGCACATCACAAATTAAATCCGGAAAATCACATTGTGGAAAGTATATGAATTTATTTGCATTCTGCAGAGGGAAATAAGTATTTGATCCCCCACCAACCAGTAAGAGATCTGGCCCCTACAGACCAGGTAGATGCTCCAAATCAACTCGTTACCTGCATGACAGACAGCTGTCGGCAATGGTCACCTGTATGAAAGACACCTGTCCACAGACTCAGTGAATCAGTCAGACTCTAACCTCTACAAAATGGCCAAGAGCAAGGAGCTGTCTAAGGATGTCAGGGACAAGATCATACACCTGCACAAGGCTGGAATGGGCTACAAAACCATCAGTAAGACGCTGGGCGAGAAGGAGACAACTGTTGGTGCCATAGTAAGAAAATGGAAGAAGTACAAAATGACTGTCAATCGACAAAGATCTGGGGCTCCACGCAAAATCTCACCTCGTGGGGTATCCTTGATCATGAGGAAGGTTAGAAATCAGCCTACAACTACAAGGGGGGAACTTGTCAATGATCTCAAGGCAGCTGGGACCACTGTCACCACGAAAACCATTGGTAACACATTACGACATAACGGATTGCAATCCTGCAGTGCCCGCAAGGTCCCCCTGCTCCGGAAGGCACATGTGACGGCCCGTCTGAAGTTTGCCAGTGAACACCTGGATGATGCCGAGAGTGATTGGGAGAAGGTGCTGTGGTCAGATGAGACAAAAATTGAGCTCTTTGGCATGAACTCAACTCGCCGTGTTTGGAGGAAGAGAAATGCTGCCTATGACCCAAAGAACACCGTCCCCACTGTCAAGCATGGAGGTGGAAATGTTATGTTTTGGGGGTGTTTCTCTGCTAAGGGCACAGGACTACTTCACCGCATCAATGGGAGAATGGATGGGGCCATGTACCGTACAATTCTGAGTGACAACCTCTTTCCCTCCGCCAGGGCCTTAAAAATGGGTCGTGGCTGGGTCTTCCAGCACGACAATGACCCAAAACATACAGCCAAGGCAACAAAGGAGTGGCTCAGGAAGAAGCACATTAGGGTCATGGAGTGGCCTAGCCAGTCACCAGACCTTAATCCCATTGAAAACTTATGGAGGGAGCTGAAGCTGCGAGTTGCCAAGCGACAGCCCAGAACTCTTAATGATTTAGAGATGATCTGCAAAGAGGAGTGGACCAAAATTCCTCCTGACATGTGTGCAAACCTCATCATCAACTACAGAAGACGTCTGACCGCTGTGCTTGCCAACAAGGGTTTTGCCACCAAGTATTAGGTCTTGTTTGCCAGAGGGATTAAATACTTATTTCCCTCTGCAGAATGCAAATAAATTCATATACTTTCCACAATGTGATTTTCCGGATTTAATTTGTGATGTGCTATCTCTCACTGTTACCAATAACCTACCCTTCAATTATGGGCTGCTCATGTCTTTGTCAGTGGGCAAAGTTACAAAATCAGCAAGGGATCACTTGCTGATTCCACCACTGTATATATTGCTTTTTTACTTAACAAAATTGCAAAGGTAAAATACATAGCTTATGCACCTTTGGAAAGGAAATCTTTTGAGATAAATAGTGTAACTATACTTGTGTGAGTGCTAATATTGCAGGCCCTTACTAAAAAGGACCACCACATTAATACATAGATTGATATAACATTCCTTGTCATCAAGCCTATGAAGCCATTACGTATGGGTTGTGTCCATCAACCAGCAGGGGGAGATAGATAGCACTCAACTTTTCACAGTGCCTCATGGCCAGCTAGCTCCACTGCCTCTTCTGTATTCTCTATCTCCCCAAGCAGGGTGGCTGCAGCTTCTTCGAGAGGGGTGTCCTTAGCTGCTCATCCAGATGTGGCACGGTTTCTTAGAGGGGTGCTTCGGCTCCGTCCTCCCGTTCGGGCACCTTGTCCAGCTTGGAACCTGGGGTTAGTATTGAAGGCCCTTCAGGGGGCTCCCTTTGAACCGCTTCGGCGTGCTTCAGAGAAAGATTTGACACTGAAGGCCGTCTTTTTAGTGGCCATTACCTTGGCGAGACGGGTGTCAGAGCTCCAGGCGCTGTCCTGTAGAGACCCTTTTCTGCAATTCTCAGAGTCAGGGGTCACGGTTCGGACCGTGCCTTCCTTCATGCCTAAGGTGGTTTCAGCATTTCACCTAAACCAGCCTGTTTTTCTTCCCTCCTTTGTTGAGGAGGAGTTTCCAGGTTCATTTGGGCAGTTGCACCTTTTGGATGTGCGCAGGACTCTGTTGCAGTATCTGCGAATTACAAATTCTTTCAGGACCTCTGATCATCTTTTTGTGCTGTTTGCAGGTCCTCGCAGAGGGTCTTCAGCGTCTAAAGCCACTATTGCCCGTTGGCTCAAAGAAGCTATATTTTCAGCATATCTGCTGTCTTGCTGGGCTCCGCCTGAAGCCTTTAAAGCACATTCCACAAGAGCGATTTCCTCTTCCTGGGCGGAAACTGGAGCACTATCTCTTCATGAGATTTGCAGTGCTGCAACATGGGCTTCTAAGCTCTCTTTCACCCGACATTACAGGCTGGATGTGGCTGCCAGGAGGGATGCACGTTTTGGAGCACAGGTGCTAGCGCGTGGTGTGGCTTGTTCCCACCCTATTTAGGGATTGCTTTGTTACATCCCATACGTAATGGCTTCATCTGCTTGATGACAAGGAAGGGAAAATTAGGTTCTTTCCTTTAGTCATAGCAGATGAAGCCATGAGCCCTCCCTGTATGATTGTTTGTATTGCAGTGATTCTGATTTTAGGTGCTGTTCTTGTTTCCTGAAGTTATATTCCTTCCTTGGGGAGTCGGAAAACAGTCTGCAGGATTCTTGTTACAGTTCTAGAAGGATGAGTTCATTCCCTCCAGTTCATGTTTTGGGAGGATGAGTTTATTCCCTCCAGGAGGATGCAAGTATTCCCTCCGTTTATACAAAGTGGAGGACGAGTTTATTCCCTCCAGGAGGATGAGTTCATTCCCTCCTTTTTTGAGTTCATGCCCTTGTTAAGGGGCCATCGTTCGCTGTGAGGAACGTTCATGTTATTCCCATTGCGGTTTGCCATACTGCTTTGGAAGCTTCAAATACTGAAGAGGCAGTGGAGCTAGCTGGCCATGAGGCACTGTGAAAAGTTGAGTGCTCTCTATCTCCCCCTGCTGATTGATGGACACAACCCATACGTAATGGCTTCATCTGCTATGACTAAAGGAAATAAAATTATCATGGTAAGAACCCAATTTTCCCTTTTTAATATTTTAGGTTGGTAACGGAAGGAACTGGAAAATGTGGCAGTTTTGAAAAGCAAGGTGTTGCTAGCTAACATGCAACGTGAAAGGCAAGATAAGCTGTAACCAGTAGGCGGGGGGGGGGGGGGGGGGGGGGGGGGAGAGAATGAAGCCTACCATGCCTGAAACTGCTGATGCAGAAATGTATGTAAGTCTTCAGGACATGAAGGTCTGAAGGCTGAGATAAGAGAATGTAAGCCAAGCATAAGAGCTACCCGTGAGTGGACACATGCAAGATAATACTCAAAATAGAAACTCCGTAGCTATGGAAAATTTACAGTTTGCAGAAAAGAAAAGGGGAATGGCCATAAGGGGTGGATGTTGACATACGATGCTTAGCCCTAATAGGTTATAGCTATGAAATCAATATCCAATGAAGAATTCAGGGGCAGAAACCTATGTTACAAATGAAGGAAATATAAGCTGTAAGAATTAAGAGATGTGTGTGCCTGCTTACTATAAGGAATGTTTGCTTACTATAAGAGACATCCATTCTTGCAAGGTTGTATTTTGAAATAATAAATTAATTAATTCTTCACCAATTTGTTTTATGAAGTTCTCTCCTTGTATAGGTTTTCAGGTTATCTAGAATCCATTTCTTACAGATAGTGTTCACAATGAGCTCCTTTTATTATTGAGCACAAAAAAAAAACAGCACAAAGGGCCTTTAAAAACAAAAGGGAACACAATTTTTTCATTAAAAAAAAGCCTTTAATAGTGAATTTTGATTGAAGAGAGACCCGACACGGGCCGTGTTTCGGTGCCACCGCACCTGCGTCAGGGGTCACACCAATGACAAAGGGGGATTCAATAGACCAATTTCAAAAGGCTGATGCTTTCCAAAATTCTGTGTGATATATTCCCTGCAAAGCCAGAAGAATCAGATGATGGTGACTGCGGTCTTGCAGCAGGTGCACTGGGCTCCTTCATACGGTTAATCACATTATCAGACAACTCAGCCAACCCGGGACTCTGCAGCAAAGGACCTCGCCATTGGTCCAAGCCACTCAGCCAACCTACTACTACTTAACATTTCTAGAGCGCTACTAGGGTTACGCAGCGCTGTACAATTTAACAAAGAGAGACAGTCCCTGCTCAAAGAGCTTACAATCTAATAGACAAGTGAACGGTCGGTCCGATAGGGGCAGTCAAATTGGGGCAGTCTGGATTCACTGAACAAAGGACAAATCAAGGTAGGGTATAAACAAAAAGTAGCACATATGAGTTTATCTTGTTGGGCAGACTGGATGGACCGTGCTGGTCTTTTTCTGCCGTCATCTACTATGTTACTTTGAGCAGGGACTGTCTCTCTTTGTTAAATTGTACAGCGCTGCGTAACCCTAGTAGCGCTCTAGAAATGTTAAGTAGTAGTAAGTAGTAGTAATTATAAATAAAGAATTTAAAACAAAGTGCCCCAGTGAAAGGATAGCTTAATTTTACTTCATGATATTTATATCTAGATATGGAAAGCTTTCTGATAAATTAAAAAGCTGTCAAATGAGTAAAACACAACAGAACCAAAATCTTTTGTCCTCCCCCTTTCAAGGCATTGGCTATTATTTTTAATAACATTTTGCTATTGTTTTGGGTGAACTAAAGCTCCGCCTACTAAGTGCGTATAATGGACTAGATAGAAACAACGAACGAGTCCCCGTCTCCTGTTTTCTTCAATCTCCTTGAACCACGAGAGAGGACGCACGTCCGCCTTCTAGCCCTCCCAGCACAGCGTGCTATGGCGCATGCGCACGTACCAAGTTCTTGCCAATGGGCGCGCAGCCATCTTTCCACGTTCTGGAAAACAAAACGGGGCACTGCGCATGCGCAAAGTGTTAGCCAAGTAAACCTCCTTCGTGCTAGCGGTCCCCTTCTTTTTTTCTTCCTCCTGGATAAAGACAATGCGCACGCGCATGTAGGGGAACAGAAGCCTACAGCCACAGGTTCTCAGCATTCCGGTAGGTGGCGCTAAGCGTTGAACGAGTTCGTGTATCGCCGCTGGCTTGGACTCCGGAGCGAGCGACGTCCTGCGGGAAGAAAGAGCGGAGGTCGCGCGCTAGCATGGGACGTCGGGCCCTGATCGCCCTGTTGTGCCTCTTCGCCCAGTCGGAGGGCGGCGTCTTCCGGGCTCGTCTCGGACGCGACGAGATGGCCGCGGCTGGAGCGCGCTGAGCGTGCGGTGGGGCTGTCCCGCTTCGCAGGCTGCGCACTCTTCTAGTCGCCCATGAAGGTAAGCGAGGCGGCCTAGGGGCCCGGCGAGGAGGCCTGGGTGCCGCTTCACAGCTCTTCTCTTGTCATGAGCTTCTTGCTTTTGTTCAGCATCCTCTTTCACTCGCTGTGTTTCGCACTCGCTTTGCAGCGTGATGTGTCTAGTGGGAGACGGGCTCTGTGTTTGTACTTGGTCTCGACTCGCTTGGGCGAAGGGGTAACGGGTGGCAGAAAACACAGTAGACCGCTTTGGAACTATGCTGCTTTGGAGGAGCTAATTTCTACCGATGTTTATTTTCATTCTAGTAGTAGAGTGGAAGTGGAAGTAGAAAGCATTGTATTTATTAACTACAATTTTAATAAATGCCTTGCTCAATAACCAGAAAGCAACTCAAATTAAGTAAAAGTTGTATTACAAAAGGGCCTAAAGTTTGTACGGGTGATTTAAAATCCGTAATGCAGGTATTCTTACACAGCCTTACATTCATTATTGTGTACACTAGTAAAAACAGGCCCGTTTCTAGCACAAATGAAACGGGCGCAAGCAAGGTTTTCCTTGGAGTGTGTATGTTTGAGAGACAATGTGTGAGAGTGACTGTGAGAGAGAGAGAGTGAATGTGTGAGTGTGATAGAGATTGAGACTGGGTGCGAGTGTGTGTGTGAGAGTGTGTGCCAGGGGCCCCCCCTCCCAGTTCCAGTGTCACTCCTTCCTCCGTGTTCCAGGGTCGTCGTCACCCCCCTCCTCCCTCTGAGTTCCAGGGTCGTCCCCGGCTTTTTTTTTCTATTTTTTTGTGCAGGTGGTGCATTCCAGATCCCCCTCCGAGTTCCTGACCCGTGGGACCCCCCTGCCGCGACCCTCTCGAACCCCCTTCCCGCCACCAACTCTCCCCTGCCGTGTACCTGTGCTGGCGGGGGACCCCAACCCCCGCCAGCCAAAGCCCTCTTGGCTGCGCGGCGTGGACGAATCATTTGATCAAGTTGCAATCTGTGTGCGTGCATCTGACATTAGACGTACGCACACAAACAAATTGCAACTTGATCAGATGATTCGTCCATGCTGTGCGGCCGAGAAAAAGACTTTGGCTGGTGGGGGGGGAGTGTTGGTGGTGGGAAGGAGGGCTCGAGAGGGTTGCGGCAGGGGGGTCCACGGGTCAGGAACTCGGAGGGGGGGGGGTCTGGAAATCGGAGGGAGGGAGGGATTCTTCTGACATCGCGTTACCATGGGCGGAGCAATTATGAAGCCTATGAACACTACAGGGCTTCACTGCCACGGAGTCAGCTTCAGAACGTTGGAGGTGCGAATTATTATATTAGAAGATTTGCAAATAGAATGTAAGGTTATATGAAGATGATTTTGTACTGAGAGTAAGTTCTATAACATAGAGCTTAGTAAACATAGTAGATGACGGCAGAAAAAGACCTGCACGGTCCATCCAGTCTGCCCAACAAGATAAACTCACATGTGCCATTTTTTGTGTATACCTTACCTTGATTTGTACCTGTCTTTTTCAGGACACAGACCGTATAAGTCTGCCCAGCACTATCCCCGCCCCCCAACCACCCGCCCCGCCTCCCACCACCGGCTCTGGCACAGACCGTATAAGTCTGCGCAGCACTATCCCCGCCTCCCACCACTGGCTCTGGCACAGACCGTATAAGACCGTAGTTGTATAAGACCGTATAAGTTGTTGACTCAAGGAAAATTGAATACCTGTGGCTGAAAAACACAGCATAGTGGGCAGGGTACATGGTGGAAGGATAGCTCTCTGACGCCCCCTAGGTCTGTGATATGTAGCCTTGTGGCAGCAGAGACTGCAGAACAAGGAAACGGATGTGCCTGAGAGGGGTCACAGCTGGAGGTTCCCTGCCTTTGGGATCTATTAAGAATTGCTGTGCTCCGAGGAGCTCTGCTTTCTGTTATACAGCTCGGAGAAAGTCCTTTGTGGCCAGCCCAGTGCAAGCCATTACATCTTCCTATAAACACCTCAAGACTGTGCCAGAAATTATGGCTTGGAGGACATACAGGAATAGGCTGGCCAGTTCTCCTCACGCTCCCAGTCTGCCAACGGAGTTCAAACCACTCACAAGGGGGGGATAGTAGGCTTGTACTTTTTGTTGTAAGGTTTTGTTTTTCTGTTCTTTATCACATTTGTGGTCTTCATTCTTTGCTCTTCTCTATATGCTAGACTATCGTAATTATTGGTTAAATGGGTCCAGTCAAAGAACCGTTTGTGTACTACTGATCCAAAATGTGTCCGATTGTTTATTATGCTATGCTTGACCCTATGATTGTTAGTCTATTGGTTGCTTTTTAACTATATACTCAAGTTTAAAGAGCAGATTTCCTACTCCTCTTTTTTTTGTGTGTCTGTTCTTTAATACTGGTTATTTCCTTGTGTTAACTTTGTTCTTATTCCAAAATCTACAATAGGTAGATACCCCTGATGATGTGGATAACACGACGAATGATTTAGCAAAACTAGAGGAGTGGTCTGAAATTTGGAAGCTTAGATTTAATGCTAACCCCCCCCCCCCCCCCCCCCCCACAAGATCCTGTATTTGGGGTGCAAAACCCCAAGGAAACAATGTAGTTTAGGAGGTAAAGAACATTTTGTGCACGAAAGAGGAGCATCGGTTGGGTGTGATCATATGTGATGACCTTTAAGGTAGACAAACAGGTAGAAAAGGTGATGGTGAAAGCTAGAAGGATGCTTGGGTGCATAGGGAGTGGAATGGCCACTAGGTAAAAGGAGGCAATGAGGTCTTACCAGAGTCTTATATTGGGGCATCATTTAGGATATTGTGTATAATTCTGGAGACCACACCTTCAAAAATATATAAATAGAAAGGAGTTTGTCCAGAGGGTGGCTACTAAAGTGGTCAGTGTTTCTTGTCATAAAGCTTACAGGGACAGACTTAAAAATCGCTATGTATACTTTGGAAGAAAAGAAGAAGGGAGATATAGAAACATGACGGCAGATAAAGGCCAAATGACCCATCCAGTCTGCCCGTCCTCTGTAACCCATAATTCTTCTTGTTCCTAAGCGATCCCACATGCTTATCCCATGCCTTTTTAAATTCTGGAACAGTCCTCGACTCCACCACCTCCACCGGGAGGCCATTTTTTGGGATTAAACTTTACTTGCCAAATATCGGTCCATTCCTCTAGCTTCGCTAGGTCCTTCCTCCATGTCATTCACACCCTCCAGGGTGTCCACCCTGTTGCAGACTGAAGTATCATCCGCAAAGAGACAAACCTTACCAGACAGCCCTTCCGCAATATCGCTCACAAAGATGTTAAAAACAAGCCGGTCCTAGGACCGATCCCTGCGGTACTCCACTGACGACATCCTTTTCTTTAGAGCAAGCTCCATTTACCACCACCCTCTGCCTCCTACCATTCAACCAATTTTTTTACCCAATCAGTTACTCTAGGTCCCACACTGAGGGCACTCAATTTATTTATCAGTCGCCTGTGCGGAACCGTGTCAAAGGCTTTTTCTGAAATCCAAGTATACCACAACAAGCGCCCCTCCCACATCCAACTGTTTGGTCACCCAGTTGAAGAAGACAGTCAGATTCGTCCGACACAACCTGCCACTAGTGAAGCCATGCTGCCTCGGGTCCCGCATTCCATGTAGTTAAAGAAATGTCACAATCCTCTTCTTTAGAAGCGTTTCCATTAGCTTACTCACCACCGAGGTCAGACTGACAGGTCTGTAATTCCCTACCTCCTACTTACCCTGTTGTGCAAAGGAACCACATCCGCCCTTCTCCAGTCCACCGGGACCACTCCAGTTTCTAAGGAAGCTTTGAAGAGGTCCGTCAGCGGAGCCGACAGAACTTCTCTGAGTTCCTTGAGCATCCTCGGGTGTATCCCATCAGGCCCCATCGTTCTATCTACTTTTAGTTTGGCAAGCCCGTCACAAACACAGTTCTCCGTAAACGGGTCTTGGTCTACCATACCTCCATCTCCTTTAGCCTTTGCTTTGCTTTCTGCAGCCCTACCCCCATTTTTTCATTTGTGAACACAGAGCTAAAGTAATCGTTAAGCAGTTCAGCTTTATCCTTATCATCTTCTACACATTTCTCTCCCTCAGCTTTGAGCCTCACAATGCTATTATGGCACTTCCTCTTGTCACTCAGATATCTGAAAAAGGTCTTGTCCCCCAATTTTACCGTATTAGCTATCTTTTCCTCCATTTGCCGCTTCGCTTTCCTGATAGCTTTTACAGCTTCTCTTCGCTTATTTAGGTATTCTCTCCTGTCTTCATCTTTCTGAGTCGTCTTATAATGTGCAAAGGCTAGCCTCCTTTCCCTTATCTTTTCAGCTACTACATTCGAGTACCAGAGAGGCCTTCTTTTCCTCTTTTATGCACTTTTCTAACATAAAGGTTAGTCGCCTTTAATATAGCTCCTTTCAGTCTCGTCCATTGCTGTTCTACATCCTTCAGCTGTTCCCATCCTGCTAACTGTTCCTTGAGAAATTCCCCCATCTCGGCAAAGTTTGTTCTTTTGAAATCCAGGACCTTCAATCTCGAGTGAACTCTCTCTTCTGTTTTAATATTGAACCATACCATACGATGATCACTAGATGCCAAATGGTCCGCCACCTTGACATCAGAAACGTACTCTCCATTCGTAAGCACCAGGTCCAGAACAGCTCCATCCCACGTCGGTTCCGTCACCCACTGCCGGAACAATTCTTCCTTTATGGAATCTTAGATCTCTTTGCTTTTAGACGACCCCGCAGCTGGGACACCCCAATAAACATCCAGCATATTGAAGTCACCTATCAGTAGTACTTCCCCTTTCCTAGCTATCTTGCGGATGTCTTCAATTAAGTCCCTGTCCAGTTCCTCTGACTGTGAGGGAGGTCTGTATATCTCTCTCTTCCTTGTCATCAAGCAGATGAATCCATTACGAGTGGGTTGTGTCCATCAACCAGCAGGGGGAGATAGAGAGCACTGAAAAACCATAGTGCCTCATGGCCAGCTAGCTCTCCATCTGCCTCTTCAGTATTCTCTATCTCCCTAGCAGGGTGGTTGCAGCTTGTTTAAGCTCCTTCAGAAAATCTGCCTGGGGTGGCTCCTGTGCTTTTGCCAGTTGTAGCAGGGGTGTTGTGGCTGATGGTGCCCACTTTAAAGGCAAATAGGTTAGCCCATTCCCTGCCTTACCCGGCCCCCGATGTGTAAATAGACAAATAGGCAAGCTCTGTCTTTGCCCACACTGTGGATGCAGGCACATAGGTTTGCCCTTTCCCTGCCTTTCCCACACTACTGATCCTCCGGAGTTGGAAATTTGCCTCTTTCGCTGTTGCCTCAAACTTTTCTCACAGCGTTAAAAAAAAAAAAAAAAAAAGTTGCGTCGCGCTTTGGCGCTGCGATCCCAGAAAAGAAGTTTTCTTCTGATTGTGCAGCGTGAGCAGAGCTTGGAGACTCGGTCTGGTGAGGTAAGAGCATTTTGTAGCTCCTCTAGGGAGGGCCCGCAATCGGGACGATTTTGGCGCGAAATCCGCCATTTTGAATTTCCGCCGTTTTCGGCGATGGCTGCTGAGAAAGTAAAGCGCTGTTCCGTTTGTGGCAAGTGCAAATCTGCAGTGGGGCTCTGTAAGGCATGCTTTTCAGACGGTAGAGCCGGCCCGAGCATGGCGAGCGATATTCCTTCCCGCTCCATGGAGCTGGCAGCGGGCGCCATTTTGCAGCAGCATGGTGCGACCCCCGCTGAGGCGGAGGGGTTTGAGCCTGGAGGGGCGCCTCGTGTAGAGGCTAATAAAAGAGCTGTTTCCCCTGGACTGGAACCGGGAGGCCAGGGTGAGCCATTTTTCCCTGAATTCGTTTTATTGCTGCATAATGCATACATGTTAAAAAGAGCTCTTCCTCAGGGGTCCCCTGTGGCCCTGCTTTCTGTATCCCCTCCAGTGGAGTCTGGCCTTGGATTACCGTCAGGCGCGTTTTCCCCTGACAGATGGCCGCAAGACAAGCGCAGAAGGGTGGATTCCCCTTCAGAGTGGGGCACCCTCTTTTTCCCCCTCGTGGTTGGGATGTGAGGACTCTGAGGGGTCTGGCAGGCCCTCATGGTCTGGAGAGCCAGAAGAAGGTGCAGGATTGCCACCGGATCCAGATGATCCTTCCGTGGTGAGGATTTTCCACCACGATGAGCTGCCAGCGCTTATTACTGATGCCTTGCAGGTCCTCTCTATAGAAGACCCTGGGAGTACTGAGACCACCTCCGGTAATCCGAGGATGGCAAGTACTAAGAAGCCTGCTCGAGCCTTTCCTTTGCATGACTCCAACCAAGAGCTTATCATGGCTCAATGGGCTGACCCCGAGGGGCCTTTGAAAGTCGCCAGGGCTATGGGGCAATTATACCCTCTAGGTGAGGAGCATTTGGCGTGCCTAGCAGTGCCTAAAGTGGATGCCCTAGTCACGGCTGTGACAATGAAAACTACTCTCCCAGTGGAAGGAGGAGTTGTCCTGAAGGACATGCAGGACCATCGCCTGGAGGCAGCTATGAAATGGTCCTTTGAAATTTCAGGCCTATCCTTACGGGCGTCTGCATGCAGCTGCTACGCTGCCCGAACCTGCCTCGCTTGGTTACAACAGGCAGTGGAACAGCCCAGAGATGGAGCGGAGCCCCTTTCGGTGGTGGCACCGCGGTGGAGACGGCCTTGTCTTTTTTGACTGACCCCCTTTATGATCTGGTCAGAGCTTCAGCTAAACAGATGGCTGTAGCGGTGGCGGCTCGCCGTCTTCTGTGGCTACGGCATTGGGCAGCTGACATGGCTTTTAAGCAAAGGTTGGTGAAGTTGCCCTTTCAAGGCCTTCTCCTATTTGGTGAGGAGTTGGAGAAAATTGTAAAAGGCCTGAGGATAGGCTGCAGCCTTCTTCCAAGGGTCAGGCGGTTCCCTCTTGCAGACCTCGCTTCCGTGAAGCTAGAAGGTACCGCCCGGGACGTTCTGCTGGGTTCACTTTGCGTGCCCGTTTTCAGCAGAGGAACTCCTTTTGCTCGGACAAACGTTCCGCAGCAGCAGGCTCAAGACCTGGAGTTCATGGGCGACCCTCTCAATGATGGTGTGCCGGCCCCCTCCTCGATTCCTGTGATAGGAGGACAACTTTCCCTCTTTCTCGAGGAGTGGGCCAAGATTACCTCAGATCAGTGGGTCTTGGACCTGATCAGAGAAGGCTATAGACTAGAATTCAATGCCCCGATAAGAGACGTGTTTGTGGAGTCCCGATGCGGTTCTGCCGCCAAACGGGCGGCGGTAGAGGAGACCTTGCAAGGCTTGATTCACATTGGGGTGGTTTCCCCCCGTGCCTACCTCCGAATGGGGCTCTGGCCGTTACTTCATTTCCTTCGTGGTGCCGCGAAAAGGAGGGTCTTTTTGGCCTGTCCTAGACTTAAAACAAGTCAACAAGTCTCTGAACGTGCGGCATTTTCACATGGAAACCCTGCGCTCCATCATTGCGGCGGTACAGCCAGGAGAGTTTCTCACGTCTCTGGACCTGAAAGAAGCTTACTTGCACATAACGATTTGGCCCCCACACCAGAGGTTTCTGCGTTTTGCGGTGATGGGAAAATATTTCCAGTTTCGGGCCTTGCCTTTTGGCCTCGCCATAGCTCTCCGAACCTTTTCCAAGGTAATCGTGGTGGTAGCTGCTTTTCTCAAGCGAGAGGGTATCCGGGTTCACCCGTACCTAGGCGACTGGCTCATCAGAGCAGACTCTGCCGAAGAGAGTCATCAGGTTACAGCCAGAGTGGTCTCAGTACTGCGATCTCTGGGCTGGGTCATCAATATAGCCAAAAGTCACCGGACCCCCTCTCAATCTCTAGAATATTTGGGGGTCTGGTTCGACACAGCCTCGGGGATGGTCTTCCTACCCGAGCAAAGGCGGTGCAAGCTTCAGAACCAGGTCCGTCTGCTCCTGAGGATGCTTCACCCACGAGCTTGGGACATTGTCCAGCTGTTGGTGTCGATGACGGCCACTTTGGAACTGGTGCCTTGGGCGAGAGCACACCTGAGACCTCTGCAGTGCTCCCTGCTTCAACGGTGGTCTCCAATATCTCAGGATTATCAATGCAGACTCACGTGGCTCCCTGTGGGCCGGCTCAGTATGGAGTGGTGGCTCTCAGACAACATGCTGCGGCGAGGAATGCCGCTAGCGCTCCCCGATTGGTGCCTGGTGGTAACAGATGCCAGCCTGAAGGGCTGGGGTGCTCATTGCCGGGGAAGGCATGCCCAGGGTCTATGGACACCTGAGAAGTTGGAGTGGTCCATCAATCGCTTGGAGTTGAAAGTGATTTTCCAGGCGCTTCTGGCCTTTCCATTGACCCTGGAAGGATTGGCTGTCAGAGTCCTGTTGGACAACACGACAGCAGTGGTCTACATAAATTGCCAAGGAGGCACTCAGTGTATGGCACTAGCTGCGCAGGCCGCGCAGATTTGCCACTGGGCCGAGCTTCATCTGTAGTTTCTGTCAGCAGCTCATATTGCAGGTCAGAGCAACGTGCAAGCCGATTATCTGTGCAGGAATCAAATCGACCCAGCGGAATGGAACCTTGTAGACAAAGTATTCCTGCAGATATGTGCCAAATGGGGAAAGCCCGTAATAGATCTTATGGCGTGAAGCACAAATGCCAAAGTCCCGTGCTTCTATAGCAGATGGCGAGATCCTCGTTTGGCAGGGTTGGATGCTTTGGCTCAACCCTGGCCTCAGGGCCTCCTGTATGTGTTCCCTCTGTGGCCCTTGGTAGGGCAAGTACTCCTGCGGATTCGGCTCCACCAAAGAGAGGTGGTTCTCTTTACCCCGGATTGGCCCAGGAGGGAGTTGTATGCGGACCTCCGGCGGATGCTGGTAGAGGATCCCCTGCCGTTACCTCTGGTACTGAACCTGTTGTCACAGGGCCCGGTGACCATGGAGGACGCCTGCCGCTTTGGTCTTACGGCATGGCTATTGAGAGGGCGCAATTGAGAGACAAGGGATATTCCAGTAAAGTCATTTCCACTCTCCTACAGGCCCGCAAGCGTTCCACTTCCGTGGCCTATGCCAGGATTTGGCGCCAATTTGAGGCTTGGTGTGCTTCTAAAGCGATCACACCCATGCGGGCTTCTGTCTCGCCGATATTTGACTTTTTGCAGGACGGTTTACAAAAAGGCTTGGCCTATAATTCCCTGCGTGTTCAAGTGGCAGCCTTAGCATGTTTTCGAGGGAAGGTCTCTGGCTTCTCTCTGTCTGCTTGCCCGGATGTGACACGGTTTCTTAGAGGGGTGCTCCGGCTCCGTCCTCCCGTGCGGGCCCCGTGTCCGGCCTGGAACCTGGGGTTAGTTTTAAAGGCCCTTCAGTGTTCGCCCTTCGAGCTGCTTAGTCGAGCTTCGGAGAAGGATGTGACCTTAAAGACGGTCTTTTTGGTGGCTGTGACATCGGCGAGACGGGTATCTGAGCTCCAGGCGCTGTCCTGTCGAGACCCATTTCTGCAATTCTCAGAGTCCGGAGTAATGGTTTGTACGGTGCCCTTACTTCATGCCTAAGGTGGTTTCAGCGTTTCACCTAAACCAGCCTATTTTCCTGCCCTCCTTTTCTAAAGAGGAGTTTCCAGAAGCCTATTGGCAGTTGTACCTGCTGGATGCTCTGTTGCAATATCTGCGCATGTCAAATGCCTTCAGGACCTCTGACCATCTTTTTGTTCTTTTGTCAGGTCCGTGCAGAGGGTCTCCAGCGTCTAAGGCCACTGTAGCCCGTTGACTCAAAGAAGCTATCTTTTCAGCATATTTGCTATCTGGCCGGCCTCCGCCTGAAGACTTTAAGGCACATTCCACAAGAGCGATTTCCTCTTCTTGGGCTGAAACTGGAGCACTCTCCCTTCAAGAGATATGTAGTGCAGCTACTTGAGCTTCTAAGCTCTCTTTTGCCCGACATTACAGGCTGGATGTGGCTGCCAGGAGAGACGCGCATTTTGGAGCACAAGTGCTGGCGCGTGGTGTGGCTTGTTCCCACTCTATCTAGGGATTGCTTTGATACATCCCACTTGTAATGGATTCATCTGCTTGATGACAAGGAAGGGAAAATTAGGTTCTTACCTTGGTAATTTTCTTTCCTTTAGTCATAGCAGATGAATCCATGAGCCCTCCCTCAGTAGTTCATTATGCGATTCGTGTTACTTTTATGTTCAGTTTTTCCTGTAGATATGTTCCCTCATTGGGGTAATTTGGAAAACAGTCTTCAGGATTTCTGTTCAGTTACAGGAGGATGAGTCCATTCCCTCCTTTGACTTATAGCTCTAGTTTTGGGGCGTTCATCCGCTGTGAGGAAAGTTCAGGTTGTTATGCTTTGTGGTGTAACACTGCTTTGGAAGCTTCAAGTACTGAAGAGGCAGATGGAGCTAGCTGGCTATGAGGCACTGTGGTTTTTCAGTGCTCTCTATCTCCCCCTGCTGGTTGATGGACACAACCCACTCGTAATGGATTCATCTGCTATGACTAAAGGAAAGAAAATTACCAAGGTAAGAAACTAATTTTCCCATATAGATACATTTTCTTTTCCCTCTTTCCAGTTTAACCCTTTTAAATGCCTATGCAGCATAAATGCACAGGAAGCAAGTCTTTCAATTGAAAGGAAGCTTTGGAACAAGGGGAGCAGAAGATGAAGGTAAAAGGAGTTGGACTCAGAAGTAACCTGAAGAAATACTTCTTCACGGAAAGAGTGGTGAATTTATGGAACAGCCTCCTGGTGAAAGTGGTTGAAACGAAAATAGTATCTGAATTCATGGAGCTTGGGACGTGACCCATTTACTTCTTAGCTTATTTTTTTTCCGTTTCCTATTCTCCCATCTCATGTATCCTCTTCTCTCTCCTCTCCCCATCTTCCTCTGACCTGTTTTTCTTCATCATCATTGTCCTGTTATTTTATTTTTGTGTAAACTTCTTAGTCACCTGTTCGGATCAATTTTGTGGTATATTAAATATACAAATATAAATACATAGGAGCTGTAAGGGAGTGATAGGAAGAGTAGATGGCATAGATGGGCAGACTGAATAGGCCGTGTGGTCTTTATCCGCTTACATTTTTCTATATTTCTGTGTTGTGACATTTACTTTTCACTTTTACCAGCTTTGTTGGGATTGTTCTAGAGACTCTGCCTTCTATATTTTGGTTCCATTACCATGGAACCCCCTTCACAAGTTAACATTTGTTTAGAACCTATCTTGCCAAGATTTGTTGGCCCTTAAGACTTTTCTTTAGCAAGGATTTCAGTGATATCTGTTCTTAGTTTGGGTTACTAGGATGGGCAGCACTTAACCTTTCTGCTTTTTTCTTTCCCTTTTGTTTTGTTGTGAATTGTAAATCTCTATGTGTATGAATTGTGGTATGTCAAGTATTTGAATAAACAATATACAAGATAGGTATCGGGTGACTGATTATTTTCCTTGTTTAGGTGAGCAGAGAGATTTGTCCAGTTTTCCCTTTCAATCCAACAAAGCTTTTGATACGGTTTTCTATAGGTGACTTAAATTAAACTGAATACCTTAGCTATGGGCCCTAAAGTGAGTGTCTAGGTTATAGTTTACATCTGATTGGCAGTATATCAAATTTTAATCATAGCCATCTGAGCATTTACAAAAGATAGGAATAGAGTAAAAAGTTACAAAATATAATTAGAGAAGGATATAACAGATAAAAGGCGCCGAAGTAACAAAATAGGTGGTATCTCAGATTCCTAAGAAGAATGTTGTTGAGAAAAAAACAAACAGATTGGAATACCTCAAAGGATACTGGTAAATGGAGTTGACTCTGAAGACAAGAGATGTTACCAGTTGTGTGCTTTAGGGATTGGTTCTCGGTCCTTGTTCTTTTTAACTTAAAAAAAAAAATAAAAAAGGTACCTAGCAGTAAACAAGGGACTAGTTAGTGGCTGACAATTATGAGGCCTTGCCAATCCCATGCATTCTGCATCCATTATATCGGGTGGTGGTACTTTGGACCACAAACTTTGGTTTTCACAATATCAATACGTTCTTACTCAGCCTTTGATCAGCACCCCTTTTGGTGGAGAATGTACTACTACAGGAACTTCACTACAAGTTTCTTCTGAGGATGTATTATCCACCCTTCTTGAGCCCAAAAAATGGGCTGTCCAATGGATAGATTTTTTATTTTTATTTATTTTATTTTTTGTTACATTTGTACCCCGCGCTTTCCCACTCATGGCAGGCTCAATGCGGCTTACATATTGTATACAGGTACTTATTTGTACCTGGGGCAATGGAGGGTTAAGTGACTTGCCCCCAGTCACAAGGAGCTGCCTGTGCCTGAAGTGGGACTCGAACTCAGTTCCCCAGGACCAAAGTCCACCACCCTAACCACTAGGCCACTCCTCCTTCACGCCTGTGCTTTGCCAGTTGAGCAGGGGTGTTGTGGCTGGTGGTGCCCACTTTAAAGGCATATAGGTTTGCCCTTTCCCTGCTTTACCCATTCCCCTGTCCTCCCGGAGTCCCTCTGTTGCTGCCTGCCTCCAACTTTCCTCACAGCGTTAAAAAAAAAAAAGTGTGTGCTTTTACTGCGTGGCTGTTCTGAAGCTTTTTCCAGAGATTCTGGTTCAGTGCAGCTTGACCGGAGCTCGTTGACTCGGTCTTCTGAGGTGAGAGTAGTGCCCAGCTCCTCCAGGGAGGTCCCGCAGACGCCGTTCTGAATGGGGTAAGTTTTGGCACGACGCTGCCATTTTATTGCTTTATTTCCGTCCAGTCGGGCAATGGCTGCTGAGGGAGTTGAGTGCTGCTCCTGTTGTGGTAAACGCAGATCAGCAGCGGGGCTAATCAAAACGTGCTCCTTAGACGCTTGTGCTAGTACGAGCATGGCGATTGATGATTCTTCCCGCTCGATGGAGCTGGCAGCGGGCGCCATTTTGGAAGCGCTGCATGTCTTGACCCTCGCGGTTGCGGAGGAGTCTGCGTGCAGGGGGACACCTCATTTAGAGGCTGCCAGAGGAGCTCCAACGTCCGTTTCTCCTAATTTGGAGGCGGAGGGTCAGGGTGAGTTTTTCGGTGTCTGACACTGCGTTCCCTCCGGGTGTTGTTGCCCCGGGGATGGCTTCAGATGTTATTTCCTCCCCTGAGCGTTGGAAACACGCTAAACATAGATGGGTAAATTCCCCGTCTGAAAGTAGCGCATATCCTCCCCCCCCCCTTCCTTGGTCGGGCTGTGGGGAGTCTGAGATATCTGGCAGGCTCAGGGATGGATGATCCAGATGAGGGGGTGCCTGTTTGCCACTGGATTTGGATGATCCCAATGCGGTTTGGATTTTCCACCGCGACGAGCTGCCAGCTCTCATTACTGATGCCTTTCAGGCCCTCTCGATTGATGATTCTGCTGAAGGAGAGGCTTCCTCTGTTAATCTTAGGATTGCGAGTACTAAGGAGCCTAGTCGGGCCTTTCCGGTTCATGACTCCACCCAAGAGCTTATTTCAGCTCAATGGTCTGACCCCGATTGGCCTTTGAAAGTGGCCAGGGCTATGGGTCAGCTTTACCCTCTGAGTGAGGAGCACTTGGCCTCTTTGGGGATGCCTAAAGTGAATGCGTTGGTCACTGCGGTGACTAAAAAGACCACTCTCCCAGTAAAGGGAGGGGTCACTTTGAAAGACATGCAGGACCGGCGGCTGGAATCCGCGCTGAAGCGGTCCTTTGAAATTGCGGGCCTTGCTTTAAGGGCGTCTATTTGCAGTTCCTATGCAGCCCGGGCATGTCTTTCCTGGTTGCAACAGGCGGTGGAACAGACCGCGGATGGTGCGGTTTCCCTCTCTGAGGTTGCCCCGCGGATGGAGTCAGCCCTATCATTTTTGGCTGACGCCCTTTATGATCTGGTCAGAGCTTCGGCTAAACAGATGTCTGTGGTGGTTTCTGCCCGCCAACTTCTTTGGCTGCGGTATTGGGAGGCTGACATGGCCTCTAAGCAAAGGCTGGTGAGGTTACCCTTTCAGGGTCTCTGTTATTTGGAGAGGAATTAGATTGTGAAAGACCTGGGGGACTCTAAGCCCCAGCGGTTACCTGAGGATAGGCCGAGGCCTTCTTCCAAGGGTCCTGTGTTTCCCTCCTCTTCCAGACCTCGCTTCCGTGAAGCTCGCAGGTATTGCCCGGGGCACTCTGCTGGGTTTTCTCAATGTGCCCGTTTTCAGCAGAGGAACTACTTTCGCTCGGACAAACGCTCCGCAATGGCCGGTTCAAGGCCAGAAGTTCAGGGGCGTCCTCCACAATGATGGGACGCCGGTCCACTCCTCGATTCCTGCAGTAGGAGGACGTTTTTCCCTCTTTCTAGAGAAGGGACCAAGTTTACCTCGGATCAGTGGGTCCTGGACCTGATCAGAGAAGGTTACCGACTGGAATTCGGTGCCCCGGTGAGAGACGTGTTTGTGGAGTCCCAATGCGGTATGTGCAGAATGTGGTGTACTTTTGGTAAAGTTTTCTCACTCACTATCTACAGTTAGCAACAGTTTAAGTGGACAACTTAATGAGTAGACCCCACAGTGGTTGAATGGGTTAAGTACTGGTTGCCCAGAGGGCCATAACATGAAATGATAACTGGTGAAGTACCTCAGTCCTGGAGCTGGGCCTTTCAGTATTTTATAAAGGGATTTGTAGAAAAGGTTTGAAATAAGGTCTGCAACAGAACAAACTATGACAGACAAAATGAGACACAGTCCAAGATAGTTGTGTGAATGAATGTTTATGTAAAATTAAGTGAAAAGGAAAATGTAAAGCCTTATTCTGGGACGTGGAACTCGAAGGAAGCATTAAATAAGGGGCTGAGATGTCCGGGGGGGGGGGGGGGGGGGGGGGGGCTGATGATGATAGGTTGCAAAATAGTGCAACAGGGTGATTGGAGCCAGAGGAATGCTAGGCCCATGGAGAAAGCTATTATAAGAACTGCCATACTGGGTCAGAGCAAAGGTCCATCAAACACAGTATCCTGTTTCCAATCCAATAGTGGCCATTGGCTACCTACAACTAGTTAGCAGGATCCTCAAAAGTAGATTTTAGGCTGATTACTCTCAGGGTAAAAAGTGGCCTTTCTTTTTTTTTTTTTTTTTTCCAAGTTTATTTATAATTTTAACAGAACAATAATACAAACCAACGATCCTTATCACCCATATGTATGTAACATTACATTTCTCTTCCATCTGCTAGTTAAACATGTAGTTATATAGATACAATATTAAACAGCCTCTTATGAAACCATCCCCCCCTCCTCCCCTACCCCCCTATATGTAGCAGTCTTACTATAACTCATTTCGTACAGTTTCATATGGTTGCCAAATCTTCTGGTATATATGGAGTTGACCCTTTCGTACGGCTGTCAACTTCAACATCAAATGCAGGTAGTCAACTCTGGTTAACACCTCTTTAGCAGTGGGCGCTGCCACTGCCCTCCAGGCCCTCGCCAGCGCCATCTTTGCCGCCACAAAAAACTGGATCGCCAACCTATGTTCATGTTTCCGGCTTCCCGGGGGCCTGGTTTGCAGCAAACACACCTCCATCCGCTGAGGGTATACCCCTTGCACCACCTTATTCACCAGCTCTAGTATCTGAGTCCAGTAAATCTGGACTTTGGGGCACTCCCACCATATGTGTATAAAAGTTCCACTCTCTCCACATTCCCGCCAGCAATTTGCCGAGGTATGTGGGTACATTTTATGCAGCCGATCAGGTGTATAATACCACCAGTACAGGATTTTATATCCATTCTCTATTGTGGTTTGAGCGATGGAAGGTTTGAGCAGGTATCAAAAGCTACTCGTCCACCAGTTGGGTGTAGGGCTATTCTGTAGAGTCTCCTCCCATCTCCTTATATAATATTCCTGTGGCGTTGAGAGGTATAAGAGTGCTCTGTATAGCCGGGTGATACTACCCCGCCCTCCCCCCTTTCCCATTGCCTGTTCCAGTCTCGTTGCTGCAAGTTCCAATTCTTCTTTTGCCCTTCGGAGGATATAATTTCTTAAGCAATGATAGTAAACTGGATCCCGCTCTTCTAACCCATATTCATCTTGTAGTTCCTCAAAATTCTTTATTTTCCCATCAACCCATAATTGGTCCAGTTTATATAGCCCCTTATCTGCCCATTGTTGGTAAATGTATTCTGAACCCCCCAGTGGAAAACCCGGCGCGCCCCTAATTGCCATCTGCAAAAAGTATCTCCTCTCAGGAAACACCCTTCTACGCACACACAACCATGTGTTTAGCAAATGACTCATTCCTAATGGTAATCTGCGTATTTCTGCTAATATTTCTTTCTCTGATTTCCACAGTATATCTTCTATAAATCGCGTTCTCATCCAAGCCCTTTCCCAGTGTAACCATTTCTTAGTAGTCCACGGGGTCCAGTCAGCCATTATGCGAAGCTGGGCTGCCTGATAGTATAGACTGAAATTTGGGACTCCCATTCCTCCTTTGTCTGGGGTTTGGAACAGCATTGTCCGCCGTACCCGTGGCGGTAAAAGTGGCCTTTTTCAAGTCTACCTTAATGATGGTTTGTGGACTTCCTCTTGGAATTTCGGAATTATTATTATTATTATTATTTTTTAACCCAGCTGCACTGTGCTTTCCTTTGGCAACAAATTCCAGAGCTTTTTATATGTTGTTAAAAGAAAAAGAAATTACACCAATTTGTTCTTGCTTTCATGAATTGGCGTTCCTTTCTTGGTTTATATATTTTCATTATTGTACACCACTTCCTTATTCTTAAAAGAAAAGTGGTGTATCAAATAAAGTAAACCATAAAAGCAAGTACCTTGAATGTCACCTAGTCTTTGAAAGAGGAAGTAACTGATTTGCATATATTTGTTAAAACTCACCTCATGATTTTTGTAGCCCTCTTTATTTCCCTTCAGTAGTCTCTTAACCTTAAGAATCCTAACTTTCTTTTTCCTGCTAGACCCATCCAATAGATTCTTACCTGCAGATGGAGGTTGAGATACTGAACACTTCATTGATGTCACTGGTATAATAGCAGAATCAGTCTGGATTCTTTCATTATTTTTCTATGTCCTTCATACGGTGTAAGTTGTACTGACTCCTGGTTGCAGTTCAAGGTCTGTGTCTCCTGTGGTCAAGATCACTGGCTGGTATAACTCCTGAGGTTTGAGGCCGTGGTCAAGATCACTGGCTGGTATAACTCCTGGGGTTTGAGGCCAAGGTCCTTACCTGACTTGAGCCCACGGGGGTCCTTAGAGGAATAATGAAGCATTGACTGTGCTAGGGGAAATTATATGTCCTCCTCCTGGGCCTGAGATCCTGCACTCCATTAGGAATGAGGAAACTGAAATTCCAAGATTGTTTATTATGAAAAGTACAGCAGAATTGGGCAGTAATATACAGAGTTTCTTGATGAATGGCTACCAAATTCTGACTTAGGTAACAAAACACTGACTGAAGTATTAGTCTGCCCCTGCCTGCATTTCACAAATAAAATACTTAAGTTATCTACCCCCGCACCAGGTATTTAAATTAAACCACCATCCAACCTTTTAGTGGCTAATGACACTTTCTACAAATCCAGGCTGGGATGACTTCTCCACACTGACAACTGGCTGTCTACAGACAGTGAGACACATACGAACATAACAGCCATACTGGGTCAGACCAATGGTCCATGTAGCTCAGTATCCTCCTTCCAATATTGACCAATCTAAGTCACAAGTACCTGGCAGAGTGGAGGAGTAGCCTAGTGGTTAGTGCAGTGGACTTTGATCCTGGGGAACTGAGTTTGATTCCCACTGCAGCTCCTTGTGGCTCTGGGCAAGTCACTTAACTCTCCATTGACCTTGGTACAAAATAAGTACCAGAATATATGTAAACCATTTTGAATGTAGTTGCAAAAACCTCAGAAAGGCGGTATATCAAGTCCTATTTCCCTTCCCTAATTAGCAGCAGTGTTCTATGCTTCCAATCCTGGGGCAAGCAGTGGCTTCCCCATGTCCATCTCAATAACAGATTATGGACTTTTCCTTCAGAAACTTGTCCATACCTTTTTAAAACCCAGATACACTAATTGCCGTTGCCACATCCTCCGGCAGTGAGTTCCAGAGCTTAACTATTCTTTGAGTGAAAAAATAGTTCCTCCTATTTATTTTAAAAGTAATTTTAATTTCATTAAGCATTCCCTGGTCTTTGTACTTTTTGAAAGCGTGAAAAATCGATTCACTTCTGTCCGTTCTACACTACTCGGGATTTTGTAGATATTGGTCATACCTCCCCTCAGCCATCTGTTTTTCAAGCTGAAGAGCCCTAACCTCTTAAGCCTTTCCTTATATGAGAGGAGTTCCATCTTCTTTAATCTTTTCTAATTCTGCTATTTCTTTTTTGAGATACGGTGAACAGAATGCTCTGTTTTTATTGTGTATTTATTTTTGTAAACCACCTAGGTTTTTAAAATAAGTTTTAAAAAAATTAAAGAAAATGTACATGTCACGAAACGCCAAGCTACCCGCCTGGGGCTACCCTGCGGCCACTTAGGTCTATCCCCAGCACAGCTCAGGTCCACCTGCAACTGCTGCTTGTGCTCTACGCTAGCATCCACCTCTCACCGACTGGGTCCCAGCCGTCTCTGGGTGAGTCTCCTGCTCTCAAATTATCGCCAGTGATTCCTAGGTTAGTGGGGCCACACTCCCACTGGTCTCACAGTTCCTAGAAAGCACCCACAGATTCAACAGACAACCAGGATTCTTAGTCAGTCCGGACAAGCAGAGGCAATAAACTAAAAATGTTTGTTGTCATGAAAAATTAGAACAATGAGCAGAAAAGATGCAAGCAGGAAAACAATAACAGTTAACTGAAATATGGATAAATTGTAAAACTAAACATTTGTTTACTATCTAAATAGTACCTGGGGAGATTAGTACATATAGCTGCTCACGGGTTATCAAATATAACTGTTCACAGGGCCTCAGCAAGGAGATCCTTCTCTCTTTTCTCCTTGGCTAAGACGGGGGCAAAAGCCAGTACATCCTAGTTGAATTTGAGCTCCTGGCCAGTTGGAGCCCAGAACAACAAGTTTTAAAAGTAGCTGGCCACATCACTGCAGGTTACCTCTTATCTGTGTTAACTAAAGAGGGAACAGTTATTTCTCTGTAAGAGCTTTAAACATACACCACCTGCTGGCCAAACTAGAAAAATACATGAAATAATACATTTTTACAGGCTTATAAACCCACTGTTTTGTCACAGTACATGATCAGAAAATGCACTACCTTTGAGTACTGTTACCCTGTCATTCCTTAGTTATGGGATCTGCTTTAAAACATATTCGTAGTAGATCTCATGCTTCTACTCCTACAGACAGGGAAGCTAGAACATGAGGCTCCTTTGGCAGAAAAACGTTTCGGGTCTTAATATTAAATAATCATTTCCTTGTCATCAAGCAGATGCAGCCATTACAGATGGGTTGTGTCCATCAACCAGCAGAGGGAGATAGAGAGCACACTTTTTTCAGTGCCTCATACCAGCTTGCTCCACTGCCTCTCTTCAGTATTCTCTATCTCCCCTAGCAGAGTGGCTGCAGCTGCTTCGAGCTCCATCTAAAATCTGCCTGGAGGTTGCTCCTGTGCTTTTGCCAGTTGTTAGCAGGGGTGTTGGAGGCTATAGCAGCTTCACTTTAAAGGCACATAGGTTCGCCCTTTCCCTGCCTTACCCATACCTCCGTGGATGTGGACACATTGCTTAGCTTTCCCTGTCCTTCCCCACCAACAGTGGATGCAGGCACATAGATTCGCCCTTTCCCTGCCTTTCCCACTCACCTGAGCCTCAGGAGTTCTATTTACCTCTGCTTTCCTCACAGCGTTTAAAAAAAAAAAAAAAAGGAACAGAGGTTTTTTCCTTGCCTTTTTCTGTGGGACTGGAGCTGTGATACTCGGTCCAGTGAGGTAAGAGTGTTTTCTGACTCCGGGGTGGGCCCGCGATTGGGGCGATTTTGAATTTTACCGCCGTTTTCGGCGATGGCTGCGGAGACAGTAAAGCGCTGTTCCAAGTATGGCAAGCGCAGATCAGCAGCGGGGCTCTGTAAATCATGCTGTACAGACGTTAGAGCCGGCCTGAGCATGGCGAGCGACGATTCTTCGCGCTCTGAGCTGGCAGCGGGCGCCATTTTGAATTTACCACATGGTGCGACCTCCGCTGAGACGGAGAGTCCTGAGCCCGGGGGGAGGCCTCGGAGTGAGGCTGATATGGGAGCTACTAGCCCTGGCAGAGATCCGGGTGCCCAGGGTGAGTTTTTCTCTCCTGATTTTGTCTTATTAATGCATAAAGCACACATGCTTAAAAGAGCTCTCCCACAAAGCCCGGCATGAGCCTCTTCTAATGCGCCCCCCCCCCCCCCCCCCCCGGTGGATTCTAGCCTGGGTATGCCCTCTGAGGCGTTATTCCCTGATGATTGGCAGAATATGAAGCGCAGAAGGGCTCATTCCCCTTCAGAGAGTGCTGCACCTCCATTTCCCCCCCCCCCCGTGGTCAGGCTGCGAGTATTCGGAGGACTCTGGCAGGCCTTCATGGTCTGAGGAGCCAGAGTCTGGTGCAGAAGTGACTCAGGATCTGGACGATCCCTCCGCGGTGAGGATGTTCCACTGTGATGAGCTGCCAGCGCTTATTTCTGATGCCCTGCAGGCTCTCTCTATTGAGGGCCCTGCCAGTGTCACAGCCTCCTCTGTGAATTCTAGGATGGCTAGTACCAAAAAGCCTGCTCGAGCCTTTCCTTTGCATGACTCCATCCAAGAGCTTATTTCGGCTCAATGGGCTGACCCCGAGGGACCTTTGAAAGTTTCCAGGGCTATGGGGCAATTATACCCTCTGAGTGAGGAGCATATGGCTCGCTTTGCTATGCCTAAAGTGGATGCCGTAGTCACAGCTGTGACAAAGAGAACTGCCCTCCCTGTTGAAGGAGGTGTTGCCCTGAAGGATATTCAAGATCGTAGACTGGAATCAGCACTTAAACGGTCATTTGAAATTGCAGGTCTCACTATTCGGGCGTCTGCATGCAGTTGTTATGCTGCTAGAGCCTGCCTGGCTTGGTTGCAACAGGCAGTGGAACAGCCCGGTGATGGAGCGTAGCCCTTTTCAGATGTGGCTCCGCGGATGGAGTCGGCCTTGTCCTTTCTTGCTGACGCCCTTTATGATATTGTCAGAGCTTCGGCTAAACACATGGCAGTAGCAGTGGCGGCTTGCCGTCTTCTTTGGCTACGGCATTGGGCGGCGGACATGGCCTATAAGCAAAGGTTGGTGAAGTTGCCCTTTCAAGGCCTTCTCCTGTTTGGTGAGGAGTTGGAAAAAATTGTGAAGGGCCTGGGTGAGGCTAAACCCCAGCGCTTGCCCGAAGATAGGCCTCGGCCTTCCTCTAAGGGTGCGGCGGTCCACTCCTCTTACAGACCTCGCTTCCGTGAAGCTCGAAGGTACCGCCCGGGGCGTTCTGCTGGGTTCACGTCTCGTGTCCGTTTTCAGCAGAGGAACTCCTTTCGCTCAGACAAACGTTCCACAGCCACTGGCTCAAGGCCTGGAGTTCAGGGGCGACCCTCTCAATGATGGTGCGTCGGCCCTCTCCTCGAGTCCTGTCATCGGAGGACGTCTTTCCCTGTCTTTCGCTCTTTGCCGAGGAGTGGGCCAACATTTCCTCAGATCAGTGGGTCTTGGACCTGATCAGAGACGGTTACAGAATAGAATTCGACGCCCTGTAAGACGTGTTTTTGAAGTCCCGATGCGGTTCTGCTGCCAAATGGGCGGCGGTAGAGGAGACTTTACAAGGTCTGATTCAGATAGGGGCCGTGTCCCCGGTACCTCCTGCCGAACACGGCTGCGGCCGCTACTCCATCTACTTTGTAGTGCCACGAAAAGGAGGGTCTTTTCGCCCTATTCTGGACTTAAAAGAATTAAACACGTCCCTGAGAGTGCGGCATTTTCACATGGAAACCCTGCGCTCCGTCTTTGCGGCGGTACAGCCAGGAGAGTTTCTCACGTCTCTGGACCTGAAAGAAGCTTGCTTGCATATTCCAATTTGGCCCCCGCACCAGAAGTTTCTGAGGTTTGCGGTGATGGGAAATCATTTCCAGTTCCGGGCCTTGCCTTTTGGCCTCGCCACAGCTCCCCGCACCTTTTCGAAGGTTATGGTGGTGGTAGCTGCATTTCTCAGGCGAGAGGGTATTCGGGTTCACCCGTACCTGGACGACTGGCTCATTCAAGCAAACTCTGCTGCAGAGAGTCAGCATGTAACAGCCAGAGTGATCTCAGTACTTCAATCTCTGGGCTGGGTCGTCAATTTGGCCAAAAGTCACCTGACCCCCTCGCAGTCTCTACAGTATTTGGGGGCCAGGTTCGACACAGCCTCGGGGTATGTGTACCTACCCAAGCAAAGGCGGTGCAAGCTTCAGAATCAGGTCCGTCTGCTCCTGAGGATGCCCCGCCCGCGAGCTTGGGACATTGTCCAGCTGCTTGGATCGATGACGGCCACCATGGAACTGGTGCCCTGGGCGAGAGCGCACCTGAGACCTCTACAGTATGCTCTACTCCAAAGATGGTCTCCAGTATCTCAGGATTACCAATGCAGACTCTCTTGGCTCCCTGCGGCTCGACTCAGCATGGAGTGGTGGCTCTCAGACAGCATGCTGCGTCGAGGAATGCCGCTGGCGCTCCCCGATTGGTGCCTAGCGGTGACAGATGCCAGTCTGAAAGGCTGGGGCGCACATTGCAAGGGGAAGCATGCCCAGGGTCTATGGACACCCGAGGAGTCGGAGTGGTCCATCAACCGCCTAGAGTTGAAAGTGGTGTTTCAGGCACTTCTGGCCTTTCAAGTGACCCTGGAAGGATTGGCTGTCAGAGTGATGTCGGACAACATGACAGCAGTGGCCTACATAAATCGACAAGGCGGCACTCAGTGCAGAGCTCTAGCCGCGCAGGCCGAACAAATTTTGCACTGGGCCGAGCTGCATCTACAGTTTCTGTCGGCAGCTCACGTTGCAGGTCAGAGCAACGTGCAAGCCGATTATCTAAGCGGGCACCAGATCGATCCAGCGTAGTGGGAACTTGCAGACGAAGTGTTCCTGCAGATATGTGCCAAGTGGGGCAAGCCCGTGATGGATCTAATGACGACAAGCTCCAATGCCAAAGTCCCGTGCTTCTTCAGCAGACGGAGAGATCCTCGCGCGGAAGGGTTGGATGCCTTGGCTCAACCTTGGCCTCCGGGCCTACTGTATGTGTTCCCTCCGTGGCCCTTGATAGGGCGAGTGGTCCTGCGGATTCGGCTGCATCCAGGAGAAGTGGTTCTCGTCGCCCCGGATTGGCCCAGGAGGCCTTGGTATGCGGACCTCCGACAGATGCTCGTAGAGGTTCCCCTTCAGTTACCTCTGGTTCCCAACCTGTTGTCACAGGGTCCGGTGACCATGGAGGACGCCGGCCGATTTGGTCTTATGGCCTGGCGATTGAGGGCACAATTGAGAGGCAGAGGCTATTCCAATAAAGTAATTACCACTCTCCTGCAAGCCCGCAAGCGTTCCACTTCCGTGGCTTATGCCAGGATTTGGCGCCAGTGTGAAGTCTGGTGTGCTTCTAGAATCACACCCCTGCGGGCTCCTGTTTCGCCGATTCTAGACTTTTTACAGGGTCGTGTACAAAAAGGCTTGGCCTATAATTCCCTGCGGGTGCAAGTGGCAGCGTTGGCCTCCCTGCGTGGCAAGGTTGAAGGCGTGTCTTTAGCTGCTCATCTGGATGTGGCACGGATTTTTAGAGGGGTTTCTTCGGCTCCGTCCTCCCATGCGTGCACCTTGTCCAGCTTGGAACCTGGGGCTCGTGCTGAAGGCCCTTCAGGGTGCTCCTTTTGAACCGCTTCGGCGTGCTTCAGTGAAAGATTTGACACTGAAGGCCATCTTGTTAATGGCCATTACTTGGGCGAGACGGGTGTCAAAGCTCCAGGCGCTGTCCTGTAGAGACCCTTTTCTGCAATTTTCAGAGTCTAGGGTCACGGTTCGGACGGTGCCTTCCTTCTTGCCTAAGGTGGTTTCAGCGTTTCACCTAAACCAACCTATTTTCTTGCTCTCCTTTGTCGAGGAGGAGTTTCCAGAATCTTTTGGGCAATTGCACCTGTTGGACGTGCGCAGGACTCTGCTACAGTATATGCGAGTTACTAACTCTTTCAGGACCTCTGATCATCTGTTTGTTTTGCTATCAGGTCTTCGCAGACGGTCTCCAGCGTCTAAAGCCACTATTGCCCGCTGGCTTAAAGAATCTATCTTTTCAGCTTATTTGCTTGCCGGCCGGCCTCCGCCTGATGCCTTTAAGGCGCATTTCACTAGAGGAATTTCCTCTTCTTGGGCTGAAACTGGAGCACTCTCTCTTCAAGAGATTTGTAGTGCAGCAACATGGGCTTCTAAGCTCTCTTTTGCCCGACATTACAGGCTGGATGTGGCTGCCAGGAGGGACGCACATTTTGGAGCGCAAGTGCTGGCGCGTGGTGTGGCTTGTTCCCACCCTATCTAGGGATTGCTTTGATACATCCCATCTGTAATGGCTGCATCTGCTTGATGACAAGGAAGGGAAAATTAGGTTCTTACCGTGATAATTTTCTTTCCTTTAGTCATAGCAGATGCAGCCATGATCCCTCCCTGTCTGATGCTATCTGCTGTAAATCTATTTCAGGTTCTGTTCGTGTTTCCTGGAGATTCCGTCCCTGGGAGAAAGTCGGAAAACAGTCTTCAGGATTCTTGTTCAATTAAAGGAGGATGACTTAATTCCCTCCAGTTTCATGTTTTGGAGGATGAGTTTATTCCCTCCAGTTATGTCTCAGTGGAGGATGAGTTTTTGCCCTCCGGGAGGATGTTTCATTCCCTCCATTCTGAGTTAATGCCCTTTGTTGTAGGGCCATCGTTCGCTGTGAGAAAAGTTCATGTTATTGCCATTGCGGTTTGCCATACTGCTTTGAAAGCTTCAAATACTGAAGAGAGGCAGTGGAGCAAGCTGGTATGAGGCACTGAAAAAAGTGTGCTCTCTATCTCCCTCTGCTGGTTGATGGACACAACCCATCTGTAATGGCTGCATCTGCTATGACTAAAGGAAAGAAAATTATCACGGTAAGAACCTAATTTTCCCTTCCTAATAACTGTTTTAGTACAAAATTCCTTTTGAAGCTTGTAAGTAACCTGGTTCTAGTTATTACTTCTACTTCCTTCAGGAGATTGGAAAGTGGCCACTGTGGTGTAATGGATAGTTTAAAAAAAGAAAAGCAAGTGATCAGTGGCAATCGGAAGACATTTGGACAGTAGGGCACCTTTTGCAGGAGAATAGCTTCAATTCCTTGTCACTTGCAGCAGATGAATGCAGGAACTAGTGGGTTGTCCGCCTACCAGCAGGTGGAGATAGACAAACTAAAGGCAGTGATGCCAGACGGCCAGCTCCTTCCTCAGTTAGTATGTCTCTATCTCAGCAGGTGGTGGATGGCTTTTTCTCCAGCTCCTGGGGCCAAGGCCTCTGAGGGTGCTCCTGGGCCGGTGGCCAGTTTGAGCCGGGGGTGGCAGACTGGTGGTGTCCCCTTTGGCAGCGTACGCAGTTGCTGGGTCCCTGCTCACCTCAAATTCCCTCTGAACAGGCTTTTGCTGTTCCTTTCCTTCCCTGTTTGTTTCTGCTTCCGTGCTAAAAAAAAAAAAAAAAAAGAGAACCGTAGAATTTGTTTAAAAGAGAAACAGAGAAGCACAGGGAAGTGTGTTTTTGCTGAGAGCGGGTTTGTGTTACTGCTGTCTGAGTCCTGTTTTCTGTTGCCTGCTTGTCTGAGCCTGCCTCAAAGTGGAGTCGGAGAGTTTTTTTTCTTCGGCTCAGCTGTCTGTTCCCATGCTTTCCCTGTCTGGGGTAAGTCCTGCTGGGTTCCTGTTCGGGGGCGGGCGATGGCAGCGGAGGCAGTAAAACGCTGTTCCCGATGCGGGAAACGGCGTTTGGTGACGGGTCTTTGCAGAGCGGGGTGCGCTGATTTGGCAGGACTCGACAGAGCGGTGCCCCCCCCCCCCACCCCAAGAGCGTTCTTTTCCGCCTGGAGCCTGGCGATTCTCGCACCATTTTGCGAACGGTCGCGGTAGTGGTTTTGGGCAAAGCTTCTCCGCTGCTAGGGGAGTCGGGGGGGAGGGCGTCAGGCACTGTGGGCAGTGGTGCAGGTGCCATGGCTGCGATGTCCGTTGTGGCGGAGGCATTTTTGCTAGAGTTTATTTTGCTACTCCAAGTGTTTTTGTTGAAAAGGGACTTGCCTTCCCCACGTGGCTGCGACAGCTTCGGGCTTTGATCCCCTCTGGGGGTAACCAAGAGATTTTGGGGTTTTCCCCAGAGAATTTCTCCTCCCTTAAAAAGCCAAGCTTTCTTTGGGGTCTGAGGAGGGGTCCTGCATACGGTCACCTGCAGCTTCCTCCATGGTGGCTCTCTCGGAGCAGATGGGGGTGGAGGACGGTGTCCTCACTGACCAACCGGAGAACTCTTCCGCTGTGAGGATTTTTCCATAAGTAGCAGTTGTCCTCCTTTATCTCTCAGGCGCTGGAAGCCCTGAATATAGAGGACCCTGAGGTTGCGGCTTTTCATGCGGTCAACCCCAAGATGGCTAGTACTAGACGACCTAAGGCCTTTCCGGTACATGAAGCTATTGAAGAGTTGATTTCGGCCTAGTGGACGGATCCAGATGGGGGGATGAAAGTGGCCAGGGCTATGGCCCGGTTGTATCCGGTTTCAGCGGATCGTTTAGAGAAGTTTGCTGTACCTAGGGTGGATGCTCTGGTCACTAAGAAGACTTCTCTTCCAGTGGAAGATGGTGTGGCACTCTAGGATTTGCAAGACAGACGGCTGGAGGACTCTTTGAAACGTGACTTTGAAGTGGCTGCTTTGACACTGCAAGCTTCTGTTTGTAGTTCTTATGTGGCTAGAGCTTGTCTCAGTTGGCTACATTCTGTCATGGATTCGTTTTCGGAGTCGGATATGTCGGACGCTCCTCAATTGCACCTGATGGATATTAGGCTGGTGTACATGGAGGATGCCTTGTATGATTTGGTCTATGCTTCGGCCAAACTCATGGCCTTGACCGTTTCCTCTTGACGTCTTCTGTGGCTCCGTCATTGGGCTGCGGATATGGCCTCTAAGTAGCGGCTTATTAAATTGCCTTTCCGAAGGAAATTGCCTTTTGGGGAAGACCTAGAAAAGATTGTTCAAGATTTGGGGAATTCCAAATCTCACCAAGTCTATGCCCAGGCAGGGAGCTTCAAGGTCACGGTTCAGGGAGTCGCGACGATATCGGCCGGGGCGCTCCAACACAGCCTTCCAGTGTTTTCATTTTGGGCAGCTTTCTTCCTTTCACAATGAGACGCATTCTGCTGAACCCCCCTCTCGTCAGGGGGCTCCGGCTCGATCCTCCCAATGACGGGGCACAGGTCCACTTGGGAAGAGAGCAGATCGGTACTCTGCTTTCTGTCTTTCTTCCAGAGTGGGCAAGAATTACTTCGAACCAGTGGGGCTTGATGTAGTGCGGGAGGGCTACAAATTAGAATTCTTCTCACCCGTCACAGATCTTTTTCTGGAGTCCCACTGTTTATCGTGGGCCAAGAGGACAGCGGTTCTGCAGTGTTTGCGAGACCTGCTAAGGATAGGGGCTATTGTGACTGTTCCTCTCGAAAGGCGCACAGGTCGATACTCCATCTTCTTTGTGATGCCAAAGAAAGGAGGGGCTTTTTGGCCTATTCTCAATCTCAGAAAAGTAAACCAGTTTTTTGCAGGTTCGTCAATTCCACATGGAGACGCTGAGGGCAGTTATTGCTGCTGTTCAACCAGGTGAGTTTTTGACGGCTCTCAATTTGACAGCCCCATCAGCGATTTCTCCAATTTGCAGTGCTCAGTCAGCACTTATAGTTTTGGACTTCCTTTCGGGATGGCCACTGCCCACGCACTTTTTCCCAAAGTAATGGTGGTGGTAGCGGCGTTCCTGCGGAAGGAGGGGATTTGGGTGCATCCATATCTCGACAACTGGCTGATTCGGGCGACTACAGCAGAGGAGAGTCGAGTGGTTACCGACCGAGTGATTGCGATGTTGCAATCCTTAGGTTGGGTGGTCAATCTGGACAAGAGTCATCTGGTTCCTACTCTGTCTGGAATATCTTGGAGTGCAGTTCGATATGAAGCGGGGGAAGATGTTTCTCCCTGAGGGGCGAAGGATCAAATTGCTTTCTCAGGTACGGACCTTATTGAGTCGTTACGCTACCTGAGTGTGGGACTATATTCAGCTCATCGGTTCCATGACGGCTACCTTGGAGGTCATTCCATGGGCAAGGGCTCACATGTGGCCTCTTAAGAATTTCCTTTTGAGCAGATGGTCGCCGACGTCGCTGGATTATCAATGGCACCGTCCTTGGTCGAGCCGGGCCAGGGGCAGTCTCGCGTGGTGGCTCCAGTCAGCCAGTTTGCAGAAGGGTGTTTCTCTGGCGTCTTCCAATTGGGTGGTAGTCGTGACAGATGCCAGCCTTGCAGGCTGGGAAGCCCATTGTCTTCATCGAGTAGCCCAGAGATCGTGGACCCTTCTCGAAGCGACTTGGCTGATGAATTGTCTGGAGTTGCGAGCAGTCGTGAATGCGCTGCGGAGTTTTCAGGACCTTCTGCAGGGGCAGGCGGTTCATGTATTCTCGGACAACACCACGACGGTGGCCTACATCAATCAGCAGGGGGGCACTAGCAGTCTTCCCTTGGCAGTGGAAGCATCTTCTAGTATGGGCGGAAGCGCATGTTCAGAGTCTGTCGGCAGCACACATGTGGGTTCAAGCGGATTTTCTCAGCCGGACTCTTTTGGAAGCAGCGGAATGGACGCTGTCGGACTCTGCTTTTCGGCTGATCTGTCAATGTTGGGGAAGACCAGTAATGGATCTCATGGCCATGGCTTGCAATGCCAAAGTTCCCCAGTTCTTCAGCTGCAAATGGCAGCCAGGATCCGCAGGATTGGACGCTCTTCTCCAGCCATGGCCGGAACAACGGATACTGTATGTTTTTCCTCTGTGGCCTCTTATAGGGAAAGCTCTTTGCCGCATAGGGCGGCATCGGGGGCCAGTCGTTCTAGTGGCCCCAGACTGGCTCCGACGGCTGTGCTATGCGGATCTCGTTCGGGCACTCTCAGAGCCACCATTGCGACTTCCTGTGACTCTCGATCTGCTGCATCAAGGGCCAGTTCAGATGGAAAATCCCTCCCGCTTTGGTCTTACAGCCTAGCTATTGAGAGGCGGCAGCTGAGGAAGAAGGGATTTTCAAGACCAGTCATTGCCGCTCTTTTGGGGGCACGGAAGCAGTCTACTTCAGCAGCGTATGCGCGAGTGTGGAAAGCTTTCTCGGCGTGGTGTGCTTTGTGTGCTGAATCGCCTTTTCGGGTGGACATTCCAGTTATTCTGGAGTTCCTTCAGGATTGTCTTCAAAAGGGATTGGCATCTAATTCCCTTCGTGCTAGCTTGTTTTAGGGACAAACTGCACGGTTCCTCTTTAGCAGCTCACTCTGATTTTGTCCATTTCCTACGTCGGGCGCTTCGGCTTCCTCTGCGGCAGCTGTGCCCGGCGTGGCATTTGAATGTGGTACTGTGAGCCCTCCAGGCCCCACCGTTTGAGCCGTTGAATAAGGTTTCTGAGAAGGATCTAACACTTAAGACAGTGTTTTTGATGGCCATTGCTTCGGCTAGGAGGATTTCTGAAATTCAGGCTTTGTCTTCCAGAAATCCTTTTTTGCAGTTTTCTGAAGCAGGGGTGTCTATCCAGACGGTGCCGTCGTTTCTACCTAAAGTGGTTTTGGCTTTCCATGTCAATCAGGCAGTTCATCTTCCGTCTTTTCGAAGAGAGGATTATCCGGGGCAGTTTGCCTTGCTACGTTTCCTGGACGTGCGGAGAGCCTTGTTTCGGTACTTGCAGATCTCTAACGAGTTACGACGCTCGGATCATCTCTTTGTGCTCTTGTCGGGATCGAAAAGAGGTGAGGCGGCTTCTAAGGCTTCCATTGCTCGCTGGATTAGGGAAGCCATTGGAGTGGCGTATCTGCTACAAGGGCGGGCATCTCCAGTGGCCCTGAAAGCGCATTCTACTCGGGCACAGACGGCTTCTTGGGCGGAGGCGTTGGCCTTATCTCTGGAAGAGATTTGTCAGGCGGCTACTTGGGCGTCCCATCATACTTTTGCGAAGCATTAAAGGCTAGACATGTCTGCTTGGGAGGATGTGAGTTTTGAGGCGGGAGTGTTGGCGTGGGGAGCGTCAGCTTCCCACCCTACTTAAGGAATGCTTTGGTACATCCCACTAGTTCCTGGATTCATCTGCTGCCAGTGACAAGGAAGGTAAAATTGTCTTACCTGATAATTTTCTTTGCTTTAACGCAGCAGATGAATCCAGGATCCCTCCCTAGTTCAGCCGACTGTTTTTTCATTTTCCGCGGATTGTGGCTATTTTTTTTTCCTTCCGGGTTCTCTTTTGCAGAGTTCAGACATATATGGGGACACGGAAAGGATTCAGATTTCTGGATCAAGTTGGTTATTTCTAAGTTCTTATTTGGTATGTTTTTCATAGTGAGGATGGTTTCTGGTTGTTATTGGTTTCATATTTTTGGCCTTGGCAAATGCTTACGAATGACATACTAACTGAGGAAGGAGCTGGCCGTCTGGCATCACTGCCTTTAGTTTATCTCTATCTCCACCTGCTGGTAGGCGGACTTAACCCACTAGTTCCTGGATTCATCTGTTGCGTTAAAGGAAAGAAAATTATCAGGTAAGACATAATTTTACAATCCTTTGCACATCTACAGTGGGAATTTGGGTTACCTTCTAATTCATATTTCCAATAGCTATAGATTTAACATTATATTAAAGCTAGTAAAATTAATTTTAATCTTGCTTTCTATTGCATGGGAGATTGACACCAAAATGGGATTAGCTACATCATCTAAGAAAACTGCAATTTATTTATTTTTTTAAGTTTTTGCTTTCTAAATTTGAATCTCTTAGCTGGGGTTGAGAGGATTTGGAAAAACCATCTCGAAGGGAAGTTAGAATGTAAGCAGTGGGACTCCTCTTTTGGGGGGGGGGGGGGGGGGGAAGTGAGGGTTTTTTTTTTCCCATTTTGAAGGCCTGCTACATCAGAATTGATTTTGGAGTTAATTTGATTTGTCATTCACTAATGATTTTCTATACTTTTCTATTCTAATTTTAGGCCCCCTTAAGTGGGTGTGTTTAGATTTGTCTTATTTGCATGTTCTCAATTCATTCTTTTTGTTTAATTTTAGCTGTATTCTGTTCCTCTTGTAAACATCTGAAAATCTCCTGAGACAGGCAGGTGTATTAAATATAACATACTATGATGTTACATTCTTCAAATCAAAGTTTTTAGCACCTTTTTTTCCAGCAGCTTAAATTAAATATAGTTAAAAATGCTTCAGTAAATTTGCTATTTTATAGGGTTTATGATCTTCTCTGTAGAGCTAAAGCTATGCTTGTTCAAAAGTAATAAAATATTTTAAACCCTATTCTAATGAATAATCTTGTCAAGCAATTCATATGAACGGTTCTTATGAACTTAGAAGGAAATGGCAGTCTGATTTATGTATTTTGTGTTTACTTATTTTCAGGTATGGCCTCTCAAGTCTTGATATATCCACCATTTGTTTATCAAACACAATCAAGTGCCTTTTGTAGAGTGAAGAAGCTTAAAGTTGAGCCAAGCAGTTGTGTATATCTCAAAAGAACGTATCCAGGGACCTGCGTGAATGGTCAAATCTTTGGAGCTGCACGTCCCTTAAACAGAGTTGATACTTCAATTCATACAAAACATCCACAGAGTTTCTTGTTGCCGACAGGTGCTGGTTCTTTAATAAGTACTGAAGGTGCTCCAGAGGGGCAGCAACCTCCACTTGGGGCACCTCAAGAAAGGAATGGGCTAAATTTATTGGACAGTCGGCACCGATGTGGATTGAAGCGTAAGAGTGAAGAACTGGATAACCCAAGTGGAGCAATGCAGATAGTTGATGAACTGTCTATATTACCGGCAATGTTGCAGACAAATGTGGGGAATCCTATGTCTGTTGTGGCAGCTACTACAACAAAGCAGAGTGGTACCAATGGCGATGGTGATTATCAATTAGTACATCATGAAGTGCTGTGTTCTGTGAAAAACACATATGAGGTCCTTGACTTTCTTGGCCGTGGGACTTTTGGACAGGTAGTCAAGTGCTGGAAAAGGGGGACGAATGAGATTGTGGCCATTAAAATTTTGAAGAATCATCCTTCTTATGCCCGCCAAGGTCAAATAGAAGTGAGCATACTGGCAAGACTGAGTGGTGAAAATGCAGATGAATTTAACTTTGTACGAGCTTATGAATGCTTTCAGCATCGTAACCACACGTGCTTGGTTTTTGAGATGTTGGAACAGAACTTGTATGACTTTCTAAAGCAAAATAAATTCAGTCCTCTGCCACTGAAAATAATTAGGCCTATTCTTCAACAGGTGGCCACTGCACTGAAAAAACTTAAAAGTCTGGGTTTAATCCATGCTGACCTCAAACCAGAGAATATTATGTTGGTGGATCCTGTTCGGCAGCCATACAGGGTTAAAGTAATAGATTTTGGATCTGCCAGCCATGTCTCAAAGACTGTTTGTTCAACTTACTTGCAGTCCCGGTACTACAGGTAAGAGACAGGTTTCTTTTCTTCTGTTATATAATGATCAATTCATCACTACAAATCTGTTCTTCTAGGGTATTTAACGTTTTTCTTCAGTAGTGTTAATTTTCTAGTTGAAATAATTGTAAATAGAAAAATTGCTGTGGGTTAAAACCAAGTTTTATAGAAAGAGGCTAAATTCCATTACGTACGTTCTCACTATTCCAGGACAAGTGGGTAATCATGTCCATCGACCAGCAGGTGGAGATAGAGCATACAGAACTAGTTCATAGCCTACTGCTACCAGCCCAGTTCCTCAATATCTTCTATCTCCAGCAGATGGATGGGCAGACTACTCTGTCTCTTGTCTTGAGGCTTTTGCTCCTTTTCAGCTGGTCCCTAGTAGAGTGAGGCGGACTGTGCTGGTACCGACATACCTGGTGGTGCTGGGTCCTTGTTGTGTTGTGTTCCTGGGGTGATCTCTGCTCCTTTCTTGGCTGCTCTTCTCTGGAGTCTGTTAAGCACTTGGGGGGGGGGGGGGGGGGCTAAAGGGAAAGACGACAGAGGGCTCTGTTTGAGGAGAGGCCTGAACGGGGGGGGGGGGGGGGGGCACACTAGTGAGGTTTCTCCTTCTGATAGTGCTTCTTTGTCCCTGTGCAGTTTTTTGAGGAGTGCTGCTCAAGTTGCAGGGAGCGTGTAGGCTGTCCAACTTTCCTGCAGGGAAAAGAGACCCATTTTCGCTGGCACGAAAGAGGCTCAAAAAAAAAGGGCCGAGGGTGGTTTCCTTTCCTGAGCTCTTCTGCTCAGCAGACCTGCAGAAAGTGTGAAGTGCTGCTTCGACGAGTGAGAGAAACTAGGGGCTGCCTTCAGCTTCTCAGCTGCGGGAGTTCCTGGGTGCCGGGTCTCTCGGGATGTTTCCTGCTTGCTCTTCTCCCCAAGAGGTGTGTGCAGCGGCTATCATGGATGTCACTGCATGGGAGGCTCCCGCACAGGTAGCAGAAACGGCAGGTGGGCTGCAGAGGGACTGGGTGAGCCAAGGCCTGCCATTTTCCCCAATTTGTGCTCCTGCTTCACATGGCCTACCAGGGCACTGGTTCTCAGTCAGGTTCTCGGGCACTGCTGCAGGCTGAGCCCAGGGATCTTCCCCATCTCCCAAGAGAGAAAATGAACGAAGCAGATCGTTAAAAGAAAAAAAAATTAGTTTATTGGTAAAAACTAATTAAAATATACGTACACATAAATTTTAATTAGTTTTTACCAATAAACTACGTTTTTTCTTTTAACGATCTGCTTCGTTCATTTTCCATCTTGGAGTTTGCAGACCGTCTGTGCTTTCTTGGACCCCAGCTCCCAAGAGAGCCAGAGTGGAGGTTCTAAATGATCCCGCTGAGACTTGGTCTCAGGAATCCCTCCATTCGGAGGTAGCCTCTGTGTCCTCAGAGGGGCCCTCAGTTGCAGAACCTTTGGAGGAGGGTGAACTCCCTTCCCAGGAGAGGGGTGACCCTCGGGTGCTGCATATGTTCTACAGGGAGGAATTGAGTTCCCTGATTTCTGAGGTGCTGGCGGTTTGGCACTTTAGAAGAGCTTTCTGGAGCCCTGGTGGGAGGTCAGGCGGAAGGCATTATGAAGGGACTCGGAGGGCTCCCCATGGCTTTTCCCATTCACCTGGATATTTATGACCTCATCACCGTGGAGTGGAGCGTGCCGAACGCCGGTCTTAAGGTCGTGAGGGCAATGATGCATCTTTATCCTCTGGTGCTAGAGGAGAAGGAGGATAGGTTGGACTCCCTGGTTATTTATGGTGGTCACCAAAAACACACCTTGCCAGTGGAAGGTGGCATTGCCCTGAAGGATTTCTGGATCGCAAGCTTTGCATCAGGCCTTTGAGGTAGCTGCTCTGGGGCTTCAAGCCTCAGTGTACAGCTCTTCTGTGGCCTGGGCCTGTATGCAGTGGCACCAATGGTCTTCCTCTTGGAGCAGTTCTAGGGCTACCAGTTGGATACAGCAGCAGCAGCTGGAGTACCTGGGAGTGCTGTTTGATACCAGACAGGCCCACGTGCTCCTGACGGAGGGTTGCCATGTGAAGTTGCGGCATCAAATTCAAATGCTCCTGCTTCATTCCAGGCCTCGGGCCTGGGATTATGTGTGGTTTGTCGGGTCAGTGACTGCAGCCATGGAGGTGGTGTCCTGGGTGAGGGTGCATATGAGGCAGCTTCAGTCATCCTTTCCCAGTCACTAGTCTCCGGTTTCGGAGGATTATAGCGCTAGCTGCCAGACGAAGTTTGGAGTGGTGGCTGAGGCCACAGTCCTTGCAGCTCGGAGTACCCTTTCCAATTCTGCATTGGGATGTGGTGACCACAGAGGCCAATCTGGCGGGCTTGGGGGCCCATTACCTGGGCCACATGGCTCAGGGCTCATGGTCTCCAGTGGAAGTGTGGTGGTCCATCAGTTGCTTGGAGCTTTAGGCTGTGTGTCGGGCTCTGGAATCATTTGCACAGTTTCTCAGAAGGGCCTCTGTGAGGGTCTTCTCCAATACGACGACAGTTGTCTACATCAACAAGCAGGGAGGAACTTGCAGCAGTCAGCTAGCAGAGTAGTCTGGCCTCTTGATGTCCTGGGCAGAGAAACACCTGCTCTCTCTTGGCAGCTCACATCGCAGGGTCTCTCAACATGGAGGCAGTCATCACACTCAGGACCCTGGAGAGTAGGTGCTGTCACAGGAAGCATTCCATCTACTGTTTCAGCGCTGGGGCTTTCCATCTCTGGATCTCTTGGCCACAAGGGCCAATGCCAAAGTCTAAGGCTCTTCATTCACAGCAGAGAGTGGGACTCGGGTCTGGACACTCTGCTGTAGCCATGGCCGAGGGAGGGGTTGCTGTATGCCTTTCCTCATTGACTGTTGAAGAGAGTGGTGAGCCATTGGGGTCGCATGGTTCTGGTGGCCCTGGATTGACCGTGGTGTCAGTGGTACTCATGCCTAGTTTTGCTCCTAGACAGGGAGCTGCTCAGGCTCCCTCTGGGTCGTGGGCTTGTCCGTCAGGGGCCTGTGGTCATGGAGGATCCCCTCCCCCTTTGGTCTTGTGGCCTGGCCATTGAGAGGGCCTGTTTGAGGAAGAAGGGTTATTCGAACTCTGTCATTACTATCCTACTTCAGACTAGGAAGTATTCTAGTACTTCGGCCTATGCCTGAGTATGGCATACTTTTTGGGGGCTGTTTTCTGAGCTGGGGTTGGTTCCCTTTGCTGCTGTTGTTGGCCATATTCTGGCATTCCAGCAGAAACAGGTTGTGTTAGGGCCTGGTATTAGGGTCTTGGAAGGTTCGGGTGGCAGCTCTGGCATGTTTTTGGGGCCGCTTGCAAAATTCATCCTTAGCAACCCATCAAGATGTGATTTACTTCTGAGAGGGGTGAACCGCTTGAGGCCGCCCTTTCGGGCATCCTTCCCGGACTGGACTGGGATCTTAACTTGGTCCTTTGGGCCCTACAGTATCCACCTTTCGAGCCCATTCGAAAGGTGACTGTGAAAGACCTTACCTTGAGAATTATGTTTCTGGTGGCAATTGCTTTGGCACGGCGCATCTGAGTTTCAGGTACTATCTTGCAGGGTCCCCTTTGTCTGTTTTTCTGAGGTAAGGGTCTTGCTTCAGACTGTGCCCACCTTTTTACCCAAGGTGGTGTCAGCCTTCCGTGTCAATCGGTGGAGCTCCTGTCCTTTTGTAAGGAAGAGGTCAGGGATCAGTTTTCCTCCCTGAGGTTACTAACGACTTTCGGCGGTCGGACAGACTCTCTTTTATGCTGTTTGGTATGCAGAAGCTGCGTCTAATGGCTTCTATCGCCCGTTGGTTGAAGGATGTGGTGGCTGCAGCCTATATCCTGGAGGGAAAGGCTCCTGGTTTTGAAGGCGCACTCTACCCAGTGTACGGGCGTGTCTTGGGTGGAGGCCTCGTCATCTCTGGGAGATATCTGCAGGATGGCGACTTGGGCTTTGCTGCATACTACAGGGTGGACATTGCTGCACTCTCATAGGCAGCATTTGGGGCGTCGGTCCTGTGGGCGGCAGGTTTGTCTTCCCACCCTCGTAGGGATAGCTTTTGAACTTCCCACTCATCCTGGAATAGTGGGAAGAAATGTAATGGAGGGAGAAATTAGGACTTACCTAATTTTTCTTTCAATTATTTCTTCACATTCCAAGAGCCTTACCGTTTCTTGATGCCTGTCCCTGGGCGTAGCTCTGCGCTTTATGGGCGGTCTGCTTCTCAGGACCGAGCCTTCGGGAGCTTTGGTTTCTTGCAGTCTGGGTCTATTAAGTTGTGCAGATGCTATACATGCTTCTTCCTTGCTTTCGGACTGATAATGAGGAACTTGGCTGGTAGCAGTGGGCTATGCATTAGGTCTCAGTTCTGTATGCTCTGTCTCCACCTGCTGGTCGATGGTCATGACTACCTGCTCGTCCTGGAATAGTGTGAAGAAGTAATGGAAAGAAAATTATCAGGTAAGTCCTAATTTCTCCTGCTGCTCCCCAGTATCTCTCCACACTCGTCCTTCCCTACACCCCTTCCCGTGCACTCCGCTCCATGGATAAATCCTTCTTATCTGTTCCCTTCTTCACTACTGCCAACTCCAGACTTCGTGCCTTCTGTCTCGCTGCACCCTACGCCTGGAATAAACTTCCTGAGCCCCTACGTCTTGCCCCATCCTTGGACTGAAAGCCCACCTCTTTAACATTGCTTTTCACTCGTAACCACTTGTAACCACTCACCTCCACCTACCCTCCTCTCCTCCTTCCTGTACACATTAATTGATTTGATTTGCTTACTTTATTTTTTGTCTATTAGATTGTAAGCTCTTTGAGCAGGGACTGTCTTCTATGTTTGTACAGCGCTGCGTACGCCTTGTAGCGCTATAGAAATGCTAAATAGTAGTAGTGGTAGTAATACCACAAAACTGCAGCTCTCATCAAATTTTGTTCATTACTTGATATGTTTTTTTTTTTTTGGTTTTGGAATAGCTTTGGTACTTTCCTAACCCTAATAACAGGTCATTAACCAAAGCATATATTCCTTTTTCTGCTGGACTACACAAGTGTGTTATGCTAACTAATATTACCGCCATTATAATGAGTGATGCAGCTCTGGATCTTATCAGTATTTTTCTGCTCCAGTAGATGATTGTAGTTTGCCCTAGTACAGCAGGATTCTTGTCATTGACATGGCTCCCTGGGCATAGATTGAGGTCTGTGGACCTATGATTGATTTCCAGTGCCTTAGTATGGGATCTTGTGGATATTACCCTAGTTGAACTGGAAGGGAAGCCACTTGCATAGGATTTTGTCCATTAGGACTGGCACCTGTAGGTCATTTGTGTCCATGTGTTCCCACTGGAACCAGGATGGGAATGGTGAGTAAGAGCCCTTACGGGTCCGTTGTGCTTCTCCCGGTCTCTCTCTCTCTTTTTCTTTCTCTTGGAATCTGCCTCTGCTGGCCTAGTTTATTTAAGAAAAGTAAAGGTGGAAGAGCTCTTCAACAGACTGTCTTCTATTAGCGCTGTTCTCCAGGGGCCCTTGGGAGCAGCCACGGGGGCTTGAATGGGCTAGGGCAAATTTAGGCTGTTGGAGGAGGGAGGGTAGGTGTGATCTAATGCCAAGTACAGCAGGTCAGGTGCCTCAGGAACTGTTGCAGTGAAAGCATGACTGGTGCTTACATCTCTCCTAATGTTGAGATAGTGTTGGAGCCTTCCATGTAGTTCCTCAGGGAAAGAAGAGGCTGTTAAAGCAACATTTTTCAGCCAAGGGGCCACTCACTGGACTGAGGTTACCCTTGGCTTGATATTGAGGCAGGTTTGTTTTGTGATCCCCCTGTTGGCTGCAGACCAGAGTTTGGTGGGAATCTGTGCAGCTGGGCTTCTAGTGGCACCTGTTGAGTCCATGTGCTAGGGGGACTCAGGTTCCCAATTGCATGTTTTCTGACTTGGGTACACTTCAGAATTTTAGGTCCCTAGAGTGGGGGAGGGTCCTGAGGACAAGGTTCTTAACTCCTCTCCCCCCCCCCCCCCCCAAACTGGAGGGTAGATGCTGCATCTGCAGAGGCATCAGCTGCAGTCTCTTTGGGGGAGGAGGGGGCTCCAGGCAATCCTTGGCTCTTCTCATTGTAAGGCTCTCATTAACTGATCCTAGTGAACTGGGGTCCCCAGATGATGGCCAGAGTCATCTAGCAACCAGGCTTTTTAGGCAGGGTGGGTTTCCAGAGACTTGGATCTTTTGGAGTATTTCTCAGTCCCGAGCTGGAGTTGGTCCCTCTTAGCCAGTTGCAGGAGGGCCACAGAGTAGAGCCAGACCCATCCCTGGATATGGCAGATAATAGGTCCCCGCCCTCTATCTTTTTAGAGTAGTTTCCCATTGCTTCAGGTATTGAGGTGTTTGTACGGATTTTGCTTTTGTACTACTAATTGCAAAGCCTATTTTCAACACCTTGATAGTATTTTTCGGATTGAGGGAGAATTTCCATATTGAGAATCATTGTTGTGTCTTTTTGTGCATTACTTGCAGGTGATAGACTTGTGGTTCTACATTGTTTTGCGTTTATTTTTGAATGATTTTATATTTAAATGTTTACATTTTCTGTTCCATACAACTGGTTAGTTACAGGCACATCTCCAATCTTTCATGTGACTCCCCCCCCCCCCCCCAGTGGTGTAGGATAATGATATGACTCCAAATATAGCCATGACCCACGTTTGGGAAGCTCTGATATAAAAATACAGTAGTCATCCTGCTTTATTTATTTAGGCTTACTATACCCCCTTTGCTAGTATATAGTTGAAAGCGGTATACAAATTTAAAAAATGAAACATATAACACACAGGAAAAGAACTAAAAGAAAGCAAGCTGAATAGCAAAACAAACAAAAAAATTACACACAGTGAAACACCAAAAAACACTTAATTCAAGTTATGGAAAAGGCTTGTTCTGCTAATCCACTGGTTTAATCTTCCAAGTACCAGAGAAGTTCAAGTTGGCTTGGATCTTGTAAGTCATTAGATTTTAAGAATTGTACCATCCTTTTCTTCAGCAGTGCCTCCAAAAAGGTTTTCTACCACTGAAATGAGGCTTATTGGCCTGTAGTTTCCCATTTCTTCCCTGTCACTATTTTTGTAGGAGAGGGACCACGTCTGCCTTCTCCAGTCTTGAGGAATCTCACCTGTTTTCAAGGATCTGTTATACAAATCTTTAAGAGAACCTTTTTGAGCTCCTTCAGTATCTTGGATGTATGTCATCTGGCCCCATGACTTAGTCCACTTTCAGTTTTTCCAGTTGTTCATAAACACTTTTCTTCCATGTACAGTGCAATATCTACTTCACTCCCATGTATGCCTTTGTCACCCAACAGAGGTCCTTCTCCAGGATGATGATCTGTGAACACAACAGACGTATATAGCTTCTTTTTTTTTTTTTTTTTTTTTTACCAGGAATCGTTATGAGGGACTTTGTCAGAAGCTTTCTGAAAATCTAGTTATACTACATCAATTGGCTCACCTTTATCCACAGATTTATGCATACCTTAAAAAAAAAAAAAGATCAATGAGGCAAGACTTCACTTGGCTAAATCCATGTTAACTCTGTCCCATTAAACTGTGTACGTCTTCAGTCAGTAATTTTGTTTACAATAGTTTTTATCAGTTTGCCTGGACTGATGTCAAGCTCACTGGTCCCAAACTAAAAATACTACTACTACTTAACATTTCTAGAGCGCTACTAGGGTTACGCAGCGCTGTACAATTTAACAAAGAGAGACAGTCCCTGCTCAAAGAGCTTACAATCTAATACACCTAAAACTCAAACAAATGTGTTTTCTTGTTCGGTGCTTTAAATCATATTTGCAGGTGCTAAAAAAAAAAAATCCTAGGTAGCTGATGTCCAAGTTTCCTGAAACTTGTGCCTCATTCTTGCCACCTGGACCCAAAAATACTTGCTGCCATTACCGAGAGAGTTAGAGCTGGTCTTGCCCTGAAAGAGAAGGGGTTTGAGAGATGCTGTGGGAGCCACTGGAAGAAGCTAGCAGGAGTGCAAGATTGGCATAAGGTGTGGGAAGGGTGATGGACAGAAGAAAACATACCTCAAGAAAAGAACCAAAGCAAAAATAAATCTGAAAAAAGGTCCAAAAAAAGGCAAAAAAAAAATGTAAAAAAAAAATTGGAAAGCCAAAACGCAGGAAAAAAGAGAATTTACCCATTTGAGTTTCTTCTTGAAGATACTCATTTCTGCACTGTAAGCAAATTTCTGTAATGTCTGTGAGCAAAAGCAAAGTCAGAAATACTTTAGGGGTTGGTAAATGTGATCAGTATCCAATGAGAAACTTAGGGGCAGATACTTAATGTAATAAAAAGAAAGGGTATGAAACCTGTAAACATTAAGAAGGGGTGTGCCTCTTGCTTCTGGAGACAACCATCTGTGCAAAGGTGTATTTTGAAATAATAAATTAAGATCTGTTTCACCAAATTTGGTTTTATAAGTTCTTTTTTTTTTTGTATAAGTTCTCAGGTTATCTGGGGGCTGTTTATAACATCTGTAAGTAAAAGCAAAGACAGAAATACTTTATAAAAGAGTAGTTTTATAACGACTGTCTTTTATAAAGTATTTCCATCTTTGCTTTTGCTTACATACATCTTGTTTCACTGTGTGTAATGGGTGTTATTTTACAACACATATATTTTTCTAGAAGGGTCTTTTAAAGTAAGATTAAAAGCAATACGTTGAACTTTACACACATTAGATAATGTAAAAAAAATGGCCAAGCGGTTGTGTCCCTTTAAAGAAGGGAGTTATTTGATTTGTAGGTATGTGAAGCTTTGATAATATGCACTAGTAAGTGAAGCCTGAATGAGAGAACCTAAATACAGTTCCTCTCTCTAGGGCTTACACTTGATGATGATCTATCACTTTGAATGACATTAGACTAACATGTATTGGAGGATTTCTTAAAATAGGCAAAGGAGGTGGTAACCAGAGATTTGATTACTATAGATGGTGAAGTTGTCTGGCAGTTGCAGTGAAACAAGCCTAGGAATGCTGCTCTGAAGGGCGTTCATTCACCCGAGGTCAGCATGGTGTGAAGTCAGTTGCTATACATGTGAGTAGGTTTACACTTACAGATATTTAAGGATATTTGTATGTGTAAACAGTGTTGGGTGTACTGCAGTTACTATCAAATTGTTTATTAAAAGGTATTTTTGAATCTAGGTACTTTGATTGTTTTGGAGTCTGATCTTGAATAGATATTAAAACTTTTAAGTCATCGTGACATATTCCTGAGCGTACCCAGATGTTGCTAGGGCAAATTAAAAAAGAAACCAGTTTTGTTTTGTTTTTTGAGTTGAGGTTTTTTTGTTTGGTTGAATTATCCGTGTAAGTGTGTTATCAACTTAAACTCTGTAAAATACATATTCCAGGTCTCGACAAACCCCAGGCGCCAGGTTAATGTGGCTCCTATAAAATCGATCCTGGTGTCTAGGTATTGGACCTACCAGAAAGGGGAGCACAAGAGGAGGGAGAGAGAGTCCAGACTGGGGGGGGGGGGGGGTGAAACAGGAGGAGGAGAGATGCAGGATCCACAGATGGAGAGAGGGAGTTGCCAGACCACTAATGGGGGTGGGGGCAGGGGAGAGATGTTGGACCAGGAGTGTGGGAGGAAGGGAAGAAAGGGGAGGGATAAGGCACAGACAAGAGGTGCTGGGTATGGAATAAGAATAGAGACAGGGACACAAGGCAATGCTGGGGAAGGATAGGGACACACGGGCAGTTCTGAATATAAGGAGAGGATAGGGACACTAAGCCCCTGATGCACAAAGCTTACCATGCTGTCAGCGTTTGCTTTAGACTGGTTGTAGCCAGTTCAATGCAAAAGTTATCTACCGAGTAATGCTCAAAGGGTTTTTCTGTGGCTCTAACATGTGCCGTTAGCCACCAAGAACCCTATGCACATTTATTACAGCAAGCTCATTAGTATTCTGATGAGCATTCCGTGTGATGCACAGCTCTAGAGCACCTCTGGAACTATTGTAGAGAAGGGAAAAAGGCAGCTGCAAAGGCTGCCTGTTTATGCTCCCTACCCCTCTCCTGTACCCCCCCCCCCCCAAACAAAAAAAATCTGTGGTGGCCCTGTGGACTGTCTCTCTGCCCCCCCCACCCCCCCAAAAAAACCTCTTAAATTCCCTGGTGGTCCAGTGGACCCCAACACCCCCTCCTATTCCCTCCCCAAGCAAAAGGACCCTGGTGATCCAGTGGACTTCCTCCCTACCTCCCCCACACTGTAACTATTACTCCTTGGTGGTCTAGTGACCTCCACACCCCCACATACCTTATATGCAGAAATTGATAAAATGGCAGCACCCAGCCCCTGCCCAGTGTATCCTGGAACACTGAGATGTACTAAGTACCATATAAGGAATAGAGATGATAGCTACCAGAAATACCCCGGAAACCAAGCACATAGGCTCAAATTGAAGTCTTCCATTACTTACCTTCCCACGATTCCAGGACGAGTGGGGTAGTCATGTCCTTCGACCAGCAGGTGAAGATAGAGAATACAGAGTTGAGCTGTAGCCTATATACCCAGATTTGTAGCTCAGCTCTTCAGTAGGTGGATAGACACGACTTTCATCTCTTGTCCTTAGGCCTTGTCCCAGGGTCTGGCCAGAGGTCGGTTGCCTGTGTGCGGGTGTCATACTTGGTGGTGCTGGGTCCTAGTCACTCTATTGCCTTGGTTGATGTTGTCTGTGGCTGGCCTCTTCTAACCAAGGAGCCTGTTAAGCAGTGATTATATATATGTATATATATATATATATATATATATATATAAAGAATAAGCCTGAAAACGCCGTTGGGCGAAGCAGTCAGCTGCTGGGGCCTTGTGGAGGTTGGGCACGGTGTGCTCTTAGCCTTGTGTGTGTGAGGCTATGAGTGCTGCTCTGATGGGGGCTGGATTTGAGAGCACTCAGGGCAGACCAGGGGGTAAGTTCTTCCCTTCAGGACCGCGATCTGCGCTGCATTGGCATGGAGTGTCAAGGGATGTGGACAGCAAGGGTGGTAGTGGCCTGTGGGCCTAATGCTGCTTTTTTCATCGGGTGGGAGTCCCAATGTCGGCGCCGGCAGAAGGGATGAAGCACTGCTTGAGGTGTGGTGCTTGACATGTTGCGTTGGGTCACTGCTCATCCTGCAGGGAATCCGTGTAGGTGGCTCGGTGGGGGGGGGGGGGGGGGGTGGCCTTTGGGTAGGATGGGCCATGGCCCATTTGTACCTTCTGGTGGTGGAGGTGGAAGATAAACTCTGCTTCCCGAAGGTGGATTCTTTAGTGACGGCGGTGACCCTTCTGGTGGTGGTGGGGGTAATGTCCTGAATGACCTCCTGGATAGAAAACTCGAGCAAGCCTTGAATCAGGCCTTTAAGGTGGTGACGATTGGGCTTTAGGGCTCGATTATGCAGCTCCTTTGTGTTGCGGGCCTGGCTGCAATGGCTGTCGGGTTGGGTCACTTCACCCAGCTGGAAGCGGGGTTGGCTTACGTTGCAGGCGGGGTCTATGACATACCATGGACGTTGCTAAGGGCATGTTGTTAATGGTGGCTGCTGCTGTGGATGCAAAACTGGTTCACGGACACAGCTTCAAAGGCGTGTTTGATTAAGCTGCCCTTTTGGAGCAAGTGGCTGTTTGGTGAACACCTCAGCAATTTGGTGAAGGAGCTCAGAGAAAGTGCAGAACTTGCTGGAAGACGAGCCTTGGTCTGGAGTCCACGTGCTCGACTTGGTGCGGCAGATGTTCTGGGACAGCCGAAAGTACAGGCCTGGGAGGTTGCAGGTTGGATAGCGGATGTGTTTTTCGTCCCAGGAGCTGTCCTTTCAGGGTGACAAGAAGTTGAGTGGACAGGTGGCCCATTGGCAGATAAATCATTTGGAGCTTCAGGCAGTGCGCAAGGCTGTGGTCGAATTTGCCCCTCTTTTGGTGGGGTCTTTAATGTACGTGTTCTCAGACAATGCCACGGTGGTGGCATACATCAACAAGCAAGGGGGCACTCACTGCTGTCCTTGGAGGCCAGTTGGCTGATGGCCTGTGCATAGAAGTATCTTCCCTGCTTGTCGGCAGCACACATAGCGAGATTGCTGAATGTGGAGGCAGACTTTCTCAGCTGGGGGGAAGTGAGAGTTGTCCGAGGCATTTCTTCTGGTCTGGTGGTGTTGGAACACCCGTGTTTGGACCTCATGGCCTCGAGGGCGAATTCCAAGGCCACACTGTTTTTCAGCTGTTGGCGGGAACCAGATTGGGCTTGGACGCTGTACTTTAGGTGTGGCTGATGTGGTGGGTAGCGGTCCACTGGGGCCAAGTGATCTTGGTGGTAAGCCGACCTCGTATGGCTTTTTGATGGGGAGCCGCTGCAGTTTCAACAGGAGCAGGGGCTTCTGCACCGGGGACCAGTCCTCATGGAGGATTCCTCCCTCCTTGGGCAAAGGGCTTGGCTGAGGAAGAAGGGCTATTCGGAGGGCGTCATTGCTGTCTTCAGGCTCGGAAGTGTTCATGCATGGTGTATGCTCGGGTCTAGCACACTTTTGAAGGTTGATTTGCAGAGTGAAGCGTGGACCTTTTTTGTTTCTATGGGTCATATTTTGGCCTTCCTGCAGGCAGGAGTCCACAAGGGTTTGTCCTTGTGCTCCTTGAAGGTACAAGTGGCAGCACTGGCCTGTTTTTTAGGCCAGTTGCAGAATTCGTTGTTGGCAGCAAATCTGGATGTGGTGCATTTTTTTTTTTTTTTTTTTGAAGGGGGTTGGTTGGCTGCATCCCTCCTTTCAGGCTACTTGTCCGGATTGGTTCTTCTGGTATTACTGAAACCTCCGTTCAAACCGCTCCATAAAGCTTTTGTGAAGGATCTCACCTTGAAAACTGTGTTCCTGGTAGCGATTGCGTTGACACAGCGGGTTTGAGTTGTAGGCTTTCTCCTTCCGGGACCAATTTCTGTGATCTGTGGAAGCAGGAATCTCTCAAAATGGTGCCTTTATTCTTGCCAAAAGTGGTATCTGCTTTCCACGTAAATCAGTCGGTGAAACTTCTGTCCTTCCGAAAGGAGAACGTGGGCGCGCAGTTTGCTTCCTTGTGACATTTGGACGTTCGTAGGATGCTCATGCAGTATCTGGAAGTCTCAAATGACTTCAGGAGGTCGGACAGATTATTTGTTCTATTTAGCAAGGAGAAATTGGACCTGATGGCTTCTAAGATCTCGATAGTGCACTGGATTATGGAGACCATGACTTGTGTCACGTCTGTGGCCGTGACCACCCTCAGCCTTACCTTGTTTCTGGGGGTCAGCCTCTGTGCTGGCTTCTGTCTGTCTTTTTGTTAGTTTTGTCTTTGGCTCTGTGTGCTGATTACTTCACTAGACCTCACCTGTGTGGGCTATGCCTCTCTGGGGAGCCAGCTTCTAAGATGGCTGCCGCCTACTCTGTGCCAGGTTCCAAGATGGCTCCTGCTTGTCTTTCCTGTGTGTTCACTTCCTATGTGTTCCCAGCCTCCCCTTGGTGTGAGTGTGTTTCCTGCTGCTGTCCTGCGCAGGTGACATCATCAGTGAGGACCTTCATAAGGAAGTGCTGTGCTAGCATTTAGGGCCTTTTGCATGGTGTTATGCCTTTAGGTCAGGTTAGTTAGTGTTCTGCTGCACTACTGCTTAGCCTTTCTCTGGGTTCTGGCTCAGCTTCTCTTTGTGTCTGTGGACTGCTAGTCCTGTGTGGGCTCCGCTCTTCTGTTTGTGTCTGTGGACTGCTAGTCCTGTGTGGGCTCCGCCCTTCTGTTTGTGTCTGTGGACTGCTAGTCCTTCCGTGGGGGGCTCTGCCCTGCTACTCTGTGTCTGTGGACTGCTTGTCCTTCTACTCCCTTGCTCTGTGTTTGGAGTCTGAAGCCTTCAGTCACTCTCCCTCGGTTTGTGGTGGGAGTCTGTAGCTTCAGCCTGACTCTGCTAGTTCCTGGTGTATTCTATCGTCTGCTGCCTGTCTCCGACTTTTGCCTGAACCTCGACATTCTCTGCTTGCTGCCTGCCTCTGACTATTGCCTGAACCCCGATACTCTCTGCTTGCTGCCTGTCTCTGACAATTGCCTGAACCCCGATTTACTCTTCTGCCTGCTGCCAGCCCTAAGACTCCGTTAGTTCCTGGTTACTCCTTCTGTTTGCCTGACGAGTTTGACTCCTGCTTGTTCCTGACTCCTCGCTTGCTGCCAGCCCTGACCTCTGCCGTTTCCTGTCGAACTCTGCTTCTGCCTAGCTAGGGCGTTTACCCTGAGTGCCTATCCTGAACCCTGCCTCTGCCTAGCTAGGGCTTTTACCCTGAGGGTATATCCTGAACCCTGCCTCTGCCTAGCTAGGGCGTTTACCCTGAGGGTATATCCTGAACCCTGCCTCTGCCTAGCTAGGGCGGTTACCCTGAGTGTATATCCTGAACCCTGCTTGTATATTGAGTGTACATCCTGAATCCTGTCTGTCTAGCTAGTGTGTATTTCCTGGGTGCTTATCTTGTATCCTGCCTCTACCTAGCTAGTGGGTTTACCCTGTGGGTATTCCCTGAACCCCGTTCTGCCTAGCTTGCTGTGTGCCCTAGTCCTTGCTCCTGTTACGCTTTTGTTCGACTTGTCTCCCTGGTCTGTCTTGTGTTCCTTGCTAGGGGCAGCGCAGCAGCTTTCAGTCTGAGTCTAGTAGTTAGTTTAGCTTCCTCGTGTTCCCTGACCCAGGGTGGGTCCTCTGGATCTCCAGTACCGGCCTCATCCTGCAAGTCCTGCCGGCCACCCGCGGTGGCTAAGTGCAGGTGAAGCAGTTCCTGGAACTGCCGGTTCCAGTTGCCTGTCTCAGTCCCGACTCCAGTCCAGAAGTCCAGCCCTGTCCTTCCGTGTATCCAGTTCCAGGGTGGTCTTGCCTGCCGCTGCCCCCACTCGTCCTTGAATATTTGGACGGCGAAATGTGAAATACGGTCTAACCTGATAATTTTCTTTCCATTAGTTCTTCACTCTATACCAGGAGCCCACCCCTGTTTTTGTGGGAGACTGTGCCACGGTTCAGGTATGCCATAAGGCAGTGGTTCCCAGACCTGGTCCTGGAGGCACTCCAGCCAGTCAGGTTTTCAGGATACCCACATCGAATATTCATGAGAGAGATTTGCTTGCACTTCCTCCACTGTGTGCAAATCTCTCTCATGAATATTCATTGTGGGTATCCTGAAAACCTGACTGGCTCGGGTATCTCCATGACCAGGTTTGGGAACCACTTCTATAAGGGCTGGTGCTGCTCGCAGGGGTTTTGGATCCGGTGTCCTGATGAGAGGGAGGCACTGTTGGGAGGGTCTCATCGTGTTTCTGACTGGTGATCTGGTCTGCCCGCAGTGTTTTCTTTGGCATTTAGCTGTTCAATAGGCTTCTTGGCTGGGGTTCTCATGCCTGTGTAGTAATTACTGAAGAACTGTGCTAAGTGTCTGGGTATATAGGGTACAGCTCAACTCAGTATTCTCTATCTCCATCTGCTGGTCAATGTACATGACTATACCACTCATCCTGGAAGGACTAATGGAAAGAAAACTAACAGGTAAGACCTAATTTCTCCTTGGATCGTGCCCACAATATCAAATTGAGGTCCCACAAAGGGCAGGAAGGGGCGTAGTGGGGGATGCAAATGAGCTACCCCTTCAGGAACTGAGCCACTTCTCTATGTAAATCCAAATCTCTATGTAAATCCAAAGAGAGTCTCTTCACCATCCCACAAAAACTGACTGGAGCAGCCACCTGGACCCTCATAAGTACATAAGTAATGCCATACTGGGAAAAGACCAAGGGTCCATCGAGCCCAGCATCCTGTCCACGACAGCGGCCAATCCAGGCCAAGGGCACCTGGCAAGCTTCCCAAACGTACAAACATTCTATACATGTTATTCCTGGAATTTTGGAGTTTTCCAAGTCCGTTTAGTAGCGGTTTATGGACTTGTCCTTTAGGAGACCGTCCAACCCCTTTTTAAACTCTGCTAAGCTAACCGCCTTCACCACTTTCTCCGGCAACGAATTCCAGAGTTTAATTACACGTTGGGTGAAGAAAAATTTTCTCCGATTTGTTTTAAATTTACTACACTGTAGTTTCATCGCATGCCCCCTAGTCCTAGTATTTTTGGAAAGCGTGAACAGACGCTTCAAATCCACCTGTTCCACTCCACTCATTTTATATACCTCTATCATGTCTCCCCTCAGCCGTCTCTTCTCCAAGCTGTATAGCCCTAGCCTCCTTAGTCTTTCTTCATAGGGAAGTCGTCCCATCCCCGCTATCATTTTAGTCGCCCTTCGCTGCACCTTTTCCAATTCTACTATATCTTTCTTGAGATGCAGCGACCAGAATTGAACACAATACTCTAGGTGCGGTCGCACCATGGAGCGATACAACGGCATTATAACATCCTCACACCTGTTTTCCATACCTTTCCTGATAATACCCAACATTCTATCGCTTTCTTAGCCGCAGCAACACACTGAGCAGAAGGTTTCAGTGTGTTATCGACGACGACACCCAGATCCCTTTCTTGGTCCGTAACTCCTAACGTGGAACCTTGCATGACGTAGCTATAATTCGGGTTCTTTTTTCCCACATGCATCACCTTGCACTTGCTCACATTAAACATCATCTGCCATTTAGCCGCCCAGTCTCCCAGTCTCGTAAGGTCCTCTTGTAATTTTTCACAATCCTGTCGCGATTTAACGACTTTGAATAACTTTGTGTCATCAGCAAATTTAATTACCTCGCTAGTTACTCCCATCTCTAAATCATTTATAAATATATTAAAAAGCAGCGGTCCTAGCACGGACCCCTGAGGAACCCCACTAACTACCCTTCTCCATTGTGAATACTGCCCATTTAACCCCACTCTCTGTTTCCTATCCTTCAACCAGTTTTTAATCCACAATAGGACATTTCCTCCTATCCCATGACCCTCCAATTTCCTCTGTAGCCTTTCATGAGGTACCTTGTCAAACGCCTTTTGAAAATCCAGATACACAATATCAACCGACTCCCCTTTGTCCACATGTTTGTTCACTCCTTCAAAGAATTGAAGTAAATTGGTCAGGCAAGATTTCCCCACACAAAAGCCATGCTGACTTGGTCTCAGTAATCCATGTCCTCGGATGTGCTCTGTAATTTTGTTTTTGATAATAGCCTCTACCATTTTCCCCGGCACCGACGTCAGCCTCACCGGTCTATAATTTCCCGGATCTCCCCTGGAGCCTTTTTTAAAAATGGGCGTTACATTGGCCACCCTCCAATCTTCCGGTACCACGCTCGATTTTAAGGATAATTGCATATCACTAGCAGTAGCTCCGCAAGCTCGTTTTTCAGTTCTATCAGTACTCTAGGATGAATACCATCCGGTCCAGGAGATTTGCTACTCTTCAGTTTGTCGAACTGCCCCATTACGTCCTCCAGGTTTACCGTGAAGTCAGTTTCTCCGACTCGTCCGCTTGAAATAGCATTTCCGACACCGGTATCCCACCCAAATCTTCCTCGGTGAAGACCGAAGCAAAGAATTCATTCAGTCTCTTCGCTACGTCTTTGTCTTCCTTGATCGCCCCTTTTACCCCTCGGTCATCCAGCGGCCCAACCGATTCTTTTGCCGGCTTCCTGCTTTTAATATACCGAAAAAAATTTTTACTATGTTTTTTTGCCTCTAATGCTATCTTTTTTTCATACTCCCTCTTGGCCTTCTTAATCTGCGCCTTGCATTTGCTTTGACACTCCTTATGCTGTTTCTTGTTATTTTCAGACGGTTCCTTCTTCCATTTTCTGAAGGCGTTTCTTTTAGCCCTAATAGCTTCCTTCACCTCACTTTTCAACCAGGCCGGGTGTCTTTTGGACTTCCGTCTTTCTTTTCTAATTTGCGGAATATGTATGGCCTGGGCCTCCAGGATGGTATTTTTGAACAGCGTCCACGCCTGTTGTACAGTTTTTACTCTCTCGGTTGCCCCCCTAAGTTTTTTTTTTTACCGTTCTTCTCATTTTATCATAGTCTCCTTTTTTAAAGTTAAACGCTAACGTATTTGACTTTCTGTGTACAGTTACTTCAAGGTCGATGTCAAAACTGATCATATTATGGTCACTGTTATCAAGCGGCCCCAGTACCATAACGTCCCTCACCAGATCATGCGCTCCACTAAGGACCACATCTAGAATTTTTCCTTCTCTCGTCGGCTCCTGCACCAGTTGCTCCATAAAGCTGTCCTTGATTTCATCAAGGAATTGTATCTCTGTAGCGTGTCCCGATGTTACATTTACCCAGTCTATATTTGGATAATTGAAGTCACCCATTATTATCACATTGCCCATTTTGTTCGCGTCTCTGATTTCTTTTATCATTTCTGTGTCTACCTGCTCATCCTGGCGAGGTGGACGGTAGTACACTCCTATCACCATTTTTTTCCCTTTTATACATGGAATTTCAACCCACAGTGATTCAAAGGTGTGATTTGTGTCCTGCTGAATTTGTAATCTATCTGAGTCAAGGCTCTCGTTAATATACAATGCTACCCCTCCACCAGTCCGGTCTACCCTATCATTACGATATACTTTGTACCCCGGTATGACAGTGTCCCACTGGTTATCCTCCTTCCACCAGGTCTCAGTAATGCCTATTATATCCAATTTTTCATTTAGTGCAATATATTCCAACTCTCCCATCTTATTTCTTAGACTCCTAGCATTTGCATATAGACATTTCAGAGTATGTTTGTTGTTCTTATTTGCATGATGCTTAGTACCTGACACTATTGATTTGACATCTTTTGTCTGATCTTTAGTTGTATTTAAGGGCACCTGGCCTACCACGGTCTGTTGTGCAACCTCACTATCCAGAAACCCTATCTTCCCTGTTTGTGAGGTATCTTTGCAAGATACCTTTTCCCGAACCATGCGCTTTTGAGCGACTGTCGGCCTTCCCCCCATTTCTAGTTTAAAAGCTGCTCTATCTCCTTTTTAAATGCCGACGCCAGCAGCCTGGTCTCACCCTGGTTAAGGTGGAGCCCATCCTTTCGGAATAGGCTTCCCCTTCCCCAGAATGTTGCCCAGTTCCTAACAAATCTAAAACCCTCCTCCCTGCACCATCGTCTCATCCACGCATTGAGACTCTGGAGCTCTGCCTGTCTCTTGGGCCCTGCACGTGGAACAGGTAGCATTTCAGAAAATGCTACCCTAGAGGATCTGGATTTGAGCTTTCTACCTAAGAGCCTAAATTTGGCTTCCAGAACCTCTCTCCCACATTTTCCTATGTCATTGGTACCCACAGAGCCAGCCTGTGATCCAGGCCTAACTGCAGAAACTCCAAAATATTGGAAATCTGAGTCCTCCAGGGAGACAACCATTCCCTGCACCAGGATTTAAGAACTTGCCAGACCCTGATATAATCCAGGGACCTAGAGGGCTTCCTGGAGTGGAGCAGCATAGAGACTACTGTGGGAGAACCCACTCTTCTCAAAATGTCTCCTCCTAATGGCCAAATAATAAGCTAGAAGGAATCCGGATCTTCCATGTCTACCAACTATTTCTGACGTAGACTCTGACCCCTGGACAGTGGAAGAGGACTCTCCACCCAGGGGCGCTGGACAACTACATACTAAGGTCTGCAAGGCCGGTCTGGCACCACCAGCAGGTCCAGATGAGGATGGCTTGCAATCCTGTGCATGAGATGGCCTATCAGAGGCGTTTATCCCCTAGGAGGCTGGCTCCCTCTGCCAACTGAAAAAACACTCCGCCTTTGCACTGAGCCTGGACACTATCAAGTCAAACTGTGGAAGGCCCCAATGATCCAGAATGAGCTGAAATGTCTGTTGCCCCAGTTCCCATTCTCCCAGATCCAGGAGGTAGCGACTGAGAACATCCACCTGTTCTTTGTCCTTGCTTGCAGTGTGGACCACTGGAAGGGCCTGTAGATGGGTCTCTGCCCACCAGCAGACAAACTGCTTCCAGCTCCACTGCATGACTCTTGGCATCGCCCTGGTTATTTATGTACGCCACTGCCATGGTAGTGTCAGACATCACTCTGACCACTTTCCCCTTGAGGAATGACCAAAACTCCCACAGAGCTACTTAGACCGACCAGGACACATCCTGGGCCATCCAGGTGCCTTGTGCCCCCTAGACTAGATAGTGAGCTCCCCAACTGAGAAGACTTGTATCCATGGAGACAAGAACTCACTGCAGGGGATCCAGAGGAACTTCTCGTAGTAGGTGAGCTGGACTGCCCCACCAAGCTAGACTGAGCCTCACCTTGGGCAGCAGAGGACATTGGAAGCCCTGCAACATCGGTACCCATAAGAACAACAGGGCCCGCTGCAGAGGGTACATATGAGCCCTTGCCTAAGGCACCATTTACTGCATAGCAGCCATGGAGCCCAAGAGCTGCTTTCTCTAATTGTTCCCTTCAAGGAATGAATCCAGCCACTGCAAATCTGTATTTAATCCCTGAACTACCGAAATCAAATTTCTGTGGTATACATTGTTGAATGCTATGCTAAAATAATATGGCTTTTTAAATAAGTGAATAATCCCGAGACTATTGAGGCTTTTTATTATTCATCTTGAAAAGCTGTAAATACCAATGCGCCTTCACCTTCAGTTTGATACTATTACTGGTCGTATTCCAAAGTGAGCTAATACTCAAGTTACAAAAAAAAAAAACTTCAGTGTTGATAAATACACTCAATGTATTCAAGACCTCAAGTTTTATTGTCTTTGCAGCTTCTTCAGGGACTGCAGTCTTGGAGATTAGAAATACAGTGGTTTCATCAAGCACCCCTGTAGACTAGAGATCTCGAATTGGGCATGGTGGAATGTACTTTATGAACGCGAGGGCTGTGAGTGGTGTTTTTTTGTTCGTTTCATGTTTATTTTATTTATTGTGAGCTTGACTATTAGTTCATTTCAGTGGACCTATAAAAATACTCTTGAAGAATGTTGATGTGAAGTTTGGAATTTCTGAAAAACTTCATTACGAGGTGTGGGATGATATTTAAAAAAATTGAGGGGATACGGCCAGTGATATTGCAGTGAAGGTAAGGGGTGGTGGTATTTATAGCTTTTCAAGTTGAATAATACAAGTGATGGTCTAGGCTTATTCTCTCTTTTTATGTGTGTATGCTTAGTTACATTTTTTGTGTTAATATTTTTGCTCTAGGTTGGTCACTCTTTATGTAGTTTCAAATTGTAATAGAGAATTTATTTTTGTTTTATTTTTGTTACATTTGTACCTCGCGCTTTCCCACTCATGGCAGGCTCAATGCGGCAGGCAATGAAGGGTTAAGTGACTTGCCCAGAGTCACAAGGAGCTGCCTGTGCCGGGAATCAAACTCAGTTCCTCAGTTCCCCAGGACCAAAGTCTACCACCCTAACCACTAGGCCACTCCTCCATCCATTTTTGATTGAACCTCTCTAGTTACCAGGACACAGCATATATGTTAAGTAAGTTGGCAGAGCTCATAACATTGCAGTCATTTCTTTAATTCTTTCAGTTATTTTTAGTAGGTTGAGATCAACTGTTGTGTCCAACTGACCCACTTTACTTGCATAGCTTGTAAACAGTCTGACATTTTAAATATCTTAGAAGTATGATCTGCTGTGACAGTGATTGCTAATTTTTTTTTAGCTGCTTACTTTTCTTCCTCATTAGCAGACATCCCACTGTTGTAACAAGATGTCTTTCAGTTATATAGAATAATACTTAAGAACCAGAAATAAAATCCAGTTAGATCACTGTTGCCTTTTCTTGCTAGAAATTTAAGTATAACAGCAGTGAAAATCTGTTGGGTCTGGTCATGGCTAGGTTAAGGCATTTGTAAATGATGATTTGAATCTGAAAACTTTTTTTCGTAGAAGCAAAAAGTGTTTTTTTTTTTTTTTGGGTGGGTGGGGGTCCCAGGCACGTTAAAAGTAGAAAGCCTGTGAAGGGAGTCAGTGAGACAGTTTGATCATCAAGAAGTTAAAGGAGATACTCAGAGAAAACAAGGCCATAGAGGAGAGCATATGAGCTGACTTTTTTAAATGGTTGGGGGTGCTAAACCCACCAGACTACCTTCCTTGGACAAAGCGAAGGGGATCTGCTCAGTATTGCAGGTTGTCAAGCACCCACAGAGCTGGCATCTATCGAGTAGACTGAATGAATTGTTTGCCTTGGTCTTTACTGAGGAGGATGTAGTAGCTACCTATGCCAGAAATGGTAGTTAAGGTGACAAATGGAAGAACTGAAATAAATCTTGGTGAACCTAGAAGCCAAATCAAAGCTAAAGAGAAGTAAATCACCTGGACCGAATCATAAGTACATAAGTGTTGCCGTACTAGGACAGACTGAAGGTCCATCAAGCCCAGCATCCTTGTTTTCAACAGTGGCCAATCCAGGTTACAAGTACCTGGCAAGATCCCAAAACAGTACAATACGTTTTATGCTGCTTATCCTAGAAATAAAAAGTGGATTAAGCCCATCTTAATAATGGCTTATAGACTTTTCTTTTAGGAAGCTAACCTAACTGCTTTTACCACATTCTCTGGCAACGAATTCCAGAGTTTAGTTACATGTTGAGTGAAGAAATATTTTCTCTGATTTGTTTTAAATTTACTACTTTGTAGCTTCATTGTTCCCCCTAGTCCTAGTATTTTTGGAAAGAGTAAACAAGCGATTCACGTCTACCTGTTCAACTCCACCCATTATTTTATAGACCTCGTGTACATCCCAGAGTATTGAAAATTCAAAAATTGCAGCCATGATACCTGAAGATTGGAAGGTGACCAGTGTAATGACAATTTTTAAAAAAGGGTTACAATGAAGATTTGGAAAATTAAACTGATACGCCAGACAGTGTTGGGCAAAATGGTGAAAACTGTATTGTTAAAAAAAAAAATAAAAAAACTGAGCAAATCCTGTAGATTTGAGCAGCCTTTCGAAGCTTGGATCGCAGGGGAGAGGTCCCAGAGCTATGCCGCCGAAGAAGAGGTGATTCCATTTCATGACGGAACAAAGCAAAAAAACGCCGGCGGTCTCAGTGGGGCCAGAGCGGAGCGAGTCCAAGATGGCGGCGATTCCAGCTGCAGCCGAGGAGGAGCATGATGAGGAAGGATTGGAGGACTCTGGCAAGATTACTAAATCGGATGTGGTGGGTTGGTTTCAGGACTTGAAGGCCAATCTGGCGGGGGTCTGAAAGGATGTCCAAAACGCCCTGAGAGAAATAAGGGCTGAAATCTGCGAACTGGGAACGTGTGTTGGTGAGGTGGAGGAGGGGATGGAGACTCTTAAACAGGACATAGGATAACTCCATAAAGTAGTGAATGCTGACACGGTGGAAGTGCAACAATTAAAGGAGCAGTTGGAAGATCTAGAGAATAGGTTGCACCAAAATAATTTGAGATTTAAAGGAATCCCTGACTTGGATATGTTCAGCAACTGTGAAACAGTGATTCGAGAGTTGTGTGGGCACATATTGAATCTCGAGGAAGGGGGTCAATTACCGGACCTCCACATCCAGAGAGCGCACAGAGTGGCTGGCCCGCAGCGAGATTCCAACCCAAGGGACATTGTAGTGTGCTTTGCTGATTTTCCCACGAAGGAGCAGATATTGTCTAAAGCGAGGTAGCAAAAAGAGATTCTTTGGAAGAACTGCAAGATTGGAGTGTTCCAAGATCTGGCATGGACTACTTTACAAAAGCGTTGATCCTTTAGAGAAGTCACGATATTCATGAGGTCAAGGGGGATCCGTTACAGGTGGCTATTCCCCTTTGCGATGTGGCTAACGGTGGATGGGAAGTCGTGCAAAGTGAAGACCCCGGGTGACGCCTGGTCAGCATTGCGATCTTTGGGGTGTGGAGGTGTTCCAGTACAGGTGGAGTTACCGGAGACCGCCAAGGAACCCAGAGCGGATTCAGCGTGGCAGACGGTGGTGGATCGGCGAAAGAAATCTGATAAGCAGGCTTCCTGAAGGAAAACAGACTTAAGTGGACTGGCGACAGATTGATTAATTCGCTGAGGACATTATGCAGATAAGCAACCATTTCAGGGGGTGCTAAGCATAGGGGGTTGGGTGGGGAGAGGGGAGGGCAGGCATGGCACTCTGGTTTGGGTGGGGAGCATGGGAGCATGTTGGAACATTGTGAGGGGTGAGCTAAGAGATTGAATTGGAGGGATTTTGGGTGTGGGAAATATAATTGTGTGGGTCTGAGGGTGGAAGGGTGGAGGGATGCTAGGAGGGTAACGGTGAAGTGAATGTAGCGGGTGTGGGATGACGGGAGGGCAGGGGATGGACTGTTGTGAGGCCAAAGCCCAGGAGAGTGCATTTATTCCTCGTGGGATGGCTGATCTACTGATAGAGAGATCTGCTAAAGGGAGGAGGAGGGTTGGGGAGGATGGGGGATAGACTGGATATATGTTAAAGCAGGGGAGAGTGGGTTTGGAGCATGGGGAGGGATGGAGATTGGCCGGGAGGAGGGGAAGGGGATAAGGGGATGAGAGTGGGCGGGAGGGGTGGGGAGGGGAGAGGCCTTACTGGTGGGTACATGGAATGTGAATGGGCTCAATCAGGGGAAGCGCAGTAGAGTATTTAAGGAGTTGAGCAGGCTGAAGTGGGACGTAACGTTTTTTTTACAAGAAACACACTTAAGACCAAGTGATACTCACATGCTGCGCCATAGTCCTTTTCGTGAAGTGGTGGTACATCAGGGAGAAGGACCAAAGAGGATGGGGGGAGTGGCCATTTTGATAAGGCAAAATTGTGGGATTGTGATTAAAAAGGTGTTTAGAGATACTAGTGGGCGCTGTATGGCCCTTAGAGGGTGGTTGCAGGGCAAGGAGCTGACATTGATCAATATTTATGCACCGAATGTGGGGCAGAAGAAATTCTTTCAAACATTGAAAGGAGAGATTCTGGGATTTGTGGGAGAGCAAGTAGTGGTAAGGGGGGATTTTAATCTTGCCCCGGATGCAAGGTTAGACCATTCGACAGGAGGAGGGCAGCAGAGTGGTCCTGGGCGGAAGGCATTGTTGCAATTTATGAAGGGGTTGGAAGTGGTGGATCGTTGGAGGTTCCTACGTGGGGTGCAGCGCATACGTATTCTCGTATAGATGGGTTGTGGGTGCATCGCAATGGATGGCATATGGTGGAGGCAGCTGAGATAGAGACAATTTGTGTTTCTGATCATTCCCAATGTGGATTAAACTAACTGGGCTGGGTCATTGCAGGCGACAAGGAGTCTGGAGACTTAATGAGACACTGCTAGGCGGTGAGAAAGTAAAGGAAGATATTAAGCTTAATATTCAAGAGTTCCGTCGCTTTAATGATAATGGGGAAGTAACTGATGGGGTATTATGGGATGCGTTGAAGGTAGTGGTGAGGCCTTGATTAAGTGGGGATCGTGCAAGAAAAGGGAAAAAGGACAACACTCGCTAACTTTGCATATGGGGTTATTACACTTAGAAAAGCTGCACAAACGAAACCCTACACCACAGATATGGGAAGACCTTAAACAAGTGAGAGGGGAAATAGCACAGTTGCAGATGGCAGACTTTGATTTCATGAGAACTAAGCTAAAGCAATAATATTTTGAGCTTGCCAATAAATCAAGTACAATGTTGGCCCGTTATTTACAGGCAAGGAGAGGGCACTCCCTTATCCAAAAGTTGAAAGATGGTGGGGGAGGTTGGCACTATGCTGATTCATATATTGGAAAATGCTTTGTGCAATATTACCAAGATTTATATAGTTCCTCTGAGGGTGCATCGGCTGCAGATATAGCTTGTTATTTGGATCAGGTTCCTTTACAACGATTGGATGAATCTGAAAGGGCTCAGCTTTGGGAACCTATTAGATTAGGGGAGGTACAAGGGGTGATAAAAAGGCTTCCTAATGGTAAGGCCCCAGGATTAGATGGATACTCTGAGGTTTTGCAAGTGTTTTGTGGAGGAGCTGGGAGATTTTTTGGTGCGAGTGGGTAATGGCATTTTGGAGGGCAACGGGCTCCTGGTATCCTGAGGCTGGGGTAACGGTCCTGCCTAAAACTGGGAAAGACCCCACTGTTTGTGGTTCATATAGACCTATTTCACTTCTGAATGTGGACACAAAGATAGTGGCTAAGATCCTGGCTAACAGATTGGCTAGGGTACTGCCGAAATTGATTCATATAGATCAATCTGGATTTATCCGAAAGAGGCAGGTAGGGGATAACATAAGGTGTACTCTTCATTTAATATGGGAGGCACAAAGATCTTGATCTAGTACAGCTATGTTAGCCATAGACTCAGAAAAGGCCTTTGACTGGGTCAGTTGGGGGGTTTTTGCAAGCAGTGATGAATCGCAAGGACCTTGGAGATAATTTTGTTACCTGGCTGGCAGCCTTATATGCAGATCCGAAGGCGTGCCTTAATATTAATGGGGGATATACATCTTTTTTTCCAGTTGGTAGAGGGACTAGGCAGGGCTTTTAGATTGTAAGCTCTTTCAGCAGGGACTGTCCTTCTATGTTTAAATTGTACAGCGCTGCGTAACCCTAGTAGCGCTTTAGAAATGTTTGTTGTTGTTGTATGTCCCTTGTCACCCCTTCTATTTGCACTGTGCATGGAGCCATTAGCAGAAATGATACGTCAACATCCAGATCTTCGGGGTATTAGGGTTGGGGGGATGGAACATCGTATTGCGTTGTTTGTGGATGATGTGCTACTTTATGTGATGGATCCGGAGCAGACGCTACCTACGGTGTTTGAGATACTTAGGGAATTTGAAAGATATGCTGGTTTAAAGGTTAATATGGACAAAAGTGAGCTATTGGGGATTTCTCTACCCACATGGAGGAAAGTAGATTGAGAACACTGTTTGCTTTCAAATGGGCCAAGAATCACATTCAATATTTGGGGATTCAGATTCCCAGGGATCTGGGAAGGGTGTATAGTTTATATTATGGGAGGATTGTGGACCAAATTCGGGTGGAGTTATCCCGATGGAAGGGGTTGTGGCTTTCCTGGTGGGGGCGCATGGCAGTGGTGAAGATGAATGTGCTGCCTAGATTGTTATTTCTGTTTCAGTCACTGCCAGTGGCAGTTCCGAGGCAGACACTTAAACAACTGTAAAGTTTTCTGTCACAGTTTATTTGGGAGGGCAGACATCCTCATTTGGCAGGACGTGTATTGAGAGGGGGGTAGAATGGTGTCCAATATTGAGTGGTATTATTTTGCTACCCAACTGCGGATGATTATAGACTGGGAGAGGGGGAAAACAAAGCCAGATAGTCAGGTGGAGCAGTCGTATAGCCCTCATAGGCCAATGAGTTCCTACTTGTGGATTACTGAAGGAGTGGGAGTGATTTTGGCTGGGATGCAAAATCCATTTGTGAGCATCTGGTGGAATTGTGGGGAGAAGTGCGGAGGAAATGGGGCCAGACTGATAGGGTATCTACACATGGTGCGGTGGGAACAAATGGGTATATTGAATTTCCGAGCTGTGCTGCAGGGGGGTAGGGTGAAGAGTTTTGATACGCTGTGTTCCATGTATGGCCTGCCCGGGGGAGATAGTTTTTCCTATTTACAGATTCAACACTTTGTGGGGACACTGGGTTGGAGGGGGGAGAACCCTCAAGAGATGGAAAGTCAGGAAAACCTGTGGCTTTTGTTGAGGAGAGTGCCCTGACCAATATCAGTGATTTATAAATTTCTTAGGGGATGTGATCCCAGGCCATTTAGTTTTCAGGGGGTTGGGAAGAACATCTAAAGTGCCTCTTTTCTGATCAGGAGTGGGAAGTTATTTGTGGGGAGGTTCAAAAAGCCTCGATATGTGTTTTGGTGCAGGAAAATGCATAGAAAGTCCTCACCAGATGATACTACACACTGGAGAGACTGCAGCGGATGTATCTGGGTACATCGGGTTTATGCTGGAGGTGTAAATCACAACTGGGCTCATTTTTACATATATATTGGACCTGCCCCAGAGTGGTTCCCTTTTGGCAGGCTGTTATGAAAGCGTGTTAATTTTGATTGAGTCATCTTTGGTGTGCAGTCCTTTGGTATGTCTCTTGGGTTTACATAACGAGAGGGATTCTTGGGAGGAGAGCAAATGGTTGCGATGGGGGCTGGCAGCAGCCAAGTGCCTCATAGCACAGCATTGGAAGAAAGTAGACCCCCCAACATTAGGTGATTGGAACTGCAAATTGGGTCAGTTAATACAAATGGAGCGCCTTACGGCATACCGCAGGGAGGGGCTTCTGCGACATAAAGGTGGGTGGGCTCGATTCCAACAGCAATTAACATGCGTTTAGGATGGTGGAGAATTAGAGGAAGGGGTGGGTAAAGGGGAGGGGGTGAGGGAGCGTGTCCCATAGAACCAAGGTGCATTCTCATAATGTGAAGGGGCTGGAAGTGGTTGGAGGGCTGGGAGAGGGTATGGTGCATAATATTGGTACACAGTTTACTTGGGTTGTGGAAGTTTGTAGGACTATTATAAAAACACATACAGTAGAGGAGTTCATGTAGCTGATAAGCTTGTACAAGATGTCTTAGTCCAGTAATTGTTGGCCCCTGCAAGGGCTAGAGTGAGCAAGTTGTGTTCTTTGTGGAAGTTGACTGGTACAAAACTATTATAATAATAAAATTTAAAGTGAAAAAAAAAACCCAATTACTGAACACACAGGCAAACATGGTTTGGGACAGAATCACCAAGGATTCAGCCAAGGGAAATCTTCTCTCACCAATTTGACCTTTTTTTTTTTTTTTTTGAAGATGTGAAAATATGTGGATAAAAGTGAGCTAGTTGATATAGGGGCTCATTTTCAAAGCAGTTAGACCTACAAAGTTCTATAGGTTACTATGGAACTGTGTAAGTCTAATTGCTTTGAAAATACACCTCATAGTGTATTTTAGATTTTCAGAAAGCTTTTGACAGTCTCTGACTCCTGGGGAAATTAAAGGCATGAGGTAGGCGTTAATGTTCTGTTGTGGATTGGGAACTGGTTAAGGGAGAAAAATAGAGTACGGTTAAAAAGCCAGCTCTCTAAATGGAGGAAAGTGAATTGTCTCCTGCTTGAAGTCTGGGTGGCCATTTTGAAAAGCACGGGATCAGCAAGTGAGCAGCGGCAGCGGGACAGGAAAGAATGGGGTTGTTTCCTGCCCCCTGAAGAGGCCACTAGACCACCAGGGGATGCATAAGTAGGCCAGGCAGAGAGTTGGGGGGGGGGGGGGTTGATTTTACTCAGAAGTGTTGAATTCTGCTTCCTTGTCATCAAGCAGATGAATCCATTACGAGTGGGTTGTGTCCATCAACCAGCAGGGGGAGATAGAGAGCACTGAAAAACCATAGTGCCTCATGGCCAGCTAGCTCCATCTGCCTCTTCAGTATTCTCTATCGCCCCAGCAGGGTGGTTGCAGCTTGTTCAAGCTCCTTCAGAAAATCTGCCTGGGGTGCCTCCTGTGCTTTTGCCAGATGTAGCAGGGGTGTTGTGGCTGATGGTGCCCACTTAAAAGGCAAATAGGTTAGCCCTTTCCCTGCCTTACCCGGCCCCCGATGTGGAAGTAGACAAATAGGCAAGCCCTGCCCCTGTCTTTGCCCACGCTGTGGATGCAGGCACATAGGTTTGCCCTTTCCCTGCCTTTCCCACGCTACTGATCCTCTGGAGTTGGAAATTTGCCTCTTTCGCTGTTGCCTCAAACTTTCCTCACAGCGTTAAAAAAGAAAAAAAAGTTGTGTCGCGCTTTGGTGCTGCGATCCCAGAAAAGAGGTTTTCTTCTGATTGATTGTGCAGCGTGACCGGAGCTCGGAGACTCGGGCTTGTGAGGTAAGAGCATTTTGTAGCTGCTCCGGGGAGGGCCCACGTTCGGGACGATTTTGGCGTGAATCCGCCATTTTGCATTTCCTCCGCTTTCAGCAATGGCTGCTGAGAAAGTAAAGCGCTGTTCCGTTGGTGGAAAGCGCAAATCTGCAGCGGGGCTCTGTAAGGCGTGCTTTTCAGACGGTAGAGCCGGCCCAAGCATGGCGAGCGATGTTCCTTCCCGTTCCGTGGAGCTGGCAGCAGGCACCATTTTGGAGCAGCATGGCGTGACCCCCGCTGAGGCGGAGGGGTTTGAGCCTGGAGGGGCGTGTAGAGGCTAATAAAAGAGCTGTTTCCCCCAGACTGGAACCAGGAGGCCAGGGTGAGCCATTTTCCCCTGAATTTGTTTTATTGCTGCATAATGCATACATGTTAAAAAGAGCTCTTCCGCAGGGGTCCCCTGCGGTCCTGCTTTCTGTATCCCCTCCAGTTGAGTCTTCCCCTGACAGATGGCCACAAGACAAGCGCAGAAGGGTGGATTCCCCTTCAGAGAGTGGTGCACCCCCCCCCCCCCCCCCCCCCCCCCCGTGGTCGGGATGTGAGGACTCTGAGGGGTCTGGCAGGCCCTCGTGGTCTGGAGAGCCAGAAGAAGGTGCAGGATTGCCACCGGATCCAGATTATCCTTCAGCGATGAGGATTTTCCACCTCGATGAGCTGCCAGCGCTTATTACTGATGCCTTGCAGGTCCTCTCTATAGAAGACCCTGGGAGTACTGAGACCTCCTCCGGTAATCCGAGGATGGCAAGTACTAAGAAGCCTACTCGAGCCTTTCCTTTGCATGACTCCATCCATGAGCTTATCACGGCTCAATGGGCTGATCCCGAGGGGCCTTTGAAAGTCGCCAGGGCTATGGGGCAATTATACCCTCTAGGTGAGGAGCATTTGGCATGCCTAGCAGTGCCTAAAGTGGATGCCCTAGTCACGGCAGTGACAAAGAAAACTACCCTCCCAGTGGAAAGAGGAGTTGTCCTGAAGTACATGCAGGACCGTCGCCTGGAGGCAGCTATGAAACAGTCCTTTGAAATTTCAGGCCTATCCTTACGGGCGTCTGCATGCAGCTGCTACACTGCCCGAGCCTGCCTCGCTTGGTTACAACAGGCAGTGGAACAGCCCGGAGATGGAGCGGAGCCCCTTACGGAGGTGGCACCGCGGATGGAGTCGGCCTTGTCATTTTTGGCTGACGCCTTTTCTGATCTGGTCAGAGCTTCGGCTAAACAGATGGCTGTAGCGGTGGCGGCTCGCCGTCTTCTGTGGCTACGGCATTGGGCAGCTGACATGGCCTCTAAGCAAAGGTTGGTGAAGTTGCCCTTTCAAGGCCTTCTGTTTGGTGAGGAGTTGGAGAAAATTGTACAAGGCCTGGGGGATGCCAAACCCCAGCGCTTACCTGAGGATAGGCCGCAGCCTTCTTCCAAGGGTCAGGCAGTTCCCTCCTTTTACAGACCTCGCTTCTGTGAAGCTAGAAGGTACCGCCCGGGGCGTTCTGCTGGGTTCACTTTGCGTGCCCGTTTTCAGCAGAGGAACTCCTTTTGCTCGGACAAACGTTCCGCAGCAGCAGGCTCAAGACCTGGCGTTCAAGGGCGACCCTCTCAATGATGGTGCGCCGGCCCCCTCCTCGATTCCTATGATAGGAGGACGTCTTTCCCTCTTTTTCAAGGAGTGGGCCAAAATTACCTCAGATCAGTGGGTCTTGGACCTGATCAGAGAAGGCTACAGAATAGAATTCAATGCCCCGATAAGAGACTTGTTTGTGGAGTCCCAATGCGGTTCTGCCGCCAAACGGGCGGCGGTAGAGGAGACCTTGCAAGGCTTGATTCACATTGGGGCGGTTTCCCCCGTGCCTCCCGCCGAATGCAGCTCTGGCCGTTACTCCATTTACATCGTGGTGCCGCGAAAAGGAGGGTCTTTTCGGTGTATCCTAGACTTAAAACAAGTCAACAAGTCTCTGAACGTGTGGCATTTTCACATGGAAATCCTGCGCTCCGTCATAGCGGCGGTACAGCCAGGAGAGTGTCTCGCGTCTCTGGACCTGAAAGAAGCTTACTCGCACATACCAATTTGGCCCCCGCACCAGAGGTTTCTGCATTTTGCGGTGGTGGGAAAACATTTCCAGTTTCAGGCCTTGCCTTTTGGCCTCGCCACAGCTCCCCGAACCTTTTCCAAGGTAATGGTGGTAGTAGCTGCTTTTCTCAGGCGAGAGGGTATCCCGGGTTCACCAGGTACCTAGACGACTGGCTCATCAGAGCAGACTCTGCCGAAGAGAGTCATCAGGTTACAGCCAGAGTGGTCTCAGTACTGCAATCTCTGGGCTAGGTCGTCAATATAGCCAAAAGTCACCAGACCCCCTCTCAATCTCTAGAATATTTGGGGGTCCGGTTTGACACAGCCTCGTGGATGGTCTTCCTACCCGAGCAAAGGCTGTGCAAGCTTCAGAACCAGGTCCGTCTGCTCCTGAGGATGCCTCGCCCGCGAGCTTGGGACATTGTCCAGCTGTTGGTGTCGATGACAGCCACTTTGGAAGTGGTGCCTTGGGCGAGAGCGCACCTGAGACCTCTGCAGGTTTCCCTGCTTCAACGATGGTCTCCAATATCTCAGGATTATCAATGCAGACTCACGTGGCTCCCCGCGGCCTGGCTCAGTATGGAGTGGTGGCTCTCAGACAGCATGCAATGGAGAGGAATGCTGCTAGCGCTCCCCGATTGGTGCCTGGTGGTAATAGATGCCAGCCTGAAGGGCTGGGGGTGCACATTGCCGGGGAAGGGCATGCCCAGGGTCTTTGGACACCCGAGGAGTCGGAGTGGTCCATCAATTGCTTGGGGTTGAAAGTGATTTTCCAGGCTCTTCTGGCCTTTCAATTGACCCTGGAAGGATTGACTGTCAGAGTTCTGTCGGGGAACACGACAGCAGTGGCCTACATAAATCGCCAAGGAGGCACTCGGTGCATAGCACTAGCAGCGCAGGCCGCTCAGATTTGCCACTGGGCCAAGCTTCATCTGCAGTTTCTGTCAGCAGCTCATATTGCAGGTCAGAGCAACATGCAAGCCGATTATCTGAGCAGGAATCAGATCGACCCAGCGGAGTGGGAACTTGCAGACGAAGTATTCCTGCAGATATGTGCCAAATGGGGAAAGCCCGTAATGGATCTTATGGCGTGAAGCACAAATGCCAAAGTCCCGTGCTTCTACAGCAGACAGAGAGATCCTCGCTCGGCAGGGTTGGATGCCTTGGCTCAACCCTGGCCTCAGGGCCTCCTGTATGTGTTCCCTCTGTGGCCCTTGATAGGGCGAGTACTCCAGCGGATTCGCTCCACCAAGGAGAGGTGGTTCTCATTGCCCCGGATTGGCCCAGGAGGCCGTGGTATGCGGACCTACGGTGGATGCTGGTGAAGGCTCCCCTTCCTTTGCCTCTGGTACCGAACCTGTTGTCAAAGGGCCCGGTGACCATGTAGGATGCCTGCAGCTTTGGTCTTACGGCATGGCTATTGAGAGGGCGCAATTGAGATACAAGGGATATTCCAGTAAAGTCATTTCCACTCTCCTACAGGCCCGCAAGCGTTCCACTTCCATGGCTTATGCCAGGATTTGGCGCCAGTTTGGAGCTTGGTGTGCTTCTAAAGCGATTACCCCCATGCGGGCTTCTGTCTCGCCGATGCTTGACTTTTTGCAGGATGGTTTACAAAAAGGCTTGGCCTATAATTCCCTGCGTGTTCAAGTGGCAGCCTTAGCATGTTTTCAAGGGAAGGTCGCTGACCTCTCTCTGGCTGCTTGCCTGGATGTGACACGGTTTCTTAGAAGGATGCTTTGGCTCTGTCCTCCCGTGCAGGCTCCGTGTCTGGCCTGGAACCTGGGGTTAATTTTAAAGGCCCTTCAGTGTTCGCCTTTCGAGCCGCTTAGGCGAGCTTCGGAGAAGGATGTGACCTTAAAGACAGTCTTTTTGGTGGCCGAGACATCGGCGAGACGGGTATCTGAGCTCCAGGCGCTGTCCTGTCAAGACTCATTTCTGCAATTCTCAGAGTCCGGAGTAATGGTACGTATGGTGCCTTCCTTCATGCCTAAGGTGGTTTCAGCGTTTCACCTAAACCAGCCTATTTTCCTGCCCTCCTTTTCTAAAGAGGAGTTTCCAGAAGCCTATGGGCAGTTGCACCTTCTGGATGTGCGAAGGGCTCTGTTGCAATATCTGCGCATGTCAAATGCCTTCAGGACCTCTGACCATCTTTTTGTTCTTTTGTCAGGTCCGCGCAGAGGGTCTCCAGCGTCTAAGGCCACTATAGCCCGTTGGCTCAAAGAAGCTATCTTTTCAGCATGTCTGCTATCTGGCCGGCCTCTCCCTGAAGCCTTTAAGGCACATTCCAGAGGAGCGATTTCTTCTTAGGCTGAAACTGGAGCACTCTCTCTTCAAGAGATATGTAGTGCAGCTACTTGGGCTTCTAAGCTCTCGTTTGCCCGACATTACAGGCTGGATGTGGCTGCCAGGAGAGACGCGCATTTTGGAGCACAAGTGCTGGCGCGTGGTGTGGCTTGTTCCCACCCTATCTAGGGATTGCTTTGATACATCCCACTCGTAATGGATTCATCTGCTTGATGACAAGGAAGGGAAAATTAGGTTCTTACCTTGGTAATTTTCTTTCCTTTAGTCATAGCAGATGAATCCATGAGCCCTCCCTCAGTGGTTCATTATGTGATTTATGTTACTTTGATCAGTTTTTCCTGCAGATATGTTCCCTCTTTGGGAGAAGTTGGAAAACAGTCTTCAGGATTTCTGTTCAGTTACAGGAGGATGAGTCCATTCCCTCCTTTGAATTATAGCTCCAGTTTTGGAGCGTTCATCCGCTGTGAGGTGTAATCAGTTGGTTTGGTTGTGAGCCCTTGGGCCCTGGCCGAGGCCAGCAGGGTGCCGACCCAGGCCAAGGGGAGACCGACCCACCACCGCACACCCCAGCTACACAATACCCCCTAAGCTACCCCTCCCCACTGTCCCTCAGGAAGAAGGGAAATAGGCATACAGGCGGGCCTCGCGGCCGAACCGGAACCCACGCAGACAGAGCCACTCGTGCGAGCCTCACGGCTGAACTGGAACCCAATCACACACAGGGAGGGGTGAAAGAACCCAGAGGGCCCCAAGAGGCCAGACACACGCTGAACACCAGCAATAGGGCAGCGGGGGAAACAAAGGACCAGAGCGGGCCACGCCCACGCGGGGACTAGCGCAGGACAGGGGAACTAACACAGCAACCCCCCCCCACCAGGGTAGGAGCCCCAGGCAGAAGCCAGAGGAACCAAACACAAAAGGAAGGCAGGAAGCCCTTGCCTCAAACCCACTGTAGACAGAGGCACACAGAACACAAAGGGTTAAGCTTGTAGAGCCAGCAGAGAGAGAGTGCCATAAATCAACAAACAATCAGAGAGAAGCTTCCCCTCCCCAGAGGGAGTGGGGCCCATCCAACAAACACACTGGCAGAGGCAGGAATACAATACACACAGTACACAAAGGGTTAAACTCACTGAGCCAGCAGGCCGGGAGAACGCTCTCACTCAGCCCAGAGCCCCGGAGGCTGAGCAATGCCCAGCCCCCACTAAACAACCAAGCAGCTGACCCTGATTACAGACCTACGTACACACACACACACAGCAGCAGCTAACCCAGAGGGAAGGAAAAGAATACTCTAAATCAACACAGATCCCTGTCAGAACCTAGAGCACGTTCTGAGAGAAACCTATCAGGCTTTCCTGTTACCACCTAATAAGTAACGCAAAAGCAGAGAAACTCCTCAGCTGCAGGCTAAAGTACTATCCCCTGACGTCAGCACAACCCCTGGCAGCCAATCAGAAGAGACATCCCCCCTCCCCCTCAGCCAAACCGGCAGAATCATAACATCACCCCCCCTTCAAGGGCCCCCCCTACCCCGTCCACGAGGTTTAGGTTTGTGAGGGAAAAGGCGATGGAACCGTCTGACTAGGACTGGTGCGTGGACATGAGTAGCATCCTCCCAGGAGTTGTCTGCCGGTCCATATCCCTTCCACGCAATGAGATACTGGAGATGTCCCCGGAAGCGCCTTGCATCCAAGACATCCCGGACTTCGTATTCCCCCTGGGAGGCTGAGATGGCTGGACTAGCAGGCAACGCGGGCAAAGCCCCTTTTCTCAGAATCACAGGCTTCAGCAAGGACACATGAAAGGTGTTATGTACCCGTAATGTAGGTGGTAACTTTAGCTGATAACAGACCCGATTCACTTGCCTCACAATGGGATACGGGCCCACAAATCGAGGTGCAAAGCGGGAGGAGGGAATCTTCAGACGAAGATTACGCGTGGACAACCACACCAAGTCGCCAGGCTGGAAGTGCGGTTCCACTCTGCGAGACCGATCCGCTTGGCGTTTCATACGAGCGGAGGTCACTCGCAGCGCTTTCTGAACTGATGACCAAATTGCTTGGAGCGAGGTCACCGCATCGGCCGCTGCCGGGACATCCAAGTTGGTTTTCAAGGGGGCTGGTATCCGCGGATGTCGTCCATATACGATGTAAAAGGGCGAAGCGCCCGTGGCCGAGCTCACTCGGTTGTTATGAGCGAATTCTGCCCAAGGCAGCAGCTGACTCCAGTTGTTGTGGTGCTCATTGACATACATCCGTAGGAACTGCTTCAAGCATTGGTTCACTCGTTCTGTTTGGCCATTAGATTGTGGGTGATATCCCGACGAAAAGTTCAGCTTTATTTCAAGGGCCCGATTCAGGGCTCTCCAGAACTTTGAGACAAACTGTACTCCTCGATCAGAGGTAATAGATTCTGGCAGACCATGGAGACGAAAAATAGAGCTGATGAAATACTGTGCCAGCTTCACCGCCGAAGGAAGGGTAGGCATGGGTATGAAGTGGGCCATTTTAGAAAACCGGTCCACCACTACCAAGACAACTGTGTGCCCTTCAGAGTTAGGCAGATCCGTAACAAAGTCCATGGCAATGTGGGTCCACGGTCTCTCAGGTACCGGTAAAGGCATCAGCAACCCCTGGGGTCTCCGACGGTCAGCTTTATGCTAGGCACACTCAGGACACGCAGCCACAAACTCCTGCACATCCCGATCAAGTGAAGGCCACCAATACTGCTGGGAGATGAACCGCTTGGTTCCCAGGATCCCGGGATGTCCTGCCATTCGAGAGGCATGCCCCCATTGGAGTGTCTTTTCTCTCAGCCGGGGTGGCACAAAGGTCATACCTGCAGGTACTGCTAGCGTCATCGCGGGCACAATGACATCAGGTTTAATTACATACTGCAGGGGTTCTTCCTCCAGGTCAGCCTCCATGGACCTGGAGAGGGCATCTGCCTTGATGTTCTTCTCCGCTGGACGATAGGTCAGAATGAAATCAAAGCGGGAGAATAGTGCCCACCGGGCCTGGCGAGGATTCAGCCTTCTCGCTTCTCGTAAATAAGTCAGGTTCTTATGCTCCGTGAACACCGTGAAGGGCTCCTGCGCCCCTTCCAGCAGATGACGCCATTCTTCCAGGGCCAATTTAATGGCTAATAGCTCCTGATCCCCGATGGCATAATTCTTCTCGGCAGGGGTATACTTTTTAGAGAAGAATGCACATGGGAGAAGTTTCCCACTGGGGTGGGCCTGGGACAGCACTGCTCCTACGCCAACCGATGATGCATCCACTTCCACGAAAAATTTATTTGTCGGGTTGGGATGGCGCAACACTGGAGCTCCAACAAATGCCTGTTTCAGATTCTCAAAGGCCTGACACGCCTCAGGCGACCAGTTGCGAGCGTCAGCGTTCTTCTTAGTCAAGGCAGTAAGAGGGGCAGTCAGGGACGAGTAATTCCAAATAAACTGCCTATAGTAGTTTGCAAAACCTAAGAAGCGCTGTAGAGCCTTACGCCCCGTAGGTTGCTGCCAGTGCAGGATGGCTGTCAGCTTACTGGGGTCCATACGCAGCCCGTGGTTAGAAATGATGTACCCCAGGAAGAGCAGTTTGGAGCGATGGAATTCACATTTTTCCAATTTCACATAGAGGTGGTTCTCCCTCAACCGCTGCAATACGGTCTTCAGGTGCTCCTGGTGCTCTTCCTCAGCCCTTGAAAAAATCAAAATATCGTCCAAGTAGACCATCACAAACTTATACAGGAGATCCCTGAAGATGTCATTCATGAAGGCTTGGAAGACGGCTGGAGCATTAGCAAGTCCAAAGGGCATTACCAGATATTCGTAATGCCCGTCGCGGGTGTTAAACGCCGTCTTCCACTCATCCCCCTCCTTGATCCGCACAAGGTTGTAGGCCCCCCTGAGATCGAGCTTGGAGAAGATCTGGGCCCCCTGGAGGCAGTCAAACATCTCAGAAATCAAGGGAAGGGGGTATTTGTCCTTCCGTGTGATGGCATTGAGTCCCCTGTAGTCAATACAGGGGCGCAACCCCCCATCCTTCTTCTCCACGAAGAAGAATCCAGCCCCCGCGGGTGATTTAGAGGGCCGGATGAAGCCTCGAGCTAGGTTCTCTCGAATATACTGGGACATGGCTTCCGTCTCTGGCCGGGATAGGGGGTATACGCGGCCACGGGGAGGTTCAGTGCCAGGTAGTAGCTCTATGGCACTGTCATAGGAGCGATGAGGAGGCAGAATCTCTGCTTGCTGTTTGGAAAAAACATCTCCAAAGGATCTGTAGGGCCCCGGTAACATAACATTGGCTCTATCCAAAGGAAGCGTCACTGGGGCTGGTGAGACCTTATCCAAACAGACCTTCTGGCAGCCCGGGCCCCACGCCGTCAATTCACCCCGGGCCCAATCAATGCAAGGGTTATGCAGGCGAAGCCAGGGTAATCCCAGGATTATGGCCTCAGTGGCCGACGGAAGGACGTAGAAGGAGATAACTTCTTTGTGTAAGACTCCTACCCGTATGGTCATAGGCACGGTTCTGGAGCGGAGAACTCCCCGAACCAGTCCCCAAGCCGCTGAGACAGTGATGGACTGAGGTAACTCCATCGTAGGAATTTGATGAACCCGCACCAGGTCCGCGCTGATAAAGTTGCCTCCCGCCCCCGAGTCAACTAGCGCCTCAAAACAAGGGGTATCCTTAATCGCCAGTAGAACTGGCACCAAAACCTGCATCCAAGGGGAGAAGGACTTTGGCCCTGACCCGGTCTCCCTAGCCGGTATCAGGGCTGCTGGTTTCCCAACTTCTTTCTCTTCGGGCACTCACGGACAAAGTGCCCCTTCACTCCACAATGCAGGCACAGCCCCTTAGAGCGTCTCCGCTGTCTCTCCTGGGCCGCCCGGTCAACCTGCATAGGTTCAGACCCATCGGGCACACCCAGCGGCGGGGAAGCAGGGCTCTTGTGCGAGCTCCTCGAGTTAGCCCCTGCAACCTGCTGACCAGCGCGACGTTCACAGGCCCGCTCCCTGAACCGGATGTCCACCTGGGTGCAGAGACGGATGAGGTCATTCAGATCTGAGGGCAGCTCCCGGCCTGTGAGTTCGTCCTTAATGTTGGCCGAGACCCCATGCCAAAATACCGCAGTCAGGCTTGGGTTATCCCAACCTAGCTCCGCGGCCAAGGTCCGAAACTGGATGGCGTACTCACCCAGAGAGAGTCGCCCCTGATGTAGGTTCAACAGCTGAGTCGCCGCTGAGGAGGGCTTCCCGGGTTCCTCAAAGATGAGCCGAAATTGTTTCAAGAACTCTGCCAAATTATCCAGGAGGGGATCCTTCTTCTCCCATAAGGGCGAGGCCCAGGCCAGAGCGGGGCCTGCCAGTAGAGAGATAATATAAGCCACCTTCGCCCGATCCGAAGGAAAATCCCGGGCCTGCAACTCGAAGACAATTTGGCATTGATTGAGGAACCCCCGGCAGGTCTTACTGTCGCCCTCGTACCTCGGGAGCGTAGCCACCCGAATCCCTCGGCCGCATGCGTGGGAACCTGGCGGAGTAGCTGCTGGCGGGACCTCCGCAGCCCCCGTGACAGTCAGCGTCTCTACCCGTTGAGACAGTGCGTTCACGACTCCCGATACCTGTTGTAGCTGAGCATGCAATTGCTGGAGCAGTTGCATGGGGGATGGATCGGTCGAGCTCATGGCTTTTGCGTTCTGTAATCAGTTGGGTTGGTTGTGAGCCCTTGGGCCCTGGCCGAGGCCAGCAGGGTGCCGACCCAGGCCAAGGGGAGACCGACCCACCACCGCACACCCCAGCTACACAATACCCCCTAAGCTACCCCTCCCCACTGTCCCTCAGGAAGAAGGGAAATAGGCATACAGGCGGGCCTCGCGGCCGAACCGGAACCCACGCAGACAGAGCCACTCGTGCGAGCCTCACGGCTGAACTGGAACCCAATCACACACAGGGAGGGGTGAAAGAACCCAGAGGGCCCCAAGAGGCCAGACACACGCTGAACACCAGCAATAGGGCAGTGGGGGAAACAAAGGACCAGAGCGGGCCACGCCCATGCAGGGGACTAGCGCAGGACAGGGGAACTAACACAGCAACCCCCCCCCACCAGGGTAGGAGCCCCAGGCAGAAGCCAGAGGAACCAAACACAAAAGGAAGGCAGAAAGCCCTTGCCTCAAACCCACTGTAGACAGAGGCACACAGAACACAAAAGGTTAAGCTTGTAGAGCCAGCAGAGAGAGAGTGCCATAAATCAACAAACAATCAGAGAGAAGCTTCCCCTCCCCAGAGGGAGTGGGGCCCATCCAACAAACACACTGGCAGAGGCAGGAATACAATACACACAGTACACAAAGGGTTAAACTCACTGAGCCAGCAGGCCGGGACACTGGGAAGAGAAATCCTTAAAACAAACAAACAAAGGAGAATGCTCTCACTCAGCCCAGAGCCCCAGAGGCTGAGCAATGCCCAGCCCCCACTAAACAACCAAGCAGCTGACCCTGATTACAGAGCTACCTACACACACACACACAGCAGCAGCTAACCCAGAGGGAAGGAAAAGAATACTCTAAATCAACACAGATCCCTGTCAGAACCTAGAGCACGTTCTGAGAGAAACCTATCAGGCTTTCCTGTTACCACCTAATAAGTAACGCAAAAGCAGAGAAACTCCTCAGCTGCAGGCTAAAGTACTATCCCCTGACGTCAGCACAACCCCTGGCAGCCAATCAGAAGAGACATCCCCCCTCCCCCTCAGCCAAACCGGCAGAATCATAACATGAGGAAAGTTCATGTTAGTATGCTTTGCGGTGTAACACTGCTTTGGAAGCTTCAAATGCTGAAGAGGCAGATGGAGCTAGCTGGCCATGAGGCACTATGGTTTTTCAGTGCTCTCTATCTCCCCCTGCTGGTTGATGGACATAACCCACTCGTAATGGATTCATCTGCTATGACTAAAGGAAAGAAAATTACCAAGGTAAGAACCTAATTTTCCCATCACTGGGGAGTTCTTCACAAATTCTGTGCTCCAGTCACACAGAATTCTAGCAGGAGTAATCTTTCATGTTCAGCTTTCTTAAATTTCTCTGGCTCTTTATCTTGTTTTCCCCTTCTTCCCTTCTCTTCATACTACTACTACTACTACTAATTTCTATAGCGCTACTAGACGTATGCAGCGCTGTCCCTGGTTGGCTCACAATCTGTTTTTTGTACCTGGGGCAATGAAGGGTTAAGTGACTTGCCCAAGGTCACAATGAGCTGCAGTGGGAATCGAACCCAAGTTGCCAGGATCAAATCCCGCTGCACTAACCATTAGGCTACTCCTCTTCATGTGCTCCCTTCCCTTTATGTGTGACATTTCACTCATTTCCTCTGTGGTATTTCTCTCCTTCTTCTCCTCCTCCTCCTTTCCTTGCAGGTCCTGGCACCTCTTTCCTTCTCTGCACCCCCTCATTGGGTTCTGTGTCTTCCCTAACTGAACTCCCTCTCCAGCCAGCACTGCTCTCCCTCATTCTGGCACTCCCCTAGTCCCAGCCCAGCACCTTTCCCTCTTTCTCAAACCCCCAGCATTTCCCCCTCATTCTCAAACCCCCAGCCCCAGTCCAACACATCTCCCTCACTCACAACCCCAGCCCCACAGCCCACCTTCCAACTTGTCTCTGAGGTCACCCGTGACAGGCCTCACAGCTTCCCTTCTCCAGCTTCCTTCCCCTTTCTGATGCAGTTTCCTGGGTTTTTTTTTTTTTTTCCCAGGAGGGCGGATGCAGTTGAGGGAGAGATGTCAGAGGGGGCAAGGCACCGGAGGAGGAAAGCCACGGCGAGCCTCGGGCATGAGTTTGAAGGTACGATGGGTGGAGGGGTTAGTTTGAGATTGAGGCAAACGTGCAATGGTAGACCACAGGCAGGGGACTGGTCCCTGAATGCGTGTGAAGAGGGGTACTTGGTATCTCTGGAAGGGATTCCAATGGCACACTGGTTGAAGAATGCTGTTATAGAAGTGCTTATGCCCCACATGAAAATCAGAAAGGGAATGGACGCAGTGCTCTATAGAGATTTTTTGAAATTGTCATTATGCAATATGTTGATCTTCTGGGCTTGATATACTCTCATTTACAGTTTAGGATTCCTCTTTGCAGGATGTTTTAAAGTGTGTATTGTTTTATCGTTCACCGAGTAATCGGTCTGTAGTAGAACAGTCACTTTATGAATTTATTTTCAATGAGGTTTTGGCTCAAAATGGTGTTTTGTTGGGTCAACCCATATGTTCAATTTTTTGGAGTCTTTAGAATTTGAAAAGTTGTGTTACTCATTAAAAGGAAACAAAAGGAGGAGAAAATCTAAACCTTACTGACGGTGTGAACACCACCAAAAACATGAGATGAAAAAAGATGAGGGTTCCAAGATCTCAGAATATAGGACCTTTTTATTATAGCCAACAGTTTCAACATGTTGAGGACCCGACACAGCTGTTTGTGTGCGAGCCTGCGTGAGGGGTCAAAGAGCCTTTAGTAAATAATCAGGAAACTGTTCATAAATTTTTTTCAATAAATACATTGAAAAGCATAAAGGGCACCCAAAGAAAAAAACCATGAACATGCTTAAATGATGACTTAATACACAACTCTTGAAGGATCATTAGCTGGTCTTTTTTACTCTTACATTTGACTCATCAAAAAGTGGAAATTTGATGACTGCAGTTGGTATCCCTTTATTTGGTCAGACAACTGTCTCACATTTATCTACATGCTTAGTTTGCATATGCTATGTATCTAGACCTGTAGGGAAACAAAGAAGGAAGATGCCAAAGCTGGCTGATAGGGCACATTGTTTTGCAAAGCAGTCTGTTTTGCATGACAGAAGGTGGCGCATGCATCCTTAGCTACAGCAGTTCTGGTCATTGCATCTGGGAAAGGGTATGGTGGAGTTAGAGAGGGTGCATAGAGGGGAGATGGAAATGATGGAGGAGATGGGATGGCTTCCCTTGGGGGGGGGGGGGGGGCTGGGGCTCTTCAACTTGGAGAAGAGACAGCTGGGTGGAGATGTGATGGAGATTTATGGGATGCTGAGTGGAGTGGAGTGGAATGGGTGGATATAGGTCACTTGTTTATTCTTTCTGAAAGTCCTGGGACTAGAGGGCAAGCAAAAAATTACTTAGTGTTTTTGAAATGAATCGGATAAAATATTTCTTCACTCAACGAGTAGTTGGACTCTTGAATTTGTTGCCAGAAACTGTGGTAGGGGCTGTTGGCTTTGCAGGGTTTAAAAGGGATTTGGATAATTTCCTGGAAGAGAGGTCCATAAGCCATTGTTGAAATGGACTTGGGAAAATCAACTGCATATTATAGGATAAGCAGCATAAAATTTGTTCTCCGAGGACAAGCAGGCTGCTTGTTCTCACTGATGGGTGACGTCCACGGCAGCCCCTCCAATCGGAATCTTCACTAGCAAAAGCCTTTGCTAGCCCTCGCGCGCTGATGCGCACTGCGCATGCGCGGCCGTCTTCCCGCCCGAAACCGGCTCGTGCCGGCCAGTCTTCTTTTGTCCGCGCTCAGTACGGTCGTGTTACGCCGTTCGCGCCCCTTAAGTTGACCTCGCGTGTCTTTTTTGACTTTTCGCTACGGAAAAAAAAAAAAAAAAGAAAAGGATTTCGGAAGAAGACCATATTGTCCCACTATGCTACACATCTGTTTTTAATTTACCTTATATTTCTTTCCAAAGCAGAACATTTTACTTAACAATGTGGAAATGGAACAGAATAAGCATTTCTACATTTATTGCATAACTTTGCACGCTGTGACATTGCTACGAAATTTCTCATTTCCTTCTGCTCATTGGGCTTTCCTGTACAGGTGACAAAATAGCACATTACAGGTTAATTGCTAGATAATTGTGACATAACTTGTTTAAGACTTGTTCTGTCTAAAAGTGGCAATACAATGGAGACAAAATTATCTGAGTCTGCTGGATATTTGCCTGTGTCAACCAGAATGTGTTAAGTGGCATTCCAGCAAATTTTGTTTTCGAAGTGCCACCCCATCAGCTTGGTAAACTGTAGTTAACAGTGGATGGACTGTGCAGGTCTTTCTGTCGTCATACTATGCTACTATGTATATGTTCCTGTGCAGTAGAAAATAAAAGAATTAAACTAATTCCAGGCTATTTTACTGCCTTCCTAGAAGCTTGCTCTAGGTTAATGCTGTATCTCTGCAAATGGAGTTGAAGGCACCAGAAGTATCTGTTCTTGAAATATATGAACATTAATTTAGTAAATTTGGTGTAACTTAAGAGGGCTACCACCATGAATGTTATTTCATCCACTAGGCTGTTGTCAGTCTCTCATTTGGGCAGACTCTGCATAATAAATATGAATTGGAACTCGCACATGCTGCTGCTAACCCTTAAAAAGAGCAAATGAGTTGTCAGGACGATAAGCCCCATAGCATTCTTGTCACGGAAGGCGACAAGAATGATATGGGGATTGCACCAAATGACATATAAGAAGAGACTGGAAGACCTGAATATGTATACCCTAGAGGAGAGGAGGGACAGGGGAGATATGATACAGACATTTAAATACTTGAAAGGTATTAATGTAGAAAAATTTTTTTTCCAGAGAAGGGAAAGTGGTAAAACTAGAGTACATGAATTGAGGTTGTGCAGTGGTAGACTTAGGAATAATGACAGAAAATTCTTTCTCAGAGAGGGTGGTTGATTCCTGGAATGCTTTCCAGAGGGAGGTGGTGGGAAAAATACCTGGCGGAATTCAAAAAGGCATGGGATGAACACAGAGAATCTCTAATTAGAAAATGAATTATATAAAAAAAAAAAAAAAACTTAAAGGGTGCACATGTGTTTGCATGTCAAGTAGTGCTTAGTTGGCCACTCTGGCTGCATCAACTGATGCTGGGTGTTGGGCTGGCTGGTAAAGTCTGACTCCCAAATGTAGCAGTCTGTTTACGATGGGCTGGAGAGAGCTTTGACGGAAAATGCAGTAATTTGAAAAGTGAGGACCATGCCGGGTAGACTTTTACGATCTTTGTCCCGCAAATGACACAAGATGGATTTGCATTAGCTGGACTGGGCTTTGACGACAACTCCAGTAGTTGGAACGTAAGGACAGAGCTGGGCAGACTTCTATGGTCTAATGTCACAGAAACACCAAAGAAAGACCATGATGAAGTGTATAATATGGAGAAGATATGAAAACACAACTAGCGTTTTTTGACCTAAAGGTGTTGCCTCAAAAACCCCCGGCTTTGTATCAAACAAGCTCACGGGGGCTGGGCTGTTTCATCACAGGCAAACACCTCGGGTATAAAGTAATTTTTTGTATAAATATATACTCATTTCTTCTATCATTGATATTTAGACCATAAAGAGCTATTTTGCTACTTAGCTTTCACTTAGCTTTTCAGAAAGGTCCGAAAATACAAATTTTCTGTTTCTTGATATGACGCCAAACTCGACCATGACCTACGATGGCCAGCGTTTCGTTACCTGCCTCAGGGTCATTTGGTCTGCGTCTATCTGCAACAGAAAAATATTAGTATAAGTTTAACTTTAACATTGTAAAGGTATACATTACTTCCTTCAAAATTACCTAAACTCGAAATCAATCACTTCTACGGACCAACTTGAAAAAGAAAATGGCCCCTCAATTTAAATACCTTCCTACGTCAGACGCCGGAAGTTGGTGTGGCCAATCAGTCTGTACTCGTTTAATCTTAACTGGAAATAAAGTTTTGTAATTCCAAAAAATTTTTTTATGAATAAAAAAGAATTTTTTGTATGTATCTTTACTTTGAACTACAGCAATCAACCCATATGCATCTATAACTAGAAAAAATGTCCCCATTCAATATTTCCATTTAGACCCACTGGAACCAATGAGTGCAAACGATGTATCCATCTTTGTTCGCACTGAAACAATGATCTTTTTATGTCGCCTCCAATTCTGTTGGTGGAAGCTTCAATTTGCTGCAGCACAAAACATCGTAGCTCCATAAAGGAGTGCTGTGCTCTATCACAATGAAGAGCCAAAGGTGTAGTTGTCTTTTTTGTGTGTATCACACTACGGTGCTCGATATAGCACTAGAGACTATATATGCTTAGATGAAGATCCAACAGAGCTGCTAAAATCTGCTATTTTTCAATTAACAGGTATGGCATATACTGATAGTCTGATTACTCAAAAAGAGTTTCAGTTTCTTAATACAAATATTCCGAATGTACCAGTGTTTTATACATTACCGAAAGTGCACAAAACTTTGTGCAAGCCACCCGGACGTCCGATAGTATCTGGGAAGGGCTCTTTATTAGAACCTCTTTCAATATACATAGACACTTTTTTGCGCCCCCTGGTACCTAGAGGTAAATCCTATATAAAAGACTCTACGCATTTTATGCGACTTTTGAATACTGTAGATCTACCTCCTGCGGACACTTTTCTTGTAACCCTCGATGTTACTGCACTCTATACCTCTATCCCTCAGGATGAAGCTTTAGAGGTAATCCAAGTCTCTTTAATTGATAAACATGGAACAGCACTAACGTCTTTTATTCTCAAATTAGCTACCCTGGCTTTAAAGAAAAACTATTTCCAGTTTGATAAAAAAAATTTTCAACAAATTTCAGGGGTAGCTATGGGAGCCACTTTAGCACCTTCAGTGGCTAATTTGTTCATGTCTTTATTTGAGGAGAAATTTGTATACAGTTGCTCTTTCTGGCCTCACATTAAGTTGTGGTGCAGATTTATCGACGACATTTTCTTTATATGGGAAGCAGATGAACCCACTTTGGAATCATTTATTCAGTTCCTTAACCAATGTCATCCAACGATTAAATTTACAGGACATCATGATAAACAAGAAATTAATTTTTTGGATGTACAGGTTAGGAGAGGTGAATCATCGTTTGATACCACTGTATATCGAAAAAAGACTGATGTCAATAGCTTGTTGCAATATACAAGCTGTCACCCGAAATGTCTTAAGGAGAGCCTCCCGTTCTCTCAGATGTTGAGGTATCGTCGATTGTGTTCAGAATTGACTGATTTTCGAGAACAGGCAAGGACTTTAAATAAACGACTTCTCCAAAGGGGTTATCCGAAACAAACAGTACGACAGGCATACCGTAGAGCCAAATTTAATCATCGGGAATTGCTACTTAACTCTAAGAACGATAAAAGAAAATCGTGTGATGAGAATGAACTCATCACTTGTGTCCTACGGTTTAACTACGATATGCATAAGATCACGAAGATTTTTAAGGATCATTGGGGCATATTACAAACACTACCAATATTTACAGATACGAAGATTCGTTTCGCCTATAGTCGATCAAGGAATCTGAAAGAACTTTTATGCCCATCTTTACTACCTTCGCTTACACAGAGAATTTCCATTTTTGAAGGACATAAAAAATGTGGCAACTGCAACATGTGTGCAGTGATGTTAGAAATAAAAGAATTTGTTCATCCCGAGTCTGCACAAAGATTCACTCTAAATGTTAACACTAATTGTAAATCCAATTATGTGGTTTATTGTCTAATCTGTCCATGTGAGAAACTGTATGTAGGACAGACTACACGTACGTTGCAGGTTCGATTGATCGAGCACCGTAGTGTGATACACACAAAAAAGACAACTACACCTTTGGCTCTTCATTGTGATAGAGCACAGCACTCCTTTATGGAGCTACGATGTTTTGTGCTGCAGCAAATTGAAGCTTCCACCAACAGAATTGGAGGCGACATAAAAAGATCATTGTTTCAGTGCGAACAAAGATGGATACATCGTTTGCACTCATTGGTTCCAGTGGGTCTAAATGGAAAGATTGAATGTGGACATTTTTTCTAGTTATAGATGCATATGGGTTGATTGCTGTAGTTCAAAGTAAAGATACATACAAAAAATTCTTTTTTATTCATAAAAAAATTTTTTGGAATTACAAAACTTTATTTCCAGTTAAGATTAAACGAGTACAGACTGATTGGCCACACCAACTTCCGGCGTCTGACGTAGGAAGGTATTTAAATTGAGGGGCCATTTTCTTTTTCAAGTTGGTCCGTAGAAGTGATTGATTTCGAGTTTAGGTAATTTTGAAGGAAGTAATGTATACCTTTACAATGTTAAAGTTAAACTTATACTAATATATTTTTCTGTTGCAGATAGACACAGACCAAATGACCCTGAGGCAGGTAACGAAACGCTGGCCATCGTAGGTCATGGTCGAGTTTGGCGTCATATCAAGAAACAGAAAATTTGTATTTTCGGACCTTTCTGAAAAGCTAAGTGAAAGCTAAGTAGCAAAATAGCTCTTTATGGTCTAAATATCAATGATAGAAGAAATGAGTATATATTTATACAAAAAATTACTTTATACCCGAGGTGTTTGCCTGTGATGAAACAGCCCAGCCCCCGTGAGCTTGTTTGATACAAAGCCGGGGGTTTTTGAGGCAACACCTTTAGGTCAAAAAACGCTAGTTGTGTTTTCATATCTTCTCCATTTTTTCACTTTTGTTATATAAACAGCTCTAATAGGAGGAGATTATCTTCTAAATTTACTAGAAGTGTATAATATCACATTCATTGTTGATTTAAATCTTGAATTGATAATGAGTGTGACTGTTGGGCAGACTGGATGGACCATTCGGGTCTTTCTCCGAGGACAAGCAGGCTGCTTGTTCTCACTGATAGGTGACGCCCACGGCAGCCCTGAGGTCTGGAAATCTTCCTAGCAACAAAGTTTGCTAGAGCCTTCGGTCACACACGCGCACCGCTCATGCGCGGCTATCTTTCCCGCCCAACGCGTGGGGACATCAGTTCTTTTTTTTGTCCGTGGTAGAGAGAGACTATTTTGTCCCTCTCGCCATGTCCTGAGGAGCCTTCGGCTTTTTTCTTCGCGTTTTCGCGTTTTTTACTTCCTTTCTCTTTCACTCTTTGAGCTGTTTTCTTTTCTTAAAAAAAAAACCAAAAAACAACCGTACAGTTTTAGAGTTCGGCCGCCTAAGTTTCGTTTCGCCGCCCAGGTTTTTTCCCCTATTTGTGCTTTTCTTTTAGCACCATTGACGATTTTGACTTGGCCACCGCTATTTTTCCGTCCATGACATCGAGGACTCCCAGTGGCTTCAAGAAGTGTGGTCGTTGCAACCGGGCAATCTCAGGTTCTGATCCACACGCGTGGTGTATTCAGTGCCTTGGGCCCGAACATTGCCCAGCCGCCTGCAAATTGTGTCTTAGTCTGAAGAAGCGGACACAAGCAGCGAGACAAGCTCAACGGGATCGTCTTTTTGGAGCTTCTCCCGGTACTTCGACGTCAACAGACATACCAAGTTCGACGGTGTCGATGTCGGCACCGGAGCAAGCATCGACCTCAGGAGTGCAGGTAATGGCTGTCCGCAGGCCTCTGCATGCTGGGAGTAGAGAGCCGTTGAGTGGGTCTCCACCTGTCTTGCAGGCTCCTGCTTCCCAGGCCCATTGGGACCAACCATCTTTGGACCCGACCCCGAGGAGGCGTTTGGATTCGACGTCCTCCTCGTTGGTACCGAAGGGTACCAATGCCGTGCCTCAGGCGAAGGCCAAGAAGCATCGGCACCAGCCTCTGTCTCGTCATGGTACCGGGGCGTCGAGGGAATCGGCCCCCGAGAAGCGTCAATGCTGGGAGGACCGCTCCCCCTCTGTACAGGAGGTGTCGATGCGTCGGTCGATGGACAGCCTGGTACCGCCTCCTTGTCCATTACAGGTTCTGGCTCTGACTCCTGTACCGGCTTCTTTGCCTTTTCCGGTAGAGACTCTGGACGAGCGCCTCCGAGCTGTGCTTTCAGGGCTCCTGGAAGGGCTGATGTGCCAATCTTCTTGTACCGATGGTGCTTGCGCCCTCGGTGACGTTGGCAGAAGCGCCGGTGTGGTCTTTGCCTGTGGTGGGGTCCCCGACACCGGTACCGCTTGCGGCATCAGCTTCGGCGGCCACCTGGGTCGACGTCTATGGAGGGAGCTTCATCGCCACCGCCACTGAGGGAGTCGACTTATCGACGACACCATCGAGGACATCGCTTCTCGGAGTCGAGACGGGCCCTGTTTCGGACTGCTGTTTGGGAGCTTTTGTCCGACACCGAGGAGGAGGCCTCGTGGAGAGAGGAAGAGGATCCCAGGTATTTCTCTTCTGAGGAGTCTTGTAGTCTTCCTTCTGACCCCACTCCCTCTCCTGAAAGAAAGCTTTCTCCGCCCGAGAGTCTTTCTTTCTTCTCTTTCGTCCAGGAAATGTCTGTGGGCATTCCCTTCCTGGTGGTTACTGAGGATGAGCCCAGGACCGAGATGCTCGAGGTCCTCAACTATCCTTCACCACCTAAGGAGTCGTCCATGGCTCCTTTGCATAAGGTTCTCAAGGAGACTTTGCTTAGTAACTGGACGAAACCCTTATCTAATCCCACCATCCCAAAGAAGATTGAGTCCCAGTATAGGGTCCATGGAGAACCTGAGTTGATGAGGACCCAGTTACCTCACGACTCTATGGTTGTGGACTCTGCCCTGAAGAGAGCTGGTAGTTCTAGAGATTTTGCCTCGGTGCCCCCGGGGCAGGAATCTGGAACTCTCGACTCCTTTGGGAGGAAGGCCTACCAGTCCTCCATGCTCGTGTCCAAGATTCAGTCGTACCAGCTGTACACGAGCATCCATATGCGGAATAATGTGAAGCAACTGGCAGACCTGGTGGATAAGCTCCCTGCGGAGCAAGCCAGGCCTTTTCAGGAGGTGGTCAGGCAGCTTGAAGGCGTGTCGTAAATTCCTGTCCAGGGGTGCTTATGACACTTTTGATGTTGCATCCAGGTCCGCTGCTCAAGGTATAGTGATGCGCAGACTCTCATGGCTGCGTGCCTCTGACCTGGAGAGTAGGACTCAGCAGCGGCTTGCGGATGTTCCTTGCCGGGGGGGATAACATTTTTGGCAAGAAGGTCGAGCAGATTGTAGAGCAGCTCAACCAGCGGGTAACCACCCTCGACAATCTTTCCCACCGGGCATCTTCAGCATCTACCTCAACTGGTAGACGTTTTTTCTGGGGCAGGAGGTGTGCTCCCTATTCTTATAATAAGCGTAGATACACTCCACCTGCTCGACAGCCTTCTCAGGCTCAGCCCCAGCGCGCTCGTTCTCGTCAACAGTGTGCGCCTAAATGGGCCCCTGCAGCTCTCCAGCAAAAGCAAGGGACAGGCTTTTGACTGGCTCCAGATGAGCATAGCCGCAGTAAACGTGTCCGTGCCGGACGACTTACAAGTCGGAGGGAGGTTAAAATTTTTTCACCAAAGGTGGCCTCTTGTAACCTCCGATCGGTGTGTTCTCCAAATAGTCCGGTTGGGGTACACCCTCAATTTGGCTTCTACACCTCCAAATTGCCCACCGGGAGCTCAGTCTTTCAGCTCCCATCACAAGCAAGTACTTGCAGAGGAACTCTCCGCTCTTCTCAGCGCCAATGCGGTCGAGCCCGTTTCACCCGGGCAAGAATGGCTGGGATTCTGTTCCAGGTACTTCCTTGTGCAAAAGAAGACAGGGGATGCGTCCCATCCTAGACCTAAGGGCCCTGAACAAATTCCTAGTCCGAGAAAAGTTCAGGATGCTTTCCCTGGGCACCCTAAACGATTGGCTATACTCTCTGGACTTAAAGGATGCTTCCTTGTCATCAAGCAGATGAAGCTATTACGTATGGGTTATGTCCATCAACCAGTAGGGGAGATAGCACTCAAACTTTCACAGTGCCCTCTTGGCCAGCTAGCTCCACTGCCTCTTCAGTATTCTCTATCTCCCTTAACAGGGTGGCTGCAGCTTGTTCGAGCTCCAGAAAAATCTGCCGGGAGGTGGTTCCTGGCTTGCCAGTTGTTAACCGGGGTGTTGGAGGCTATAGCAGCTTCACTTTAAAGGCACATAGGTTAGCCCTTTCCCTGCCTTACCCATATCTCCGTGGATGTGGACATATTGCCTTGTTTTCCCTGTCCTTACCCACCAACAGTGGATGCAGGCATATAGGTTCGCCCTTTCCCTGCCTTTCCCACTCATCTGAGCCTCCGGAGTCTTCAATACCTCTGCTTTCCTCACAGCTTAAGAAAAAAAAAAAAAAGTCGCGTCGCGTTTTTAAACGCAGAGACGCTGGAACAGAGGTTTTTGACCTGATTTTCAGTAGGATCGTAGTTGTACACTAGATCCTTTGAGGTAAGAGTGTTTTCCAACTCCTCCGGGGTGGGCCCTCGATCGGGGCGATTTTGGCGCGAAACCGCCATTTTGGATTTTACCGCCGTTTTTCGGCGATGGCTGCGGACAATGTAAAGCGCTGTTCCACTTGTGGCAAGCGCAAAACAGCAGCAGGGCTCTGTAAATCATGCTGTATTGGCGTAGGAGCCGGCCCGAGCATGGCGAGCGATGTTTCTTCCCGCTCTGAGCTGGCAGCGGGCGCCATTTTGCTTACACCGCATGGCGCGGCCTCCGTGGACACAGAGAGACCTGAGCCGGGTGGGGCACCTCGAGATGAGGTTATTTCAGGAGTGGCTAGCACCGGACAGGATTTGGGTGCCCAGGATGAGATTTTCTCCCCGGATTTTGTGCTTTTGAGGCTCCTCCGATTGCCCCCCCGATGGATTCTGGCCTGGGACTGCCCAGTGAGGCTTTTTTCCCCGGATGCTTGGCCTAAAGATAAGCGCAGAAGGGTTAATTCCCCTTCAGATTGTGGTGCACCTTTTTCCCCCCCGTGGTCGGGGTGTGAGGATTCGGAGAACTCTGACAGACGTTCTTGGTCTGAGGAGCCAGAGTCAGGTGCGGATTTACCACAGGATCTGGATGATCCCTCCGCGGTGAGGATTTTCCACCGTGATGAGCTGCCAGCGCTTATTTCAGATACCCTGCAGGCCCTCTCGATTGAAGATCCTGACAGTGGCATGGCCTCCTCGGGTAATCCCAGGATGGCTAGTACCAAGAAAGCTGCTCGGGCCTTCCCTTTGCATGACTCCATCCTAGAGCTTGTTTCGGCTCAGTGGGACCTTTGAGAGTTTCCAGGGCTATGGGGCAGTTATACCCTCTGCGTGAGGGACATATGGCTCGTTTTCAAATGCCTACAGTGGATGCCCTAGTCACTGCGGTGACAAAGAGAACTACCCTCCCTGTTGAAGGCGGTGTTGCCCTGAAGGATGTTCAAGACCGTAGGCTGGAAACAGCGTTGAAACGGTCCTTTGAAATTGCAGGTCTCACTGTTCGGGCGTCTGCATGTAGCTGTTATGCTGTGAGAGCCTGCCTAGCTTGGCTGCAACAGGCAGTGGCTCAGCCCGGAGATGGAGTGGAGCCCTTCTTGGATGTGGCTCCGCGGATGGAGGTGGCTTTGTCCTTTCTGGCTGATGCCCTTTATGACCTTGTCAGAGCTTCGGCTAAACAAATGGCAGTAGCAGTGGCGGCTCGCTGTCGTCTGTGGCTACGACACTGGGCAGCGGACATGGCCTCTAAGCAAAGGTTGGTGAAGTTGCCTTTTCAAGGACTTCTCCTATTTGGTGAGGAGTTAGAGAAAATTGTGAAAGGCCTGGGTGATCCAAAACCCCAGCGCTTGCCCGAAGATAGGCAGAGGCCTTCCTCTAAGGGCCAGGCGGTCCACTCCTCGTACAGACCTCGCTTCCGTGAAGCTAGAAGGTACCGCCCGGGGCGTTCTGCTGGGTTCACTTCACGTGCCCGTGGTCAGCAGAGGAACTCCTTTCGCTCGGACAAGCGTTCCGCAGCTGGTGGCTCAAGACCAGGAGTTCAGGAGCGACCCTCTCAATGATGGTGCGCCGGCCCTCTCCTCGATGCCTGTCATCGGAGGACGGCTTTCCCTCTTTGTCGAGGAGTGGGCCAAGATTTCCTCAGATCAGTGGGTTCTGGACCTGATTAGAGATGGATACAGAATAGAATTCAACGCCCCAGTAAGAGACGTGTTTGTGGAGTCCCGATGCGGTTCTGCCGTCAAACGGGTGGCGGTGGAGGAGACTTTACAAGGTCTGATTCAGTTAGGGGCAGTGACCCTGGTGCCTCCCGCCGAGCAAGGCTGCGGCCGATACTCCATCTACTTTGTGGTGCCGCGAAAAGGTGGGTCCTTTCGCCCTATTCTGGACTTAAAAGAAGTGAACAAGTCCTTGAGAGAGCGGCATTTCCACATGGAATCCCTGCGCTCCGTCATTGCGGCGGTTCAGCCAGGAGAGTTTCTCACGTCTCTAGACCTGAAAGAAGCTTACTTGCACATTCCGATTTGGCCCCCGCACCAGAAGTTTCTGAGGTTTGCGGTGTTGGGAAAACATTTCCAGTTCAGGGCCTTGCCTTTTGGCCTCGCCACAGCTCCCTGAACCTTTTCGAAGGTAATGGTGGTAGTAGCTGCTTTTCTCAGGCGAGAAGGTATCAGGGTTCACCCGTACCTAGACGACTGGCTCATCAGAGCAGACTCTGCAACAGAGAGCTTACAAGCTACAGCCAGAGTGGTCTCAGTACTGCAATCTCTAGGCTGGGTCGTCAATATGGCCAAAAGTCACCTGTCCCCTTCACAATCTCTAGAGTTTTTGGGGGCCAGGTTCGACACAGTCTCGGGCTATGTGTTCCTACCCGAGCTAAGGTGGTGCAAGCTTCAGAATCAGGTCCGTCTGCTCCTGAGGATGCCCCGCCCGTGAACTTGGGACATTGTCCAGCTGCTGGGATCGATGACAGCCACGATGGAAGTGGTACCTTGGGCGAAGAGCGCACCTGAGACCTCTACAGTATTCCCTCCTCTGGAGATGGTCTATTTCTCAGGATTACCAATGCAGACTTACTTGGCTCCCTGCGGCCCATCTCAGCATGGAGTGGTGGCTCTCGGACAGCATGCTGCGGCGAGGAATGCCGCTGACGCTTCCCGTTTGGTGCCTAGTGGTAACAGATGCCAGCCTGAAGGGCTAGGGCGCACACTGCAAGGGGAAGCATGCCCAGGGTCTATGGACACCTGAGGAGTCGGAGTGGTCCATCAACCGCCTAGAGTTGAAAGCGGTGTTTCAGGCGCTTCTGGCCTTTCAAGTGACCCTGGAAAGATTGGCTGTCAGAGTGATGTCGGACAACACGACAACGGTGGCCTATATAAATCGACAAGGCGGAAGAAGGTGCAGAGCACTAGCCGCGCAGGCCGAACTGATTTGCCACTGGGCCGAGCTGCATCTTCAGTGTCTGTCGGCAGCTCATATTGCAGGTCAGAGCAATGTGCAGGCCGATTATCTGAGCAGGCATCAGATCGATCCAGCAGAATGGAATCTGGCAGACGAAGTATTCCTGCAGATCTGTGCCAAATGGGGCAAGCCCGTGATGGATCTAATGGCGACAAGTGCCAATACCAAAGTCCCGTGCTTCTTCAGCAGACGGAGAGATCCTCGCTCGGCGGGGTTGGATGACTTGGCTCAACCCTGGCCTCCAGGTCTACTTTATGTGTTTCCCCCATGGCCCTTGATAGGGCGCCTGCTCTTGCGGATTCGGCTGCACCCAGGAGAAGTGGTCCTCATCGCCCCGGATTGGCCAAGGAGACCTTGGTATGCAGACCTCCGACAGATGCTCCTGGAGGCTCCTCTGCCGTTACCTCTGGTACCGAACCTGTTGACTCAGGGACCGGTAGCCATGGAGGACGCCGGCCGCTTTGGTCTTACGGCATGGCTATTGAGAGGGCGCAATTGAGGGATAACGGTTATTCCAATAAAGTTATTTCCACTCTCCTGCAAGCCCGCAAGCGGTCCACTTCCGTGGCTTATGCCAGGATTTGGTGCCTGTTTGAGTCTTGGTGTGTTTCCAGAGCCATTGTTCCAATGCGGGCTCCTGTCTCGCCGATTCTGGACTTTTTGCAGGAAGGTGTACAAAAAGGCTTGGCCTATAATTCCCTGCGGGTGCAGGTGGCAGCGTTGGCCTCCCTTCGTGGTAAGGTGGAAGGCGTGTCTTTGGCTGCTTACCCAGATGTGGCATGGTTTCTTAGAGGGGTGCTTCGGCTCCGACCTCCAGTGCGAGCACCCTGTCCAGCTTGGAACCTGGGGCTAGTTTTGAAAACCCTGCAGGCATCTCCTTTTGAGCCGCTTCGGCGAGCATCGGAGAAAGACTTGACACTGAAGGCCGTTTTTCTGGTGGCCATTACCTCGGCGAGACGGGTGTCAGAGCTCCAGGCGCTGTCCTGTAGAGACCCATTTCTGCAATTTTCAGAGTCCGTAGTCACGGTTCGGACCGTGCCTTCCTTTATGCCTAAGGTGGTTTCAGCCTTTCACTTAAACCAGCCTATTTTCTTGCCCTCTTTTTTAGAGGAAGACTTTCCAGAATCTTTTGGGCAGCTGCACCTTTTGGATGTGCGCAGGACTCTGCTGCAGTATCTGCGAGTTACTAACTCTTTCAGGACTTCTGATCATCTGTTTGTTTTGCTATCCGGTTCTCGCAGAGGGTCTCCAGCGTCTAAAGCCACTATTGCCCGCTGGCTCAAAGAAACTATCTTTTCAGCTTATCTGCTGGCCGGCAGGGTTCCGCCTGTAGCCTTTAAGGCACATTCTACTAGAGCGATTTCTTCCTCTTGGGCTGAAACTGGAGCACTCTCTCTTCAAGAGATATGCAGTGCAGCAACATGGGCTTCTAAGCTCTCCTTTGCCCGACATTACAGGCTGGATGTGGCTGCCAGGAGGGATGCGCGTTTTGGTGCACAAGTGCTAGCGCGTGCGTGGTGTGGCTTGTTCCCACCCTATCTAGGGATTGCTTTGTTACATCCCATACGTAATGGCTTCATCTGCTTGATGACAAGGAAGGGAAAATTAGGTTCTTACCTTGGTAATTTTCTTTCCTTTAGTCATAGCAGATGAAGCCATGAGCCCTCCCTGTGTGATTGTCTGTATGCTGTGAATCTGTTTTTCTGTTCTAATTTCCTGAAGTTTCTTCCTTGGGAGAAAGTTGGAAAACAATCTTCAGGATTCATGTTCAGTTTAAATTTAGGAGGATGTGTTCATTCCCTCCAGGAGGCGCGTGTGTTCCCCTCCAGTTCTATAAATAGGAGGATGAGTTCATTCCCTCCAGTGTGTTGGGAGGATGTGTGATTCCCTCCAGGAGGCGCGTGTATTCCCCTCCACTTGTACAATAAGGAGGATGAGTTTATTCCCTCCAGGAGGATGTGCATTCCCTCCTTTATGAGTTCATGCCCTTGTGATGGGCTATCGTTCGCTGTGAGGAAAGCTCTTGTGATTCCCATTGCGGTTTGCCATACTGCTTTGGAAGCTTCAAATACTGAAGAGGCAGTGGAGCTAGCTGGCCAAGAGGGCACTGTGAAAGTTTGAGTGCTCTCTATCTCCCCTGCTGGTTGATGGACATAACCCATACGTAATGGCTTCATCTGCTATGACTAAAGGAAAGAAAATTACCAAGGTAAGAACCTAATTTTCCCTTACACCCACATTCCGATACTTCCAGCCCACAGGAAGTATCTTCGATTTTGTCTCGGAACCCAATACTTCCAGTATTGTGTGCTGCCTTTTGGTCTGGCCTCGGCACCCCAGATCTTTTCAAAATGCCTGGCAGTGGTCACAGCGTCGCTATGCAGACTGGGAGTGCATGTGTTCCCCTATCTCGACGATTGGCTGGTGAAGAGTACCTCGGAGGCAGGAGCTCTACAGTCCATGCAGTTGACTATTCAACTTCTGGAGCTACTCGGGTTTGTTTTAAATTACCCAAAGTCCCATCTCCTTCCAGTTCAAAGACTAGAATTCATAGGAGCTCTGCTGGACTCTACGACAGCTCATGCCTATCTTCCCGAGACCAGGGCAGACAATCTTCTGTCTCTTGTCTCCATGGTCAGAGCATCGCAGCAGATCACAGCTCGGCAGATATTGAGACTTCTCGGCCACATGGCCTCCACAGTCCATGTGACTCCCATGGCACATCTTCATATGAGATCAGCTCAGTGGACCCTAGCTTCCCAGTGGTACCAAGCTGTCGGGAATCTAGAGGATGTGATCCAATTGTCCATTGGATTTCGCAACTCTCTTCGGTGGTGGACCATTCGACCCAATTTGACCTTGAGATGCCCATTCCAAATTCCTCAGCCATAAAAAGTGCTGACGACGGATGCATCTCTCCTGGGGTGGGGAGCACATGTCGATGGGCTTCACACTCAAGGACTTTGCTCCATCCAGGAATCAGGTCTCCAGATCAATCTCCCGGAGTTGCGAGCGATCTGGAACGCTCTGAAGGCTTTCAGAGATCGGCTGTCCAACCAAATTATCCAAATTCGGACAGACAATCAGGTTGCCATGTACTACGTCGACAAGCAGGGGGGCACTGGATCTCGCCCCTTGTGTCAGGAAGCCATCCAGATGTGGCTTTGGGCCCGTCGTTGAGGCATGTTTCTCCAAGCCACGTTTCTGGCAGGCATAAACAGTCTGGCCGACAGATTGAGCAGGATAATGCAACCTCACGAGTGGTCGCTCAACTCGCGTGTGGTCCGCAAGATCCTCCAAGTGTGGGGCACCCCCTTGGTGGATCTTTTTGCCACTCAGCTCAATCACAAAGTTCCTCAGTTCAGTTCCAGACTTCAGGCCCATGACAGACTAGCGTCGGATGCTTTTCTCCTTGATTGGGGGGAGGGCCTTCTGTATGCGTATCCTCCCATACTTCTGGTGGGGAAGACTCTGCTGAAACTCAGGCAAGACCGAGGAACCATGATTCTGATTGCTCCTTTCTGGCCGCGTCAGGTTTGGTTCCCTCTTCTTCTGGATTTATCCTCAGAAGAACCGTGGAGATTGGAGTGTTTTCCGACACTCAGAACGAGGGGGCACTTCTGCATCCCAACCTCCAGTCTCTGGCTCTCACGGCCTGGATGTTGAGAGCGTAGACTTCGCCTCTTTGGGTCTCTCTGAGGGTGTCTCCCAAGTCTTGCTTGCTTCCAGGAAAGATTCCACGAAGAGGTGTTACTCTTTCTAATGGAGGAGGTTTGCCGTCTGCTGTGATAGCAAGGCCTTAGATCCTCGTTCTTGGCCTACACAGACCCTGCTTGAATACCTTCTACACTTAGAGTCTGGTCTCAAAACCAACTCTGTAAGGGTTCACCTTAGTGCGATCAGTGCTTACCATCAGTGTGTAGAAGGTCAGCCTATCTCTGCACAGCCTTTAGTTGTTCGATTCATGAGAGGTTTCCTTTTGTCAAAACCCCCTGTCAAACCTCCACCAGTGTCATGGGATCTCAATGTCGTCCTCACCCAGCTGATGAAGCCTCCTTTTGAGCCACTGAATTCCTGCCATCTGATGTACTTGACCTGGAAGGTCATTTTCTTGGTGGCTGTTACTTCAGCTCATAGAGTCAGTGAGCTTCAAGCTTTGGTAGCCCATGCTCCCAATACTAAATTTCATCACAATCGAGTAGTCCTCCGCACTCACTCTAAGTTCTTGCCGAAAGTGGTGTCAGAGTTCCATCTGAACCAGTCGATTGTCTTGCCAACATTCTTTCCCCGTCCTCATACCCGTCCTGCTGAATGTCAATTGCACACATTAGACTGCAAAAGAGCATTGGCCTTCTACCTGGAGCGGACTTGCCCATTCAGACAGTCCGCCCAAATGTTTGTCTCATTTGACCCCAATAGGAGGGGAGTCTCTGTCGGGAAAACGCACCATTTCCAATTGGCTAGCAGATTGCATTTCCTTCACTTATGCCCAGGCTGGGCTGACTAGAGGGTCATATCATGGCTCATAGTTTTCGAGCCATGGCAGCGTCAGTGGCCAACTTTGAAGTCAGCCACTATTGAAGAGGTTTGCAAGACTTCGACGTGGTCATCTGTCCACACATTCACATCTCATTACTGCCTTCAGCAGGATAGCCGACGCGACAGTCGGTGCTGCAGAATCTGTTCAGGGTTTAGAATCCAACTCCACCCCCCCCCCCCCCGGCCCATTTTTATTCTGTTCCAGGCTGCACTCTGTTAGATGTTTTTTCGTAGGTCAATTTTTTGTTATGTCCTCACTGTTGCGAGGCCCAATTGACCCTGTTTGTTGTTTTGAGTGAGCCTGGGGGCTAGGGATACCCATATGTGAGAAGAAGCAGCCTGCTTGTCTTCAGTGAAAGCGAAGTTACTTACCTGTAGCAGGTATTCTTTGAGGACAGCAGGCTGATTGTTCTCACCAACCTGCCCGCCTCCCCTTTGGAGTTGTTCCTTTCTTTGGTTTTGCTTTATAAGTTGACTGAAGCGGGGCTCTCTCGCGACAGGCGGGAAGATGGTCGCGCATGCGCGGTGCGTGCACCCACGAGCTCGAAGGCTTTACCAACTTTTGTTGCTAGGAAGATTTTCCGGGCCTGGGGCTGTCGTGGACATCACCCATATGTGAGAACAATCAGCCTGCTGTCCTCGGAGAATAACTGCTGCCGGTAAGTAACTTCGCTTTCCTGCCCATTGGTGGTTCCTGTAAGGGGGCTAGCGGTTTCAAAACCTACCATCTCCAGATGGCTTAAGGAGATGATTGCTTCCGCTTACCTTCTGTCTGGGAGGCCTATTCCAGATGGGTCAAAGCCCATTCTACCAGGGGACAACTTCATCATGGGTGTAGCATTTTTTTGTGCCGCCTTTGGAAATTTGTAAGGCAGCCACTTGGTCCTCTTTGCATTCATTTTCTAAACACTACAGATTGGACGTTCAGCATTGTCAAGAGATTTGTTTTTGGTGTGAGTGTTCTCAAGGTGGGTTTACTGGGGAATCCTCTCTTAAGAGTACAGTTTTGTAACTTCTCATCAGTCAGATTCGGGGCCAGTCCCGAGGGACGCTGAGGAAGGAGAAATTAGTTCTTACCTGCTAATTTGCTTTCCTTTAGTCCCTCCAGACTGGCCCAGATCCCTCCCTGTCATTTTGATGTATAACCTTGACGAGCGTCTTTTCTTTTCGGTTTGCAGTTTTTTGGGTTAGAGCTGCTTTGGGCGTTAAATGTTTCTTTTTGGTTGTATTAAAAAAAAAAAAAAAAAGAGAGAGAACACCACACACCAAAGGCATATGTAAACAGTGTGTAATGAATGTGCTGCAGCTTTTTTGAAATTCACAAGAGGCACATATTCATTAGATTGTGGCTATTCAAGTTGCCCGGTTGCACAGAAAATGGTCTGTCTTCTTCTCCTGCTTTAAGATAATACTGAATCTAGCTATAGCTGGCCAGAGCTCCTCTTGGCACTCTCAAGAGTTAGTCTCCACCTGCTGGAAGGAGTGCATAACCCATCAGTCAGATTCTGGGCTTGTCTGGAAGAACTAAAGGAAAGCAAATTAGCAGGTAAGAACTAATTCCTCCTTTTGGGATGTTCTGTGTGATGGCTTCTGTTTAAAATGTAATTGAGGTAGAACTAGAGTGTTCATCGTAATGATTTTGAGGAATTGGAGTAGTGGAAGCAAAAAGTCTGCTGAAAATTCTAATAGCTAATGAGTCTGCAAAGAGAAATCCATATTGAAGATCATATAATTTGTGTTTTTGTTGCTAATTTAGTAATCTTATTCAATTAATTTGCAGAGCACCAGAGATTATTTTGGGTTTGCCGTTTTGTGAAGCCATAGATATGTGGTCGCTGGGATGTGTCATTGCTGAGCTGTTCCTTGGATGGCCGCTGTACCCAGGAGCACTGGAATATGACCAGGTAGTAGAGCAGCTCAATACAGGGCCTTTGTCTGGCCAATGAATTTTCTGTTTCGTTTATAATTTAATACAGAATTGCATTTTCTTTTTCTTTGACGTACTGCTTTTAGCTACTCCTGAGAATGTTCTAATCTGGGTTTAGATAGAATGTCCATGCTAAATTGATATGATGCTCCTTGTACCTTTTGATACCTTTTTGGGGAGAAGGTCAATGTGGTCTTGAAAAATCTTATAAAACTCCACCTGAAATCTGTCCGGGCCAGGAGCTTCAAGTGTATTGTCATGTAGAGCCATGGCAATTTCTGCATCAAAGATTGATGCATTCAGAGATGCACTCTGTAAGGGGGGGGGGGGGGGGGGAGATGTGGCATATCAAGCTGATCTAGATAAAGGGAGCTATCCAAAATATCTTTGGTAACTTGTACAAAGTTGATTAAAAGGAGTGAAAAACATTAGTAATGTCTAAGTCCGAAGAAACATGTTTACCAGATTGATTGACCAACTGTAGGATTCCTGTAGGGCCACGCTTTGTCTCAATTGGGATAACAACTTACCACATTTGCTATAATGGACAAATAGTTGATATTATAATGATTTAGTAGCTTTCTGATATAACAAAATATTTAAGGCTGTCTGAGAAGCTAACAGGGCAGTCCTAGCTATAGCAGATTTACCAAATAAGATCCTATCCTGAATAGCTTGCTTTTCCATAGCGTCCCACAGATCAATCCAGAGACTTGTGGGTTATGTCCCTCTACCAGCAGGCGGAGATAGAGAGAACTTCAGAGGTACTATATGTGGTCATGTGCAGTCACCTTAAGTTCAGTATTTTCTCAATCTAGCAGGTGGATGGTCATATCTGTGCAGCTCTGGATTGATTGGTTCCTGGCCTGGTCCCCTGGGTCTAGTTGAGCTTCTGAGGTCTGAGGTGTCCCGGTCCTGGGACTTGGGTGCACACCTGGTGGTGCCAGGCCCTTCCCTTCCTCCCCCTTCAACTCCTCTTCTCTGCCTGACTGGGGTTTGTGGTTCTCACTCTCCTGACTTTAAAAGGAGTCTGAGGTTTCTTTTGCTCCGGCGTCCTCTCCTGCCTTTAAAAAAATAAATGCAGTTTGAGCACTGTTTAAAAAAAAAAAAAAAAATCTGTCTGAGATTTGTCCAGCACGGCACGCTCATGCCGGTTTGCAGTACCGGCTGAATGGTGTGAGGACCGACTTGGCATGTGACAGCGATTCCCGAAAGGGTGAGTAGTCATTATCCTATTTGCACCAGTGGGCAGAGCAAAAGTGGCTCCCAGTGTGGGAGCCACTGGGCTGCTGGAGTTCCACTGTACAGCCCAACTCTGTGGAGCAGTGTGCTCCTTTCTTCCCAGCTCATTTTGGTGGGCACAGGGCACTTGTTTTCTTGGGTGTGTGTGCACGCTTGATGGCTCCATCTTTTTTGCCTCTCTACATGGCAATGCTGACGCCCCAGCACTCCCCTGGGGCCTGGTCTGCTTGCGATTCAGGCAGTTTTATATGTAGGCTTTTCAGAAATGTGACTGGGGAACTGGTGTGGATCACTCCCAGTTTCTTGATATTGGTTATTTAAGGGCTGAAAGGAGGCTTGGGGAGCTTTGCAGACTCCTGTGGGAGTCCTCGGGTCTCCCACAGCTTTCCAGAGGCGAGGTCAGAGACCCATTAGTCCCCTGCAGCTGTTCTGTGGCAGCGAGAGCATTAAGCTGCAGCTTGGAAAGTAATGACTATCTGAAAGTCTTCTGGGAGAGATGCCTGTTCTTCACTTGGTGATTTTCACTAAGAATATTTCTGGACCCTCCTTAATGAGGTTCAGGGTGTGTGTACATCATTAATGGGAGGGAGAAAGGGATCAGGATTAGGGTCCTACTCTAGGTTTTTCACTCTTTCCCTCTTCCCCTTTCTCAGAGCATGGCAGTACAGTTTGTTTAGTAGTCAGGCTTAGGGCTGTTGACTCCATGTTTGTGTGAGAAATGTTACATTTTGAGGCTAGTGCAGGCCTCTCAGGTTTCTCTCTGTTTCCATGGTAATCCTGCACCCTCTGTGCTGCCCTGGTGGCATTTGCTGTGGGTGTACTGTTTACATCAAACTAGTTTTATTGAGGAGGTTACAGGTTCAAGGCTGGTTTTTATCCATCCTATTAGAAACTGGGCTCAGCTAGATTTCCAGTGGGGCATATTTTATTTCATTCTCTCTTATTGCTTCCCTGGCCAAGTAGTTCTTACATGACTGGAACAGTTATCAGAACTTTACAGTACTAAAGATTGCCCTTCTCTCTCTCTCTCTCTCTCTCTCTCTCTCTGCACACTGATACTGGCCACACCTTTGCATACTAGCCTCAGGTACCCCGGTATCTGCAGTGTACCCGGTACCTCTAATTGCTTCTATGGTATTTTTGGCATCTTTTCATGGTATGGGGTACCTAAATTTCATGAGGAGTGGTCCAGGAGCTACTTCAGTGTAGAGGTAGCTTAATAGTTGTCGCAATCAGCTGAGAGTAAGCACAGAGCTCTAGGGGTACTGTTTCACGACCCACTGCAGCTTGCAATAACCATATTCTGCTACACCATCTGTCTCTGGTTCTCAGCCGCACTTGTTAGCTCCAATGCACAGCAGTTATAGTGCACAGTCACACCAGCCAATTCTTGTCTCTATCTGTAAGAAATTAGCGCTGGCAAAGGCATCAGACCACTGATGTGGCTTCCAAGTCACATTTGGCAAACCTGCCTTTTGGAAGTAATCTTGGGACTGGAGAAGATCTAGGGCAGTTGGGTAAAGACCTGAGGGACTTCCAAGTCTTGGAGATTGCCAGGGGACGAGTTTAAGGATGATTTTTAATCCACTTGGTTTTGTCGTAGGTTTTGTGGGGCCAGGAAACCCACTTTCTGGTTTCCACTTCCACTACTACAAGCCACCTGGCTGCTGATATAGAATGAGCTCTGTTTCAGCTCCAGGTCAACCTAAGCCTGCTGCATCTTCCAGTGATGGAGTCTCAGTTCACTCCTCAGGCAGGATTTCTGTACTGGTTTCAGGAGGAGTGTGGACCAAGATTACCTCAGCTCAGATGTGTCTTAGTTTTTCTATTGCACAGTTACAACCTGGACTTCACTACAGATTTTTCTTGGAGTCTACATGCAAGCTCAAACGCTGTCAGGCAGTTCTTGCCACCTTGCCAACGTTTCTTCCTTTAGGCACAGTCAAGTCTGTCCCAGTTGCAATTGGGGAATGGGAAGTTGTTCCCTTTGCTTTGTAGTTCTAACCAGGGAGCTTCCTTCCAGCTGAGTTTGGACATCATAAGAGTCTAGGGTGTTTACAGTTCAGCTTTTCACAATGGGAACCTTGCAGTGCGTAATAGTTCTGTCTGGTGAGGAGGGTTTCTAGCCTCCCTGGACCTCAAGGAAACTTACTTTCATATTCCCAGTGCTCCTTGCTGCAGAGGGATCTTAGCGATTTATGACCATGTCATTCAGCCTTTCTATGTTGCCGAGGACATTTTTGTAAGGTCATGGTGGCAGCTTTCCTTTGTGAGGATGGATTGCAGGTTCAGCCATACCTCGTGACTGGCTGATTTGCGTCTCTCTCTCTATCAAGAGTCTCTGCAAACTTCATCCAAGATACCTATTTGTCTTCAATCCTTAGGATTGGTAATCAGTGTCACCAAGAGTCAGTTGTTTCCCTTACAAATCTTGGCTTATCAGGGAGTGCTGTTCCATATAGGCTTGGGAAGTCCTTTCTTTCTTTTGCTCCTCAGCAACAGGTGCAAACCCAAGTCAGGTTTTACTTTCTCTACCAAGTCCAGGATATGGGAATAGGTTGAAGTTATGGGCACAATGTTCTCTTTTTTTTGGACATTCCCCCATGGGCCTGAGTCGTATCAGACCACTTCAGGGGTTCCTTCTCTGCTTTGGTCCCCATCTCTATGGTTCCCTTCAAGCCAACTTAGTCTCAATGGGTGATTTCAACACAGCTTTCTTGCTGATATTTCAGTTCTGTCTCCCTGAAGGTGGCTATCTGCAGTTTGTAGGCTGCTAAGCTGTGCCGTAGCTGGCGGCAACAGATTTCAGATCCCTTCCAGAAGGCAGACAGTCAGCTGCCTCCTCACTTGCCAGGTGTAGTCGAGGCAGGCTTATTTGCCAGTTTTCTTTTATGATTTGTTTTGGGTGTCAAACAGACATTTATGGCAGTCACAGCCTGCCATTTGATGTGGTTGCGCTGCTGGGTGGTGAATGCAGCTTCTAATGATGGCTGGTTCAGCTCACTTTTCAGGGCAACTATTGTTTGAGGACTCCATGAAGTTGGTGGAAGACCTGGGTGACTTATAGACTCAGCTTCTTCCTGAGGACATGTCTACAAGTTCTTTTCGGTTGTGTTAGGCTCACCCTTATCTTTGCGACACCAGGGCTTTCATCCTGGGCAGCCTAGTTTTCTTTAGCAATCCAGTCCAGGCAGGTTCTCGGAACTCCCGACTTCATCCGTTTGAGATCCTCTGGATTTCTACTGGTGACGGGCACACAGTGCTGTCTTTTCTGCATACGGTGGTTTCTGCCTTCCATCCCTTTCCACCTTTTTCTCTTCCCGCTTCTTGGATGTTCACCATATACTCCTATACTATTTGGAAGTGACCAGCGAGTTCCGTTGGTCAACTCTTTGCTTCTTGCTTTGCTCGGGACCATAGGAAGGTACCATTATTATTATTATTATTATTTATTGCATTTGTACCCCACATTATCCCACCTTTTTGCAGGCTCAATGCGGCTTACAGGATGTGAATTTGGTATGATCGTTACATAGAGTTGGGTACAGTTGGTAGTGAATTGTAGTAAAAGAGGAATTAATTAGAAGGTACTGGGTAAGGTCATGTCGAAGTGTTTTAGAGCGTTTGGGTGATGTACGGAGTAGTATGATTCATCAGGATTGTTTTGTAAGCTATGTTGAGGGGAAATGTCTTCAAAGGTTTGTAGTTCAAAGGTTTGTAGTTTGATTCATCAAGGATTATTTTTGTAGGCTTTGTTGAAGAGAAATGTCTTCAAAGTTTTGCCAAAGTTGGTTAAGTTGTCCGTGGTTTTCAGGGTCTTGGGTAGTGCGTTCCATAGCTGTGTGCTTTTGTACGCAAAGGTAGTAGCGTATGTCTGTTTGTATTTGGTTCCTTTACAGCTGGGGAAGTTCAAGTTGAGGAACTTACGGGCTGATCTTCTGGCATTTCTGGGTGGTAAGTCTATTAGGTTCGGCATGTAGATTGGGGCCTCTGCGTGAATGATTTTGTATACGGTCGTGCAGATCTTGAACTCAATTCGTTCCTTGAGCGGGAGCCAGTGTAGTTTCTCTCTTAGGTGTTTTGCGCTTTCTTATTTGGGTTTTCCAAAAATAAGACGGGTTGCGGTGTTCTGGGCTGTTTGGAGTTTCTTAATGGTCTGTTCTTTACATCCTACATACAGAGCATTGCAATAGTCCAGGTGACTTATCACTAGTGATTGTACCAGGGTGCGGAAGACGTATCTAGGGAAAAAAGGTTTTATTCTTTTGAGTTTCCACATTGAGTAGAACATTTTTTTCATTGTGTTCTTCACATGGGTATCGAGTGTGAGGTTTCGATCAATAGTGACTCCCAGAATTTTCAGATTTTCTGAGATAGGAAGTGTGCAGTAAGGTGTGGTTATGGTAGGATAGTTGCTTGTGTTGTATTGGGATGTGAGGACCAGACATTGAGTTTTTTCTGCGTTCAGTTTTAACTTGAATGAGTCTGCCCAAGAGTGCATGATGTGGAGGCTCTGATTGATTTCGTTGGTTATTTCGTTTAGGTTATTTTTGAACGGGATATAGATCGTCACGTCGTCCGCATATATATAGCGGTTTAGGTTCTGATTTGCTAGTAATTTGGCCAGTGGTGTCATCATCAGGTTGAAAATAGTTGGCGAGAGGGGAGATCCCTGAGGAACTCCACACTCCGGCGTCCAGGTTGGTGATCTGTCATTGTTCGTTACTACTTGGTAGGACCTGGTGGTGAGGAAGCCTTTGAAGGCTCGCCATTTTTAGATTGGTAGATGTGGGCATAGCGGTTTTGATGTCAGGAGGAGCAGACCTTTTGTAGAATAGGCGTCAGTGTGAAGCTGAAGAGCTGTTTCGCATAAGTGCCATTTTTTTTTTTAATATATTTTTATTCACGCAATAACAAGTTGTGAGTACAAAATACAGCAACTCTGCTCAATATACAGTTCAAAATCGTCATTCCAAATTTACATTCAGCTGTTATGTCTTTTCAAAAGTCTCTGACACAGCCTGCCTTGCAGTTTATTATTTAATCCCCCCAGCCATCCTACCTTGCATTCTATCATATATTCCATTCCACTTCTCACCTTCCATACCCTCCCTCCCCCCTCCCCCATTCATCCCTGCATGCTCCTTCTCCCCGTATCCCCTCCAGTTTCAGGTGAGTAATTGTAAACATTCTTCCCACAGCGTGGCATACTTGCGAGTCTCTGGTTTGTTAGCCTTGGAGTAAATTTGCTTCTCATGTGTGCCTACCTCTTTCATTTTTATTTTCCATACCACTCCTAGTGCGCCCTCTGCAGCACCCCAGAATTGCAATACTGTTTTTTTAACCAGCAGGAGGGAGACATACACCAGTCTCCTGTATGGTTGAGTTAAACCCTGGCCAATTAAGAGTGATTGTTCTCCAAGCAGTAAAGTGGCATAATCCCATTCTAATGTTTTCTGCACTACCTTATTGAGCAGCTGTATAGCTTCATTCCACAGCACCAGAGCCGGGCATTCCAGAAAAGAGTGCAGCAGCGTCCCCTCCGCCCCCTGGCATTTAATACACCGAGCATCAGTCCATAATCCTATCCTTGCCCCTTTCGCCCTGGAAATGTGTGCCCTATGTAATATCTTGTACTGCGTCTCCTGTAAATCGGCTGCCTTGACCATGCCATAAAGTGTCACGAACAACTTCTGAAATGTTTGCTCAGTGTAGTCGGTGCCCAGTTCTGCGTTCCATTTGGCCATCAATATCCTCATTTCCTCTTCCCGTCTATGTTCATTTAGCACCCTGTACCAGGTCGATAAATTGTTTAACTGACATGGAATTTTGAGAAGGATTTTGTCTAGTGGGCCCCACATCCACGCCTCCCCATGCTTCAATCTTATGGTAGTCCAGTAGTGTCTGGCCTGGAGGTATTGTAACAAGTTTTTATTCGTCAATTCCCATTTTTCCTTCACCCGGTCAAATGTGTCAAAAATGTCTGTGTCATTTTCCAGTAATTGGCCCAAAATCCTACATCCATTATCCCTCCATGTGTCAAATGCTGTTCTACCCATTCCGGGTGGGAATGCTGCATTACCCACCAGATTCATGAAGGGTGAGACCTCTGGTGTTCTCTGTTGACGCTTCCTCCACCACCCCCAAGCTCTCCGCATGGGTTCCAGAAGTTCTCTCCTATCGGTAATGTTGATGTCACCACTGGGGCCCCCATGGATTAAATTAATAAAGGACCAAGGTCTACTCCAGATCTCCATCCCTCGTTCTGGTAGGTATCTCTGCTGGCCTATGATTCCTTCATAAATAAAGCGCATTAGCGCTGCAACATTATACATGCGAAGATCTGGTAGGCCCAATCCACCCCTCTCTCTCCTGAGGGAGAGTTTAACCTGGCTTATCCTTGCCCCCTTCCCTCTCCAAACAAAGTTCCTAAGAATTGATCGAAACAGTCGCTCTTCTTTTCTTAACACCCATATAGGTGCTGCCTGTAAAGGGTAGAGAATTTTTGGGAGAAGGATCATTTTGACCAAAGCTACCCTGCCCATCAAGGAGAGTGGTAGGTCTTTCCACCTAACACACAGTTGCCTAATGTTCTGTATCTGATTAATTACATTTTTCTTATAAAAAAGTTTTGCGTTGGTACTAAGGAAGACCCCCAAGTATCTCATTGCTCCTTTGGTGTTATGGGTAATCCCTCCATCCCAGGATCTCCTTCTATTCCCGACAACGGGAGCAGCTCTGACTTGGCACAGTTCACTCTGTCCCGATATATCTCCGAATTCTCTAATTAACTCGAGTGCCCTAGGCAAATCTCTGGGGCCATTTGCCAAGTATAGAAGAATGTCATCAGCAAATAAATTAAGCCTAAGCTCCCTGTTTCGTACTTGGATCCCCCGTATTTGTGTTGTACTACGTATTCTTATGGCCAGTGGTTCAATTGCCAATAAAAAGAGGATTGGGGATAGGGGGCATCCCTGTCTGGTGCCTCTACCCAGAGGAAACCTCTCTGTGAGCTTCCCATTTACCATTAACCGGGCCACGGGGTTTCTATAGAGAGCCTCAATCCAAGACACCACTGGGCCTGATATCCCAAAATGTCCCAGGGTCTCAAATAGGTATCGCCAAGATATGCTGTCAAAGGCCTTCTCCATGTCGAGCCCAGCTATAACTTCTAGTCCCCCCTCTCCACGGAATTTGTGAATGGCCATCAAAGCTCGCATTATATTCATGGAGCCATGACGACCCGGCACAAAGCCCACTTGATCCTCATGGATGAGTTCGGGTAGCACTTGATTCAAACGCCTAGCCAAGACAGCCGCTAAAATCTTAATATCTTGGTTTAACAAGGATATTGGTCGGTATGAGCCCACTTGTTCCACGTCTTTACCGGGTTTTGGCAACAGCACCACATGTGCTTCATTATGTTGTATGGTCAGGCCCTCTCCCACAATGCCGTTAAACCATATTTGTAATGGTGGTGCTACCAGGTCACTCAATATTCGATAGTATTCAGGGCCAAACCCATCTGGCCCTGGCGCCTTTGTAAGTTTCAGCGCTTTTATACTGGACCGGATTTCTTTCTCTGTTACGGGCCCATTTAAAAGATCCAGTTGTTCTCCTGCCAGTTTTGGCAACCGCAGCCCTTGAAAAAAAGCCGCCGATTGCACAGGATTGTATTCCCGTTCCTTGTATAGAGAGCTATAATATTGAACAAATTGTTGCATAATTTGGGCCTCAGTGGTAAATACCTCTCCTCTAGCGTTCTCGCATAAGTGCCATTTTATTCCCCTTGCACCCCACCTAGCTATGTCTCTGCATAGTGGGGCAGTGCCTGGGATGACCCACTGAGCAGAAGTGACTTCCTACATAGCCTTATGCACTGCTAAAGACTATAGCAGTCTTCTAGTGCTCACCATTTTTTTTTGTTTATTATTGTTTATTGGCACAACCCAATATGTTACAGAATGCCAAAACCACAAAACATTTCACTGAGTAATAAGAACAGGATAGGGCCTGTATATGAAAGGTGCCATCACAAAAATTTTCCATTTACCACTTATGCCCCCCTACCCCCCGCATAAACCTCACCAACCAAACCTCCCCTCTGGTGCTCACCATTTTAAGATTAGCAGATGTAGTGGTGGCAGGATCAGAAGCAGACATATTCAGAACCTGGAAAGCCTTAGGTTTATAGGAAGGTGGCGACTCCTTATGAAACACCCACACTGCAGTAGGATCATCAGATTTCTGACCTGCTGAGCAGAAATGCCTCCCGGCATACCCTCATGTTGTCTGGCAGGTCTCAAGAAAGGGAATCTGGCTTCAAGTGCTGCAGTGGCTGTTGGCTGAGTGAGGCAATTTCTTCAGCTGGCCTCTGTATGGGACAGTCTGTCCTGTTGTGGGTGGCAGCGCTTTCTTCCAGAGTGCAGTTGACTTCCTTTTCCGTGTCCCGTCTGGCTTTCGTGGCTGCCCTTTGCAGTTTGGCCACTTGGTCCGCTGTCCTTCTCTTGCCAGGCTTTGCAGGCTTGGTGTGGCAGCGCTAGGCATTCCAGATTTGACGTGGCAGCGCATGTAACCGCGGCCTGTGGATTATTGCTCCAGTCTGCTGAGGTTGTAGTACCCCGCCCCACTTGAGGACTGCTTTGGTACATCCCACAAGTCTCTGGATTGATATGTGGGACGCTATGGAAGGTAAAATTAGTTCTTACCTGATAATTTTCTTTCCATTAGTCCCAACAGATCAATCCAGAGGCCCGCCCTTTGTTGTTCTGGGTTGTGTTTTCTTCTAGTTGCCTCAGTTTCATCAGATTCCTTCATTTGATTTTTGGCTACAAAAAAAAAAGCAAAACAAATCTAAACATTAAGGAAACCTTCTGTTACCCTCCCGCAGGAGCGGTTGAGGAGCTTACATGGGCTTTATGCAGACGGGAGAGGACTTCTTCCTTCTTCCTTCTTCCACTGCTTTGGTATTGACAATACTGAAGTTAAGGTGACTGCACATGACCACATATAGTAAACCTCTGAAGTTCTCTCTGCCTTCTGGTAGAGGGACATAACCCACAAGTCTCTGGATTGATCTGTTGGGACTAATGGAAAGAAACCCACAAGTCTCTGGATTGATCTGTTGGGATTAATGGAAAGAAAATTATCAGGTAAGAACTAATTTTGCCTTCAAGCCTTAAGATCTTATTTCTCATTTTTCTCTTGCAAGCTATATATGCTGTTTCCCCGGAGCGCAGCTTTCGGCACTTTCCTAAAGAGAATTGGCTGATCCACATGAACGGCATTAGCAAGCTTATTGTCATTCCACTTCTCCAAAAGATAAGACCAGAATGTCTGATCCAATAAAATTCAATCAATAAAGTTAATCAGGTGATTAAAAAACAGTGCTTCCATAACATCCCACAGATCAATCCAGAGACGAGTGGGTTGTGTCCCTCTACCAGCAGGTGGAGATAGAGAGAACTTCAGAGTTTTACTATATGTAGACACGTGCAGCCATCTTACTCTCAGTATTGTATTCTCTCTATCTCAGCAGGTGGATAGACATATCCTGTGCAGCTCTCTGGATTGAGATTTGCTCCTAGCCTGTTCCCTCAGGTTTAGTTGAGCTGATGGAAATTTGCTCCTAGCCTGTTCCCTCAGGATTAGTTGAGCTAGGGGTTTGTGGCCATGCTGAGCCAGTAAGGGGTACACCTGGTGGTGCCAGGTCCCTCCCCTACCCCTTCCCTGTTGCCAGGCTTGGTGGCCTTCTTTGGAGTTACGCTTCTGATGTTCCCTGCAACTCCTGCCTCTTAAAAAAAAAAAATTCAACTCTTGATTGAACGCATCAGCTGGTATTCCCTTCCTTTGGGGCTCTATTACTACTTTCCTATGGGTAAGTGTAATTTTTTTTATTTAAGGTTCGGTATGGGCGCTGGCAAGGAGAACATTATTAGTGCTCCGTTGTATTGCTAGACAGCGCTGTAGTTTTGGCGGGATCTCGCCGTTGCGGACGCCATTTTGGGTTGCTAACTGTTTAGTGAGACGCTTTCAGGTTCCCTGCAGTTTCGCGGTTAATTTCTCGGGAGCGTATTCTGAGGGCTAGCGGAGGTGTTGGGCGCGAGGCAGTAGGGCCTTTGTCCGACCTGTTTTCGTCGGCTGTTTCCGCGAGGAGTGAGGGAACGTTCTTCCTCATGGTTTTTCTTAGCTGCGGTCCTCTGATGTAGTGAGAGTTTGTTCTTTCACGAGACGGCTTGCGTCTCTCGTCTCTTAGCTGGCTTAGGCAGCATTGTTTTGCAGCAATGGAACATTATTTTGTCTGTCTGGGTTTCCCTGCGCCAGGCTCTGAGGTTCCGGTCCCTCTCTCTGTGTGGTATCCTCTCCGACGGTTAGAGGGGCTTTTGTGGCTAGTAGATGGTTTGCTGCATTTTGCATAGTTAGTGCCTTCTGCGATTCCCTGGGTCCTGCTAGCTCTGTCTTTGGTTTTCAGTTCATATCTAGCCTCTGGTACTGGAAGACAGGGGTTGTTGGCAGCAGCTAGGCTCTATCGGAGCTCTCCGGTTGCCCTGTTAGGCAGCTTTCTAGAGGAAGGCATGGGCTCTTTGCTCTTCTGTGTGTTTCCCCTTAAGCGGTGGTTATTATTATTTTCTTTTTATGGCTGTTAAGCCTCTAGAGGTGGAGGCCTGCTCCGTCTCCCAGCACTGAGCCCGGTTAGGTCTCTGAGGGCGTTTCAGGTGTTTTGGATCGGCTTTGCTTCAGTCTACGGACGTGGTGCGCTGTTGGTTTTCGCCTTTGCCGGCCTTCTCCGCAGGTGACATGCTGCCGTGCTTGTATCTGCAGTAGGCAGGTTTTTGGTTACAGGGGAGTTCGCCGCTTTTCCTGTATTAGGAACAGCTTGCGCAGGCTTTGGGCTAGTTTCCTGAAGCTGTCCGTGGACAGCATTTTTGGCAAGCGGCATCTTCAGGTTTTCTTCTGTGCAGCAGACTTCTGCTTTCCTTTGTTTCCACCTGTAGGGGTGGCCTGGGCAGCACGGAGAAACTGGGTGTCGGTATGGCATGGAAGAAGGGTTTGTTCCCCTCTGTACCCATTTTGCTGTCTCTGGTTAGTCTTGAACTGTGCAGACTTCTTCCCTTTTGGGTGTGACATGGGTAGTCTTGGTTTTTCGCTCCTTGCCCCGGCTGGGCGTGTTGGTCCTTGCCCAGTCTTAGGGCGTCGGGATTTTCTCCTGTATGCCAGCGTTGACCCAGTTTTTGTTGGGATTCACCATGTAGTGATTTCACTGTTTTGTGGCTCGGGGGCCCTGGTTCAGGGCTGTCCACATGGCGCTGTCGTAGACGTTAGGCCGTGATAGGTCAGAGGCATTGAAGCTTGTTCCAGCGGAGGCTGTAGTCCAGCTCTGGCTGAGACCGTCGAGCCTTCTTCCGGCTGAGACCGTCGGGCCTGGCTCCGGCTGAGACCGTCGGGCCTTGCTCCGGCTGAGGCCGTCGACCCTGGCTGTGGCTGGGGCTGTCGACCCTGGCTGTGGCTGGGGCCGTCGACTCTGGCTCGGGCCATAGAGATTTTAGCCGGCTAGAGCCCTCGACCCTGGCAAGACTTCGAGCTTGCTCCGGCTCACGCCGTCGAGCCTTGATCCGGCTCGAGCCGGAGAGCATTGTTTCGGCTGAAGCCGGTCGGTCTTGTTCTGGCTTCGGACAGTCTTATCCGGCCGTGGACGGCCTTGTTCCGGCTGAGGTCGGCCAGCCTTCTTCCGGCAGAGGTTGGCCAGCCTGGCTCCTGCTGAGACCGTCTAGCTTGGCTCCTGCTGAGACCGTCTAGCTTGGCTCCTGCTGAGACCGTCTAGCTTGGCTCCGGCTGAGACCGTCGAGCTTGGCTCCGGCTGAGGCCGTCGAGCTTGGCTCCGGCTGAGGCTGTCGGGACTTGCTTCGGCAGAGGCCGTTGGGCCTTGCTTGGGCTGAGACCGTCGGACCTTGTTTCCTTTGGCTGAGGCCATAGGGCCTTGTTTTGGCGGAGGCCATAGGGCTTTGCTTTGGTGGAGGCCGTCGGGCCTGGCACCGGCGGAGCTGACGAGCCTAGCTTCGGCTGAAGTTGTCGTTGTTAGTCATCAATACACCTCGAGTCTTGTTTCTCCTGAACCCATCTGGCTTTGGCCTGGTTCTGGTTATTCTGTATGTCAGGCCTTGTGCCATTTTGGGACGACGGGGTCTGCGTTTCTTGGGACGCCCAGAATTGTCTTCCTGGGGGCGGTCGAGCTGTGCTTAGTTGAGCTCGGCATATGTGCCGGTTGCTCGTTTTCTCCTCCTTCGTTAGATGAGTAATATTCCTCTAAGGCTGAGTGGCGGAGCTAGCATGCTCTATGCTGGTGGTGGTGCCTGTTCAGGGACCCTGGCAGATCTTTGTCTGTTCCATCGAGGACAATAATGCGCGACCGTTTCTCCCCTTCTCGGAGTAGTGTGTTGGTCCATGTTTTTGAGTGTTGGACTGCTTTATGGATCAGTCGGGCTGCTATTATTGAGCTGCTGTTGACTCTTCTCGGTATTGGCTACAAGCTGGAAAGGAGTATGGCAGTATTTCTCTGCTGTACTTGACTGCTTCTGTTTGCGGGACATATGATTTTCTTTCTTTGACAGGTATAGTCGGGTCTTCCAGCAAATAGACTTTCTCTGTAGTCAGTTACGGTTGTTTCTCTCCACTGGAAGGGTAGACTTCCCAGGTCCGGGAGCATCTCGCTCTGCTGTGGCCTGTCACCATTTCATTACGTGACAATTGATTGGGTTCCTAGTATCCAGCTTTATTTGTCTGGTCCTTTGCCTTTCCGGGCCTGGCGCGTGTTTAATTCATGTCACGCTAGCTCGGCTTATCTCTCTAGTCAGGTTGACTCCATTGTTCGCTGTTGGGCAAGTTCCTCAGTAGACTGTTGCTCTTCTTTGGGAAATGGGCTTCTCGTTCGCGACGAGTCACTCTGGTAGACATCTAGTTTGGTGCTCTTGTTGTGCAGGTTCAGCTTTGACGCCTTGCGGGAGTTGAACTGGCAGTTTTCTCTGTTTTGCTGCTGTGGCTGTTAGATGGCTCTCTTACTCGGGTAAGGAACCAGGCATTCTCGATTTTCAAGAGTGATGTTCTTTCATACAGGCGGGCTTCTCAGCTCGGGCCGTATTCCTGGTTCCGTATCAGGTTGGCGTGGCAATAGACACTTCTATCGTTCAGGCTGGTACGGTTTTAGGAACTTTTGAGATTCTGCTGGGCTCTACTTTTGTTCTGTATATTGCTGTCTCTTCAAGTGGTACCACCTGTCGATCTACATGTTCCGGCTTGGAGCTATGTAGATTGTTTTCGGTGTTGGGGGGGGGGGGGGGGGTTCCATTCCCTTCTTGCCAAATTTCGCCTTTCCTCAGTCTGTGGATGGGCGAGCTTTTCTGTTGCAGGAGTCTGGTTCCCTGTTCTTGAATCATGTGGGGTGTGTTTTCCTGTTTTACCCTTGCTGGGTATGTCTTCCATTTCCTCTGAGGTTGTTGAGTTCTATTGCAATTAGATCTACTCTGACCTCCATTTTGTGAGATGGTTCGAGTCTGTCCTTGAACCTTTGGATATAAAGATCCCACCCTACTTTGGGGACTGCTTTTGTACATCCCACTCATTTCTGGATTGATCTGTGAGACGCTATGGAAGGTAAAATTATGTCTTACCTGATAATTTTCTTTCCATTAGTCCCAACAGATCAATCCAGAGGCCCGCCCTTTATTGTGTTTGGTGGCTTAAGGTCCATAGTCATCAGAGGGGTGTTTGTTCCTGTTCTGCTCCACTAGGTTCTCTCCTTCTTTAAGGGACTGTTGGACACTGATGGAAAACTACAGAACATGGACTACTCTCGTGTTGACAGTTTGCCGCTTAGGTGGTTTCCCTCCTGCTGGTGCGGTGGAGGAAGGGCCTGCAAAGGTGTTCTTGAGGCAGGAGTGAACTTTGATGTTGGATTGCTTGGCTTTTCACTTGCTTTGGTAGCAACAATACTGAGTAAGATGGCTGCACATGTCTACATATAGTAAAACTCTGAAGTTCTCTCTATCTCCACCTCCTCTTCACCTTCCACAAATGTGCACCAACACCAGGCTTCTTATAACTAAAGGTTTTATTAGTTGCCATTTAACATAATCTTCATGGCTTATTCCTTCTTTAACCTAAACATTTCTTCTTCAATTCAAACATTTAAAGCAGTTCCTCAAACTTTCACAGTTCAAACAGCCAAACAGAAGCCTTTACTTTTCTTTCTCAGAGAGTAGTACAGCTGTCACCTTTTCAGCAGAGAGCTTCAAAAGTTCAGAGTTCAGCCAGTACCTTCAAGGGGATCTTCTTCCTCCAGCTGCCAGGTCTCCAGCTCATCTCTTCTCTTTCACCACACAGGCAGGTATAAGGTGGTTAATTAGCTCCTCCACCCCTTTAGGCTCTTCCCCCTAATTCCAGGCAGGACCCAGCCCACAACCACCTACACCTGTTTCCAGCCCAGGACTCTCCTTGGTCCTAGCAACCTCCACCTGGACATTCCCCTACTGGCTCCCTCTAGTGACTCATCCTGGACATTTCCCCCCATTTCTATGGGAACAGTGCCATCTAGTGGCCTACCCAGGATAGGACAGCCCCTTATTCTTCACACACTCCACTCATCTAATATAATAATTTGCTCCTCCAACATTCCAATGTGTCTCACTGGGATCGTAACCACCTGCTGACGTCACTCCTCCGTTCTCCGTCCCCCCTTTTCCCAGTTCCAGGGTCCCATGGGAGGGAGGGACAGAGGGAGGGGGACCCTGGAAATGGGAGTGAGGGGGACACTGGAACTCGGAGGGGGGACTGGAACTCGAAGGGAGGTGGAGGGGGCAGGGGAGAGATGCTGCAGATGGATGGATGGAGGGGGCAGGGCACAGAGGATGTTGCCTGCATATGGATGAATGCAGGGGAGAGAGCATAATGCAGGGGAGGGAGGGGACCCTGAAACTCGGAGGGAGGCAGGGAGGGGACGACCCTGGAACTCAGAGGGAGGGAGGGGGACAACAACCCTGGAACTCGGAGGGAGGGAGGGGGGGGGCGACCCTGGAACTCGGAGGACTGAAAGCCCACCTCTTTAACATTGCTTTTGACTCATAACCACTCGCCTCCACCTACCCTCCTCTCTTCCTTCCCGTTCACATTAATTGATTTGATTTGCTTACTTATTTTTTTTTTTTTTTGTCTATTAGATTGTAAGCTCTTTGAGCAGGGACTGTCTTTCTTCTATGTTTGTGCAGCGCTGCGTATGCCTTGTAGCGCTATAGAAATGCTAAATAGTAGTAGTAGTAGTAGTAGTAGTGGCGGGAGGGAAGGAGGGGGGACCCTGGCACACACTCTCATGCTCACACACAAACACTAGCTCTCTCACAGACACACTCGCACCCAGTCTCATTCTCTCTCTGTCACACACACACACTCGCACATTCACTCTCTCTCTCACACACACTCTCTCAAACATACTCACTCCGAGGAAAACCTTGCTAGCGCCCGTTTCATTTGTGTCAGAAACGGGCCTTTTTTTACTAGTTATTTTATAGACCTCTATCATATCTCCCCTCAGTCGTCTCTTCTCCAAGCTGAAGAGCCTTAGCCACTTTAGCCTTTCCTTATAGGGAAGTCGTCCCATCCCCTCTATCATTTTAATTGCCCTTCTCTGTACCTTTTCTAATTCCACTATATCTTTTTTGAGATGAGGTGACTAGAATTGCACACAATATTTGAGGTGCGGTTGCACCATGGAACAATAACAAAGGTATTATAATGTCCTCATTTTTGTTTTCCATTAATTTCCTAATAATACCTAACATTCTATTTGCTTTTTTAGCCACCACCGTACACTGAGCAGAGGATTTCAATGTATCATTAACGATGACACCTATATCCCTTTCCTGGTCGGTGACTCCTAACATGGAACCTTGCATTACGTAGCTATAGTTCGGGTTCCTGTTTCCCACATGCATCACTTTGCTGTTGCTCGTATTAAACGTCATCTGCCATTTGGATGCCCAGTCTCATAAGGTCATCTTGCAATTTTTCAAAATCCTCTTCGATTTAACTTTAAATAACTTTGTGTCATCAGCAAATTTAATTACCTCTGTAGTTACTCCCATCTCTAGATCATTTATAAATATGTTAAAAAGCAGTGGTCTACTACTACTACTACTACTTAACATTTCTAAAGCGCTACTAGGGTTACGCAGCGCTGTACAATTTAACATAGAAGGAGAGTCCCTGCTCAAAGAGCTTACTACTACTTAACATTTCTAGAGCGCTACTAGGGTTACGCAGCGCTGTACAGTTTAACAAAGAGAGACAGTCCCTGCTCAAAGAGCTTACAATCTAAAGGACAAGTGAACAGTCAGTCCGATAGGGGCAGTCAAATTGGGGCAGTCTAGATTACCTGAAAGGTAAGAGTTAGGTGCCGAAAGCAACATTGAAGAGGTGGGCTTTAAGCAAAGACTTGAAGATGGGCAAGGAGGGGGCTTGGCGTAAGGGCTCAGGAAGTTTGTTCCAAGTATAGGGTGAGGCGAGGCAGAATGAGCGGAGCCTGGAGTTTGCGGTGGTGGAGAAGGGTACTGAGAGGAGGGATTTGTCCTGTGAACGGAGGTTTTGGGCGGGAACGTAAGGGGAGATGAGGGTAGAGAGGTAGTGAGGGGCAGCAGACTGAGTGCATTTGTAGGTAAGAAGGAGAAGCTTGAACTGAATGCGGTATCTGATCGGAAGCCAGTGAAGTGACCTGAGGGAGAGGGGTGATATGAGTATATCGGTTCTGGCGGAATATAAGACATGCAGCAGAGTTCTGAATGGATTGAAGGGGGGGATAGATGGCTAAGTGGGAGGCCGGTGAGGTCTCAGCACTGACCCCTGGGGAACCCCACTTTCAACCCTTTCTCCATTGAGAATATTGACCATTTAATCCTACTCTCTATTTTCTATCTTTTAACCAACTTTTAATCCATAATAGTACATTACCTCCTATCCCATGACACTCCAGTTTCCTCTGGAGTCGTTCATGAGGTACTTAGTCAAATGCCTTTTGAAGATCCAGATACAGAATATCGACCGGCTTACCTTTATCCACATGTTTGTTCACCCCTTAGTAGGTTGGTGAGGCAAGATTCCCTTCACTAAATCCATGTTGGCTTTGTCTCATTAATCCATGCTTTTGAATATGCTTTGTAATTTTGGTCTTTATAATAGTCTCTACCATTTTGCCAGACACCCAAATCGGGCTTACCGGTTTATAATTTCCTGGATCACTTCTGGAACCTTTTTAAAAAATCAGTGTTACATTGGCCACCACCTAATCTTCCTGTACCATGTTTTATTTTAAATATAAATGACACATTACTAACAATAGTTTGCATGTTCATTTTTTCAATTTTATCATTACTCTGGTATGAATACCATCTGGTCCAGGTGCTTTGCTACTCTTCAGTTTTGTCAAATTGTGCCATTATATCTTCCAGGTTTATAGAGATATCAATTTCTCCGACTTGTTAGCTTTGAATATCTTTTCTGGCACAGATATCTCTCTCAAATCTTCCTCTGTGAAGACCTATGCAAAGAATTAATTTAATCTCTCTGCTATGGCTTTGCCTTGAGTGCCCCTTTTACCCCTCAGTCATCTAGCGGCCCAACCAATTCTTTTGCCGGCTTCTTGCTTTTGATATATCTTTTTTTTTTTTAATGTTTTTTTTACTATGTTTTTGCCTCCAACTATTTTTTTTTTTAAAGTCCCTCTTCGCCTTCCCTATCAGTGCTTTGCATTTGACTTGCCATTCCTTATGCCATTTCTTATTATTTTCAGTCTGATCCTTCTTTCATTTTCTTTTAGCTCTAATAGCTCTCACTTTTTAACCATGCCAGCTGTCATTTGGCCTTCCTACCTCCTGTTTTTAATACATGGAATATATTTGGCCTGAGCTTCCAGGGTGGTATTTTTGAACAGCATCCACGCCTGATGTAAATTTTTGACCTTCGCAGCTGCTCCTCTTTTGTTCACCGTTCTTCTCATTTTATCAGTCGCCTTTTTGAAAGTTAAACGCTAACGTATTGGATTTCCTGTGTGTACTTACTCCAATGCAGATATCAAATCTGATCATATTATGATCACTGTTATCATTACCTAGGTTGTATATTTGTCATGTTGGTGCCTTGGTGGGTTTTTGGATGGGGTTGGTCTTTGCAGTGCTTTGGTTAAAATTAAAAAAAAAAGTTTTAAATTTAATGTAGGTGGGTTTCTGGGTGGAGGCGGGCTCTGCAGTGTCCAGGACATGAAGAAAAAACAGTCCTATATTTAATGCTGGTGTCTTTTTTGGGTATGGGGTGGGGAGATGCCAGACCATGTGGGGATGGGTAGGGGGGTAGGACAGGGCTGACGCTAGGCTACAAGAAGGTATGGGGGTAGGGCTAATGCTTAGCTATGGGATGGATACTGGGGAAGGGAAGGGCTGATACCAGGCTATGGGGATGGATTGGGGTGGGGGTAAGGTAGAGAAGGGAAGTGCTGATGCAGTGCTACAGGGATGGATGGGGACGGGGAGGTAATGGTGCTAAGGATTAGGTCTAGAATTTTGCCTTCATTTGTTGGATCCTGTACCAGTTGCTCCATAAAGAAGTCGTTGATTTCGTCAAGGAATTTTACCTCCCTATCATTCCACGATGTTACACATTTACCCAGTCAATATCAAGTTAATTGAAATCACCCTTTATTATTTTTTCCCCTAGGCAGTGAAGAGCCTACCCCTACCCAGAAACCCATCAGCAATAAATTTTATTAGTGCCTAGTGCTCTATTGCCTGAGCTGGTAGGTTAGAGATTCTGCTGGCATGTGGTTTGTGTGGGGATCTAAGAGTCTGTCTTGTCTGGCTTTTCCAATGGGATGCGTAGTGCTGTTTTTCACTGCTGCCTTTGTAAAGGTACTGTTATTGCAACTGATGTTAAGGTTTGCAACATAGGATCTGTGTTTGCTGGATTTAGTGTTACTTTACTAAGTATCTGGCAGGGAAGGGATTTTGTTTCTATTATTGAGGCTACCAGAATTTGAATACATTGTTATATGTCATTGCTGTAATTATATTGCAGGATCCTGTCATGTGTGTTGAGATGTTTGCCATTATAGTAGATCTTTGGTCAAGTTTGATGTGGCATAATGTAAATCTTGTTTTTTTTTTCATAAAGTATGTCTGTAGTTTATATTAATGCAGTTGTTGGGCAGACTACTTAGAAATCCATCATCAAGTGCATTCTAAGGCATTATTTTGTAGTATGCCAAGAAACACTACTCATACCTATATACACAGTGCCCACCCATGTTAGCTCAGGGTCAACCCAAAATGTCAGGTCTGGCTTATGCCACTGAAATAACCATCCTTCTGTGAAAAAGGCTATTAAAGGGAGTGCAGAACACATAGCAGGCAAAGCATTCAGTGGTTGACTCTGGACCCCAAAATTCTTTCAGCAAATTTAATTGCCTCTGTTGCTTGAGGAAAAAATGAGTTTTGCCATCATTCTGAACTCGTAGTGTAGCTGGATACATTAATGTGGAGACTTTTTACTCATGTAATAAATAGCATGCCGGTACAAACTCCCTGCAATGGGCTGCAACTTCCGCAGAGAAATCTTGGAAACACAAAATCTTATTATTTCCATAAATCAGAGGTCCTCCTGGTCTGATTGCCCTCAAGATTTCTTGTTTATGTCCATAACTGAACAGTTTAAGAACAGTGTGTGTGGGGGTCTTTCCGACGGTTTAGCAGGACCCAACCAGTGTGCCCACTCAATTCTGAGAGGACCTGCAGCCAATGACAATTTAAGAGCCTGAGGCAGCAAGTGTTCTAGAAAGTTTGCAACTTTAATAGACTCTGGAACACCCACCAAACGGAAGTTACATCTTCGTGCCTGATTCTCCAAATCATCCACCTTCTGTCAGTTACTCCAGTTAAGAGCAAAAATTAGAATGTTGGGTGTCATGTTGTTGCAGCTTATCCTCAACACCCGACTGACCTTATTGGTAGTGCTGGAAATCTCCCTGATGCTGTTCCATTTGTGCATCCACCGAACCCAGTTTAGCAGAGATGTCCCTTAGTTGCACATCAAGAGAGGTAAGAAGCGCCATCTTGACTTACGAAACAATTTCGGCGACCCATGGAGAATCGACATCTGTGGTCCCAACAGACTCATCTGTCACCATCTTAGATTGGTAATTGACTCCCAACCTGTTCCACTGGGCGTAAATGTGACTGCTAAAAAGGGCAGATATCCTTAGGGAAGCGGAGATATTCTCTTGAACTCCAGCTCCTTAGTTCGACATCACGCAGAGTGGTAGAGTGGTTAAAAAAGCATTGAAACCTTACTTTCCCCAAACTTTCACTGAGCTCTAATCATATTTGCACATAACTTAAAGACCTAGTTGAGTCTACCATGGTGTGGAACAGCCTCTCACTGGAGCTAGTGGAGGTGATGTCCAATAATTTGTTGAATTCAGATATGGTCAACTACAGAGGATCTGTAAGGGAGAGGAAGGGATTGAAGTATTTAGTAGTTGGTATATATAGGCAAACTGTCGTTTTCTATTTAAATTCAGTGGAGCTACACTGGGTTTTATTTTACTTCCCTGAAGCAAGTTTAAAAGCTAGTCAAAATGTGTTGCTATTTCCTTGTTAATTTAGCAGCCACAGAATTTTGCTCAGGTTAGAACTGAAATTATTTAATATCTCACCATTTTCATACTGCACAGTTATTAAGCAAGCATTTCAGAAAGTGACTAGAAGTGATATTTTAAAAACATGTCCGCATATTGTTTTGAAAGAAAATGTCTAAAATTGGTAATTTATCCACTTATAGCTTTTGGGGGGGGGGGGGGGGGGGTAGGGTTTGTTTTTCTCCCTAGTGGGTCTTCATATTTTTAAGCAGACATGTTAAGCATTTTATCCCTCTGTTTACCAAGCCGCACGGCAGTGCCGACACCCGTTCAAAGTAAACGGGGGTTAGTGTGCTGCTTGTCATCCAGGCATCACACTCTGGATATCTGGCGCTTTGGAAATCTAATACTACTAATTTTTGTTTGAAGTATGCATTGTTTTGATTGTGTTAAATCCACCTTTGTATCCACTGTGGCACAGGTACTGGTAACAAGAGAATTGATATATTGCAACATTAAAAGAGAGAAATATGTTGCTTCGGTTATAACGATCTGCTATCAAAGTTATACTTCTCTGAAACACATTCAACAAAACTGTATTTGCGATCAGTTTTCAGTTTGTCAAGGGTGAAATTGAAATCTTTGTTTTGTTAGGTGCTGCCATTTTGTTAATGAAGTTTTTGTTTTGTGTTTTGTCATGCAGTTTGATATGCATTTTATCAGCTAAACTGGAGAAACATGAAAGCTTGATGTTTTTTTTCACTGTATTAAAAAAAAAAAAAAAAAAGTGCAAGAAATCCCTAAAACAGAGTTTAAAGTGATTGACTGGCGATCCTGCAGAGGATCTAAATAAGTAGTGTGAGGAGGCCAGCCTAACAGATTATCTGTCATGGAAGCTCATGACAGCAGTTGAATATGACAGATGAGCCAGTATGCTGTGTGTGGCCTCAGTGTTGAACAAAATTATTGCCTGACGTACATTAGCAATACTGTTGATGCATGGTGAACATTTTTCTGCCACTGCAAGCCTTTTATGCTAGAGGGTTGTGCATATGTGCTAGGCTGCTTTATCAACTTATTTTTCTTGCCATGTTCATTTTTTTTTTCTAAAAAAAACTTCCTCACTTTTGTTATCTTGTTCAGTCTTCCATTTTGTTTTCTGTAATATGGAACTGTAGAAAACTGCAAAATAATTGTGGAACCTTAATTACTGGGCTGCATAGCTCAGGCATTCCCATCTGGTACATGTTTCACTTATTTTGCTTTTGTTTGTTCAAAATACTCCCTGAAATTATAGAGGGATTTGAAGTCTATTCCTTTTCATCTCTACCAGACCAGTCCAAACCAATGGGTTTTGGTCATCCACCGGTGGAAGGAAACGAGAAAAAAAAGTTTGAAGTAATTTGTCCCCTTAAGGGTATCTTGCAGCCTGACATGTTCATTATTTTCTCTGTTTCCTAGCGGATGGTGGACAGATCGTGCTTCTCCTCCTTGGTTCTTATTTGGCTCTTGCCCCTGTTTGTCCGGGTGCCAATTGAGTAGGGGGTCTTTGCTGGTTGATTTGAGTTCATTTTACTACCTGAATATACCTGAGCCAGAATGACACCTGGTGGTGCCAGGTCCCTCATTCCCCAGGTAGAGTGAAGGTCTGTTGTCCAGCCTTTCCTCCCCCCATCCATATCAACTTTTTCTTGAGTGGCAGTTATATGCAGTGCAGTTTGGCTTCGGTGTGGCATTATCCTCAGCAAGTATGTCCTCTTTATTTTCAAACTGTGGTAAGTGGTACTTTATTATTTCTTGTCTGCTGTTTTTTGCTGAGTTTTTCTTCCTGTTTGTGATAGTACTGTATGCTCGCCTCTGGTGCCTATTCTGGAGGTGTTAGTGAATGCCTACACGCCGGGACCTAGAATCTCTGCTCTAGTTTTCGGCAGGTGTGTTTTATACAATAGGTTTCTCTTTCACTAGAGGGCCTGCTTTCTGTCACTGCTTATGTCTCCTTATGGAGGAAATGTTTTCCTTTTGTGCCCCTCTCAGATCTCTCCTTGGTGGTGCTTTTAGTTTAAGCTGTTGCACAAAGGATGGGAAATCTTCTCCCTGGAGTGACTGTCTTAATTTCTCAGCCTATACTCTCCCATTTATTTTTACCTGAGCTGATTTTAGCGGCATTTGTTCTGTTTCTCTCAGTAACAGTCATTCCTGTACTCTGTTCTGCCTCACTCCAGGGCTCTTGTCAGGCTCATTGACTTTCAGCTTACTTAGCCTAGATTTAATGGCTTTATTTATTGAGTGCTTTTGCTGTGCATGTTTCCTGAACAGGCTATTTAAAAAAAAAAAAAAAAAAAAAACCAACCCGAACCCTTGGGACACTGCTATGTAGCAAGGCACTTTTCTTTTTTCAAGTTTCATCAAGTGTATCTGAGCTCTGTTTGGGGTTGTAGAGCTCCCATTTCCCTGGTTTTCCTTTTCTCTGGGAATATTAATTGTTTAGCCTCCAGCGGTTCCTCTATCATGCACTGACATGGTCTCTTGGTGTTCTCCCTTGGAGTGTTTTGCTGTTCCTTGCCATGTTTGTCCTTTACTCCTATTCACAGTACAGAAGGTAATTCAGCCTCTTGTTTTTGGGCAGACTGTTTTCTTTTTTGGCGGGCACATTTCCATGGATCAGGTGAGCTGTATAGTGGAGGAGTGGCCTAGTGGTTAGGGTGGTGGACTTTGGTCCTGGGGAACTGAGGAACTGAGTTCGATTCCCGGCACAGGCAGCTCCTTGTGACTCTGGGCAAGTCACTTAACCCTCCATTGCCCCATGTAAGCTGCATTGAGCCTGCCATGAGTGGGATAGTGCGGGGTACAAATGTAACAAAAAAAAAAAAAAAAAAAAATATATATATATAAAACTGTTTGCCCTAGCTAATTTCCTTTGCTCTTCTGGGGAGTGGACATGGTAGTTGTTTTACACTGAAAAATACAATTAGGTTTACTGCCTGGCATCATTTGAGCTCTGGGCGGTATTCCTTCAGATAGCTACCTGTATTGTATGTTGTGTTATGGCAGCTGCTTGCATTTCATCTGTGGCTGCAGCTAATTTTGCAGCAGGGAATTTATACCTTCTCATGCGTACAGGGTATCTTCTGTGCCTACATGCTTCCCTATCATCAAGCCGATCAATCCATAGACTGGTGGGTTGTGTCCATCTACCAGCAGGTGGAGATAGAGAGCAATCTTTTGCCTCCCTATATGTGGTCATGTGCTGTCGGAAATTCCCCAGTATGTTCTCTATCTCAGCAGGTGTGTGGTCACACAGCAGCAGCTCTGGCTAGGTCTCCAAGCCTAATTGTTTAGGTTTTGTTGAGTACCTGGGGTTGAGGGCTCTTCTTGAGCAAGTGCAAACCTGGTGGTGCCAGGTCCCTCCTTTTCTCCCCCCTCCCGCTGGCTCCGTTAAACAAAAAAAAAAAAAAAAAATTTTTTTTTAAACGTTCAAAAAGGACGTCCATTTGCAGCTGCTCACTGGAACAAGTCGTCGCTGCTCGGAGCAAGAAGCAGGTAATTTTTACCTTTTACTAGCGGGCAGGGGGTTCCCCGAACGGTCTCCACGTGGTTATGGCCTCGGATGGCAAGGGCGCGAAAAGACGTTCCCCGGAATGCGTTCGCGCGCCTAGCGGGGAAGCGGGGGGATCGAAGGTAGAGTCGCCCTTTTTGGGCGCCCTTTCGGAACCAGGAGAGTTCACCGGTTTTTCCTCCGGCACGGTGGCCTTTCCCGCCTTAGGCGCCCATCCCCGCGCTGGCTGCCCTCCCGGTCGTGACCGGCCACGCGGCTCAGTCGGCTTCTTCTTGGGCCGCCCTCGAGATGGGAGACATTAACAGCTTGGTCGCCCTTGAATTGGACGACAGTAAGAAGTTGGCGAAATTAAAACGCCCTTCTTTCCCGCGTGGCTCCTTCTCGGAGTTTCGCGCCGGACACCATTTTGGACGCGCAACATGCCTCTCTCCCGCTACTGGGAGCGCAGATGGAGGGCGCCTCTAGGGCCGCGGCACAGGCTGCAGAAATGCACAGACTGGGGGGTTTCTCCCCTGAATTCATTTTGCTGCTGCATCAAGCCTTTCATATGCAGAACACTGCCCCTGGCCACCTCTCTGATCGGGGTGATGAGGCCTCTATGCTTAAGCGCCCTCGGGTGGATCTTCCACCCTCGGGGGACTCGGCCTCCTCTGATGTGGATGACGGCAGCGTGTATGAGTTCTCCCAGAGATCCTTAGCGGAATCGATGGAAGAGACTGATCCTTGCTCGGATGGAGCGGACGATCCCTCTGCAGCGCGGCTTTTTCGCTCAGAGGATTTGCCCAACCTGCTTGTGCAGGCCATGAGCATTTTGAAGATTGCCTCTCCGGAGGAAGGCTCTCTCTCAGCCTCTACTGGCTCCGCCATTATGCTGGGAACGAAGCGGCCGCCTAGAACCTTCCACGTTCATGAAGCTATGCAGACCTTAATTTCAGCGCAATGGGATGCCCCTGAGGCGAGCCTGAAAGTAGCCAGGGCTATGTCCCATCTGTACCCCTTTCCTGAGGGGGATCGGGAAGCCTTTGTCTGGCCCACGGTAGATTCCTTAATCACTGCCGTGACTAAGAAAATGGCACTGCCGGTGGAAGGTGGCACTGCCCTGAAGGACGTCCAAGACAGGAGAATGGAAGCGGCCTTAAAGTCGTCCTTTGAGGCGGCCGCTCTGAGTTTGCAAGCCTCAGTTTGCGGCTCCTACGTGGCTAGGGCGTGCCTGACTGTTTTGCAGCGGGCTTCCCCCTCGGACCCTTCCTGGAGGGCGGAATGGCCGACCCTGGAGTCGGGTTTGGCCTACTTGGCAGACTTGCTGTATGATGTCTTGATAGCCTCGGCCAAGGGCATGGCTCAGACAGTCTCTGCGCGGCGGTGGCTCTGGCTTAAGCACTGGTCTGCTGACCATGCCTCTAAATCTCGCCTAGCCAAGTTGCCTTTTAAAGGCAAGCTGCTCTTTGGGGACGAGCTGGACAAGATCGTGACGGAGCTCGGCACGTCCAAGGGCAAGAGGTTGCCGGAGGTCAGGACTCGGGCCGGCAGTGCCCGCCCTGGTTCCTCTAAGGGCCGATTCCAGGAAGCCCGTCGGTATCGCCCGGGCAAGTCGGCCTCCTCTGCCTCCACTTCCTTCAAACGGAACTTCTCCCCCAAGCAGCATCCCTTTCGTAGGGACTGCCGTCCCGGAGGTTCGTCCTCCGGCCCGCCCCCAGGGTCGCATACCCAGTGACGGGGACCTGGTCCATGGCCCAGTGCAGATAGGAGGAAGGTTGTCCTCGTTTCTGGGCGAGTGGACCAGGGTAACTTCAGACGTTTGGGTTCTGGAAGTCATCAGAGACAGCTACAAGCTAGAGTTCTGCCGACCCCTAAGAAACAGGTTTGTAAACTCTCCTTGCAAGTCTCAGGTCAAAGCAGCTGCCGTGCAGCAGACTTTGAGCAACCTGATCTGCCTGGGCGTGGTGTTCCCGGTGCCAGTAGATCAGCTTGGCAAGGGGCACTACTCCATTTACTTTGTGGTGCCAAAGAAAGAAGGATCTGCGCGGCCTATTCTCAACCTCAAGGGAGTCAATCAGGCCTTGAAAGTTCGGCACTTCCGGATGGAGAACCTCCGCTCCGTAATAGCTGCGGTGAAAAAGGGAGAATTCCTGGCCTCCCTGGACATCAAGGAAGCTTACCTACATATTCCCATCTGGCCACCTCATCAGCGCTTTCTGCGCTTTGCAGTGCTGGGCCGACACTTCCAGTTCAGAGCCCTCCCGTTCGGGTTGGCTACGGCTCCGCGGACCTTCTCCAAAGTAATGGTGGTCATCGAGGCCTTCCTCCGCAAGGAGGGAGTAGAAGTCCATCCCTATCTGGACGACTGGCTGATCCGAGCCCCTTCCTATGCGGAGTGCGGGAGAGCTACAGACAGGGTCATTGCTCTTCTGAGCTCCCTGGGATGGATCATCAACTGGGAGAAAAGCCAGCTGCGCCCGACTCAGTCCCTGGAGTATCTGGAAGTTCGATTCGACACCCAAGTGGGCAGAGTGTTCCTGCCAGACAACCGGAGCGTCAAGCTTCAGACCCAGGTGGGCCAGTTCCTAGCCCCTCGGGCTTGGGACTATGTGCAGCTGTTGGGCTCCATGACGGCCACGATGGGGATAGTGCCCTGGGCCAGGGCTCATATGAGACCACTACAGCACTCTCTTCTGCGGCGGTGCGAAGGGCGCTGAGCTGGTGGCTGAGGCCAGGCAAGCTGTCTGCAGAAATGCCCCTTACGACCCCGGAGTGGGTTGTCGTCACGACGGACGCCTGCTTGACGGGCTGGGGAGCCCACTGCCTGGGACGGACAGCGCAGGGGCTCTGGTCTCCTGCAGAGACGAAATGGTCCATCAACCTCCTGGAGCTCCGAGCCATTCGGTTGGCGCTTCTAGAGTTTCTTCCGGTACTGGTGCTGAGGCCTGTACGGGTCCTGTCGGACAATGTGGCCTATGTCAATCGCCAGGGAGGTACCAGGAGCGCCCCTCTAGCCAAGGAGGCCATGAAGCTATGCCTGTGGGCGGAAGCGAATCTGGAACAGCTGTCGGCGGCCCACATTGCGGGAGTCATGAATGTCAAAGCGGACTTTCTTAGTCGCCATACCTTGTATCCCGGAGAGTGGCAACTATCTGCTCGGGTGTTCTTGGACATCACGAATCGCTGGGGCCGGCCGAGCCTGGATCTGATGGCGTCCTCGGCCAATTGCCAGGTGCCACGTTTTTTCAGCAGAGGATGGGACCCTCGATCTCTGGGAGTCGATGCTCTTCTCCAGCAGTGGCCGGCACAGGAGCTTCTCTACGTGTTCCCGCCCTGGCCCATGATTGTCAGGGTGCTAGGCCGGGTGGCAAAGCATCTGGGCTGGGTGATCCTGGTGGGTCCGGATTGGCCCAGACGTCCCTGGTATGCGGACTTAGTCAGACTCTCGGTGGACGGCCCTCTGCGGCTGCCAGCGGAGCGGGGCCTCTTACATCAGGGTCCCGTGGTGATGGAGGATCCCTCCCCCTTTGGTCTTACGGCCTGGCTCTTGAGCGGAAGTGGCTGAGGAAGAAGGGCTTCTCAGACAAGGTCATCACCACTATGCTGAGAGCAAGGAAGCGCTCTACTTCCACCACTTACGCCAGGGTCTGGCGTACCTTTGCGTCATGGTGCGAGGCAGGCTCTATATCGCCCTTCACTGCTCCAATATCTTCAGTGTTAGCGTTCCTGCAAGAGGGGCTGGAGAAAGGCCTGTCGCTCAGTTTGCTGAAAGTCCAGGTGGCGGCTCTAGCTTGCTTCAGGGGTCGTCTGAAGGGGGCTTCCCTGGCTTCACAGCCGGATGTGGTACGCTTTCTCAAAGGAGTTAATCACCTGCGCCTCCCTCTGCACTCGATAGTGCCTACGTGGAATCTCAATCTGGTACTACGGACCTTGCAGAAGCCACCCTTCGAGCCCTTGCCAAGGGCATCGCTGAAGGACCTGACGTTGAAAGCAGTCTTCCTGGTGGCTATCACATCAGCCAGAAGAGTTTCCGAGCTCCAGGTGCTCTCGTGTAGAGAACCGTTCCTGCGATTCATCGAGGCAGGAGTATCGATTCGCCCAGTGCCTTCCTTCCTGCCCAAGATTGTTTCTCGATTCCATGTGAATCAGCAGCTTTACCTACCCTCCTTTCGTAGGGAGGATTATCCAGAGGAGTACCCTGCGCTCAAATACCTGGATGTTAGACGGGTCATCATCAGATACTTGGACGTGACCAATGATTTCCGGAAGTCGGATCATCTGTTCGTGCTGTTCGCAGGCCCTTGTAAGGGTCTGCAGGCATCTAAGCCTACAGTGGCACGTTGAGTCAAGGAGACGATCACGCCAGCTTAGGTGGCGGCGGGGAAGATTTCGCCTATTCAGCTGATGGCACACTCTACTAGAGCACAAGCAGCCTCGATGGCGGAGTCCAGATCTGTCTCCTTGGAAGAGATTTGGTCGTCGGCCCATACCTTCTCACGACATTACCGCTTGGATGTGGCTGCTCGGGCCGAGGCCCAGTTTGGAACTTCAGTGTTGCGTTCAGGGATTTCCATGTCCCGCCATGGGTGAGTACTGCTTCGGTACATCCCACCAGTCTATGGATTGATCGGCTTGATGATAGGGAAGGTAAAATTATGTATCATACCTGATAATTTTCTTTCCCTTAATCATAGCCGATCAATCCATAGCCCCTCCCAGATATCTGTATTGTTTGTGTTCTGGTTATATTTCAGGTTCAAGTTCAGTCTTCATTTCCTGTTCACGAGGACTTCGTGTTCAAGTTCTTCCAATTGAAGTCTCTTCGAGTTGAGACGATTTTGTGTTACAGTGAGCTGCTGCTTCCTCTCCCCCCGTTTCGGCGGTGGCTGGATTGATAACTAAATTATGCCGGCGCTTCCTCCCGCTTCGTGCGGCTGTAGGGTAGCTTTGTATCCCTCCCGCTTCGGCGGTGTTAGGGTAAGCCAGCTCCTCCTGCAGTTGCGGTAGCAGGATAAGCCAGTTCCCCCCGTGTCGGCGGGTGTGGTTTCCCGCCCACCACCCCCGGCGGTGGTGCGCTGGAATATTTCCCCTCCCCCGCTTCGGCGGTGGTGAGCTGGGCAGAGTGTCCCTTTGTGGGTGTAATTCTCTAAGTGCTGAGTCCTGCGGATGGAGCTTTGATATCGACATACTGGGGAATTTCCGGCAGCACATGACCACATATAGGGAGGCAAAAGATTGCTCTCTATCTCCACCTGCTGGTAGATGGACACAACCCACCAGTCTATGGATTGATCGGCTATGATTAAGGGAAAGAAAATTATCAGCTATGATACATAATTTTACCTTAACTCTAGTGCCATTCTCACCTCTTCAGCTTCAGGTGATGAAGTAGTATTTGGGTGACAGCCTTTGCATACATCTCTGTGTGAGCAGTGGCCTAGGAATCGAGCGTAGGATGTAAGATTGTAGGTTCACGTCCCTCCTTTTCCACTTTCTACAGCTGTTCCCTCTAGGATACTAGCTACAGCACCAATCAATATGGCTTCAGCAATTGCAAGTGCTGGTTTTAAGTCATTTAATATCCTCTTTCCTTTTTCCAACCACTGTTTGGTGTGCTTTTTGCCTGTTGTCTCCATGGGTGATTTGCTTTGTTCTCCTGCTTTAGAGCCTTTGTAAGTCTCCGGCAGAGTGTAGGTTAATAGCCTATGTAAGCTAGGCATCAGTTTTGTTCCACTGACAGTACTCTCCTTCCCAGGATGGCTGTAGTTTTGCTGCCCTTCACATTTTCTTTTTGGCTCACAGCAGTCTTTGTCATTAAGGTTTCCCATTTTTGGGGGTATTCTTCAGCACTTCTAAAGTTTGCTTCTCTTCAATAGGCTTACTTGGCATTCAGTACTTGCTTTCTCAAGGGTCTTTTTTGAGGTTTGTTTGTTCTTGGCTTAGGTTTTTCTATCATTTGTTGACTTTTCTCTGATAGTCCTTCCTTATTTGGAGGACTGCTTTGCTACATCCCATTGGTCTGGACTAGACTGGTAGAGATGAAAAGGAAGGGGAGAGTGTCTTGCCTGATATTACTTTTCCTTTAGTCATACCAGACCAGTCCAGAAGCCCTCCTTCACTGTTTTTTTTCCTTTGGTTTATATTGTGTGTGGAGATCGCGTCTTGGATTTACTATATCGATTTTTCTTAGGTCACACATCTTGAGTACGAGCCACACTATAGGTTGTAGCTCAAACTACGTCTCCTGACTCAGTGAAATATCTCTTCATGTCAGTTGAGTATGAGCCACACTGCAGGTTGTAGCTGAAGCCATGTCTCCTGACTTAGTGAAATATCTGTGTATCTCAGTTAAGTATGAGCCACGCTTCATATTAGTTTTGCATGGGTATCTTGACTCTTCTTACGTTTGAGTGAGCAGTGTCCTGTTCACCTCAGGTTGCTATACTTTCAAGATTTTAGCGTCATTACAACTGAGTTGGTTTGTTCTGTTATTTTTGAGTCACAATCTGTCAGGTAACAGCCACACATGTTGCAGCTCAGGCCCAGTGATTTTGATGACTAGGGTATTTGTAATGTTCTTCGCTATAGATGTCATGAGCATCATTGCTTGGGTATAAGAAAAACTAAAACTTCCAGGCTGCATGATACCCTTAAGGGGGCAAATTGGAACTATTTTTTCTCTCCATCTCCTTCCACTGGTGGATGGACATAGCCTATTGGTCTAATTAACAGGTAAGACATACTTTCTCTTTCAAAATCAGTATGGAATTTAATAGTTGATATATTTTTCTATGTGCTTGGGCTAAGGTTTTTGTACTATAAAGGACAATGTAACAGTGAATGTTTGTTTTTTTCATCCATTCCCAGATTCGGTATATTTCACAGACCCAGGGATTACCAGGAGAGCAGCTGTTAAATGTAGGAGCTAAAACTTCACGTTTTTTTTGTAGAGAAGCAGATGCACGATTTTCTGGATGGAGACTCAAGGTAACAAACATCCAGTATAAATATTCGATTAGAAATGTATGTGTATAAGTATTTTTACCTTAAGTTCCTGTACTTGAACAAAGTTATTTTTGGAAAATCATGTTGCATATTAGTTAAGAATAATATACGAAATCAAAGGCTGAAACTAGCATTTCATGGTCTGTTAAGTGGGAGGACTCTTGATTATTTCCTCATGTCATTCTGCAGTGGGGGAATGTGCAGGTATAAAGTCTGCTGCAATAGTCTGATGTTAATTTTTAGAATGACAGTATTGTGTGCTTGGTTTATGTCCTATTTTGTGTGCTTAGTATATGTCCTATTCTGCTATGGTATTCCTTTCCTAATAAAGGTTTTGTTTTGTAAGCAACCTTGGTTAACATTTGAGAAAAAAGTAGTTTTTAGCAAGTTTTAATAAAGGTAAATATAAACATTTAGTTTGTTTCACTCTAGTGGCAGTAGTTTAGTTCCAGTGATAAAAGGCAACTTATATATCTGTGAGGGTGTACAGCAGATTTAATTAGCTGTCTATGGAGGTGTTCTCCATAGACAGCAAGATTGATCAGGCGCATAAGTGGGTGATATTGCATTGCTAAACTGGTCTCTTTGAGAAATGACCTAGTTCTGACAAATATCCTGTGTGGTTTGACGTTTTAAAGACCATTCATGGAGCTGAAGAACACAGCTTGTCTAGTTCTGATTGCTTGGCTTGTAACCGACTTGAAGTCGTATATGATTAGGAATCAGTCACAAATTCATGCTTCTCATGGCATAGCTAAAGGGAGGCTGCACTTCTCGATTGACATAATGCATAGCAGCTTGATTATCTGGATTAGAATTGATACTCCAGGATGTCAACCTTAAAGGGAGCAGCAATATTATTGTTAGTATGGAGCCGTTTGTCTGTGCAAGCAAGAGTCTTCATTCTGCCTTGTAGTGATTATGAGAACAATTGAGGCGATCTTTTTGGCCTCTGAGACATTCTTCCACAGTACTTGTAATTCACTATGGTTTATTTGCGCTTGATAAACCACCATACTTAACAGGTAGATTACATCAGTTTACAAAATTAGAAATAAAAAGAGATAATAGGAAAGGAACTACAAATCGTGGCAAAGAATACACAGTCGTGACAGGTTACCGATCACTAATAACAGATCAGCAGGTTCAGTTGGACCGTTAGATGACCGAGGAGTAAAAGGGGTAATCAGGGAAGACAAAGCCGTAGCGGAGAGATTAAATTAATTCTTTGCTTCGGTCTTCACCGAGGAAGATTTGGGTGGGATACCAGTGCCGGAAACGGTATTCAAAGCTGACGAGTCAGAGAAACTTAATGAATTCTCTGTAAACCTGGAGGATGTAATTGGGCAGTTCTACAAACTGAAGAGTAGCAAATCTCCTGGACCGGATGGTATTCATCCCAGAGAACTGATAGAACTGAAAAATGAGCTTGCGGAGCTATTGTTAGAAATATGTAATTTATCCTTAAAATCGAGCATGGTACCGGAAGATTGGAGGGTGGCCAAAGTAACGCCGATTTTTTAAAAAGGTTCCTGAGGAGATCCAGGAAATTATAGACCGGTAAGTCTGATGTCGGTGCCGTGCAAAACGGTAGAGACTATTATTAAGAACAAAATTACAGAGCATATTCAAAAGCATGGATTAATGAGACAAAGTCAACATGGATTTAGTGAAGGGAAATCTTGCCTCACCATCTACTACATTTCTTTGAAGAGGTGAACAAACATGTGGATAAAGGGGAGCCGATTGATACTGTGTATCTGGATTGTCAGAAGGCGTTTGACAAAGTATACCTCATGAAAGACTCCAGAGGAAATTGGAGCGTCATGGGATAGGAGGTAGTGTTCTATTGTGGAATAAAAACTGGTTAAAAGGTAGAAAATTTGCTGATGACACAAAAGTTATTTAAAGTCGTTAAATCACGGGAGGATTGTGAAAAATTACAAGAGGATCTTACAAGACTGGGAGACTGGGCGTCTAAATGGCAGATGATGTTTAATGTGAGCAAGTGCAAAGTGATGCATGTGGGAAAGAGGAACCCGAATTATAGCTACGTCATGCAAGGTTCCACGTTAGGAGTCAGACCAAGAAAGGGATCTAGGTGTCGTCATTGATGATAAGTTGAAACCTTCTGCTCAGTGTGCTGCTGCGGCTAAGAAAGCAAATAGAATGTTATGTATTATTGGGAAAGGAATGGAAAAAAAATGAGGATGTTATAATGCCTTTGTATCATTCCATAGTGTGACCGCACCTCGAATATTGTGTTCAATTCTGGTCGCCGCATCTCAAAAAAGATATAGTGGAATTAGAAAAGGTGCAGAGAATGGCAACGAAAATGATAAAAGAGATGAGACGACTTCCCTTTGAGAAAAGGCTAAAGTGGCTAGGGCTCTTCAGCTTGGAGAAAAGGCAGCTGAGGGGAGATATGTTAGAGGTCTATAAAATAATGAGTGGAGTTGAACGGGTAGATGTGAAGCATCTGTTCACGCTTTCCAAAAATACTAGGACCAGGGGCATGCAATGAAGCTACAATGTAGTAAATTTAAAATGAGTTGGAGAAAATTTTTCTTCACTCAAAGAAAATGTTCCACTCCATATGGAAACTCAGAAGAGTAAAACCTTTCTTCCCAAGGGCCATTTTTCGAAACCTGGTACAATCGATGGTACCGGGTTCTTGAAAACTGGATTGGCCGCTGTCGGAGACAGGATGCTGGGCTTGATGGACCCTTGGTCTTTTCCCAGTATGACGGTGCTTATGTGCTAAATTTGTCAAAGGCTTTCTGGAAATCCAGATACACTAAATCAACCAGCACACCTTTATCCACATGTTTATCACGCCTTCAAAGAAATGAAGCAGATTGATGAGGCAAAACTTCCCCTGGCTGAACCTATGCTTACTCTTACTCATGTTTGAGTTCTTTCAGTACCCTAGGATGCATACCATCCGGTCCAGGTGATTTACTACTCTTTTAATTTGTCGATTTGGCTCAGTACTACTTCCAGGTTCATCGAGATTTCTTTCAGTTCCTCTGCATCATCACCTTTGAAAACCATTTCTGTTACAGGTAGATCTCTTACATCTTCCGTAGAGACCAATTCAAAGAATTAATTCAATCTTTCGCTATGCCCTTTTCTTCCCCTAGTGCCCCTCTTATTCCTTCATGATCTAACGGTCCCACGGATTCCTGCAAAAGCTTTCTGCTTCTGATGAACCTGAAAAGGGTGTTAGTTTTGTCTCCATGGCAAGTTTTTCTTCATAATCTTTTAGCCTCCTTTATCAGTGCTTTGCATCTAGCTTGATACTGCTAATGTTGCTTCTTATTTTCTTCATTTGGATCTCTTTTCCATTCTTTGAAGGATTCTCTTTTGACCCTAGCCTCGTTCATTTCACCTTTTAACCATGCTGGTTGTCGTTTCCTCTTCTTTCCACGTTTGTTAATATGTGGAATACATCTGGTCTGGGCATCCACTATTGTAAACATTCATACCTTATTTAAAGTCCTAACTTTTGCGGCTGACCCTTTTGGCTTCTTTCTAACCATTTTCCTCATTTTGTCAGTCACCCTTGTGAAAATTGAATGCTGCTATAGTAGGTTTGTTTAGTGAATTCAAACCTCAAATTTGATCATATTATGATCACTGTTTCCCAGCGGATTCAGCATAGTTATCTCTCATACTATTCCCTGCATTCTACTAAGAACTAGATCTAAAATAGCTCCCCCTCTTGTTGGCTCTTGGACCAGTTGCTCCAAGAAGCAGTCATTTATTACATTTATCCACTCAATATTGGGGTGATTGAAATCATCCATTATTGTAATGTTGCCCAGTTTGCCAGCTTCCTAATTTCTGTAAACATTTGTTAATCTGTCCTTTCCTGGTGGACGATAGTACCTATTCTTTCCCTTTCAGAATAGGCTTCCCATTTCCCAGAATGTTGCCCAGTTCCTATCAAATATAAATCCCTCACCCACCTTCACCATGCATCGAGACTTCAGAGGTCTGCCTGCCTGTTGGGTCCTACTTGTGGAAAGGAAAGCATTTCTGAAAATGCTACCCCAGAGGATCTGCATGTCGGCTTTCTAGCTAAGAGTCTAAATTTGGCTTCCAGAACTTTCCTCCCACACTTTGTCATTGTTACCCATGTGTACCAAAACAGCTGGCTCCTCCTCAGCACTATCTAAAATCATATCTAGGTGATGTGTGATCTTGCGCCAAAGAGAGGGCCGTACATCGCATTAAAATGTGTAGTAGTTTGTCTATTTAGTATTTTGGGCAAGTCACAGAAGAAAACGGTGGCTTTGCCTCGCAAACAATGTGAGGTATCTTTTTTGCCAGCTCTGATCGTGTGCAGAAGGATTAGAGAAGATTTAATGCCAGTTTTGTTGTCTTCTGCAACCAGAAGTGCTTAAGTTTAAAAGACTGGTGGGCAGTAATGGAGCTTGTGTGCTCGTCGGATCAAAAATTTAAAGTGTCAGTATACCATGTCTCCTGATCTGTTGATGTGTGCTGACACTTTAGTTTTTGTTCCAACGTTCATTCAAGAAGCCACGCTTACTGCAAAACTGTTGTATACGTGCGTCCAGCAGGCTCCCCCTGATTTGTATTCAAAGTTTGTGTACATAAAATTTGCAAACTCTTAGCTTCCTGTATGCTATGGTATTTGTTTATGGTGGAAGCAGACATCTGTGTTTAGCTCTTCTTCTGCATCAGCCTCATAGCAGGTAGGTAGTGGTGATTGGGATATGCTTTATTAAATTCATGCTAAATCAAATTGTTAGGTCCAAAATTTATAAAAAGCAGGGGTTCTCAACAACAGCATCCAATATTTATATCCAGCGCTGACAATGTGCTCAACAGGATGTATACAAAAGATAGCAACAAACTCATATGTTAAAGACTTCAGCGGCGACTTCTTTCACAAGAGCCACACAAAACTATGTTGGAAGAGAACTATATGGGACGTTGGCAGCTTATTTTTTTAGACGGGACCCTGACGTAGCACATTGTGAATTGAGCACATTGTCAGTGCTGGACATAAATATTGGTTATTAAATTTATGCTGCTCTTTTGAAAAGCCGTGGGAATTCATTGTTGCTATTTGCACCAAATGAACCTAATTTTTTTCCCTGTATGTGTTCTGGGAGTTGGTTTGCATAAAAATAGAGAACGTACTCCTATTTGGATGCTGTTTTAGTGGAAGATATAATACATCAAATTAAGATACTTAGGGCCCGGTTTACTAAGCAGCTTTATAGGCGCATTAGCGTTTTTAATGCGTGTTAACATTTTACGCGTGTTAACCATGTACACACCTACAATATACCCAGAGGTGGCTACACCGTTAGCGTGCACGCAGTAATTCTAGGCACGTTAAAAAAGCTATTGCACCTTAGTAAATGGGGCCCTTAAGCGGTTTTGTGGTATATAATTAGAAAATATAGATGGTGAATGCTCTAATTCCTCCTCCCTGTTCCTCTCTGATAATAAACCAGACACTGGAAGAACATGAGACGGAGACTGGGATGAAGTCTAAAGAAGCCAGAAAGTATATTTTCAACAGTTTGGATGATATAGTGCATGTGAGTAATTAAAGGAAAAAGTGTTCAGTAATTGATCAGTTCCTGATTTACTTGTGTTTATTACATTTAGAATCCCATGTGATGTTTTTACAGTGATCTGAGAAATCATTTTGCATTTAGCTTTGTTTTTTTTCTCTGTGGCATCACAGCCAGCTGTTTCTTCATTAGCAGTCTGTAATGCTCTTGCCATTAGAGTATATACCCTGTGTTTTATCCCCAATTCACCACCTTTTTAGTGCCAGTATATTGTGAGGAAACAATAAAGTAACCTCTATTTTATATTTGACACCAGGGAAAATGATGGCAAAAATGAGTGGCTGATCCTTCTATCTCTGCTGCTAGTACAGCTTATATGTATATGTATAATATAAAAAACTCTAACCACTATAGGAGAGTACAAACTCTGAAAATAATAATCTCTAAACCTAATAAATAGAGTTTATATATGTATAATATAATACAGTATTCCTCCGGACTGGCCTAGAATGTGACTGATGGGTTGTGCACACCTTCCAGTAGGTGGAGTCTGAGAACTGACTCTTGAGAGCCTGTAAGAGCCCTGGCCAGCTATAGCTAGATTCAGTATTCTCAGTCAACAGCAGGTAGAAGGAGGTGAGCCCTTAGTCTCCTTTCTTGTCTTTTTTTCCTCTTTTCTTTTCTGTCTATTTAATAAATAAGTAACAGTGGATAGATTTAGTTAGTTTTAAGAGAACGGTGTTTGCGTTTTTCCATTGTTTTCTGTGCACCAGTGTCTCTTGCCTTTTAAAGAGGCTGAGACCAGCGGGTGTTTCCCTTCAGCCTCGGGGGTGTTACACTCTGGATGCTGAGTCTCTCCACCCTATTCTCCCTTTTTTCCTCCCTGCAGCGCTAAATGCTACTGAATACTGGAAGTGTACGTCAGCCTCTTCAGGGGAAGTGTGCTTGAGATTTGGGAGAGGCAGTTGAAAAAAAGAAAACAAAAAACAGCAAAGCTTATTCAAAGCCACAAATGAGCAGAGCAGCTTTGGTGCCACTGGTCTTGGCAGCGCTTTTGTTTTTCTGCTGGCTCCTGTGTTGAGTGTGCGTTCCCACTAATCAAAAAAAAAAAAAAAAAAAAAAAAAAAAGGCGCTTCCTTGTCATCAAGCAGATGCAGCCATTACAGATGGGTTGTGTCCATCAACCAGCAGAGGGAGATAGAGAGCACACTTTTTTCAGTGCCTCATACCAGCTTGCTCCACTGCCTCTCTTCAGTATTCTCTATCTCCCCTAGCAGAGTGGCTGCAGCTGCTTCGAGCTCCATCTAAAATCTGCCTGGAGGTTGCTCCTGTGCTTTTGCCAGTTGTTAGCAGGGGTGTTGGAGGCTATAGCAGCTTCACTTTAAAGGCACATAGGTTCGCCCTTTCTCTGCCTTACCCATACCTCCGTGGATGTGGACACATTGCTTAGCTTTCCCTGTCCTTCCCCACCAACAGTGGATGCAGGCACATAGGTTCGCCCTTTCCCTGCCTTTCCCACTCACCTGAGCCTCAGGAGTTCTATTTACCTCTGCTTTCCTCACAGCGTTAAAAAAAAAAAAAAAAAAAAAAAAAAAAGCGCTTAGACGCTGGAACAGAGGTTTTTCCTTGCCTTTTTCTGTGGGACCGGAGCTGTGATACTCGGTCCAGTGAGGTAAGAGTGTTTTCTGACTCCTCCAGGGTGAGCCCGCGATCGGGGCGATTTTGAATTTTACCGCCGTTTTCGGCGATGGCTGCAGAGACAGTAAAGCGCTGTTCCAAGTGTGACAAGCGCAGATCAGCAGCGGGGCTCTGTAAATCATGCTGTACAGACTTTAGAGCCGGCCTGAGCACGGCGAGCGACGATTCTTCGTGCTCTGAGCTGGCAGCGGGTGCCATTTTGAATTTACCACATGGCGCGACCTCCGCTGAGACGGAGAGTCCTGAGCCTGGGGGGAGGCCTCGGAGTGAGGCTGATATGGGACCTACTAGCCCCGGCAGAGATCCGGGTGCCCAGGGTGAGTTTTTTTTCCCGTGATTTTGTCTTATTAATGCATAAAGCATACATGCTTAAAAGAGCTCTCCCACAAAGCCCGGCATGAGCCTCTTCTAATGCCCCCCTCCCCCCGGTGGATTCTAGCCTGGGTATGCCCTCTGAGGCATTATTCCCTGATAAATGGCAGAATATGAAGCGCAGAAGGGCTCATTCTCCTTCAGAGAGTGCTGCACCTCCATTCCCCCCCGTGGTCGGGCTGCGAGTATTCGGAGGACTCTGGCAGGCCTTCATGGTCTGAGGAGCCAGAGTCTGCTGCAGAAGTGACTCAGGATCTGGACGATCCCTCCGCGGTGAGGATTTTCCACCGTGATGAGCTGCCAGCGCTTATTTCTGATGCCCTGCAGGCTCTCTCTATTGAGGACCCTGCCAGTGTCACAGCCTCCTCTGTGAATTCTAGGATGGCTAGTACCAAAAAGCCTGCTTGAGCCTTTCCTTTGCATGACTCCATCCAAGAGCTTATTTCGGCTCAATGGGCTGACCCCGAGGGACCTTTGAAAGTTTCCAGGGCTATGGGGCAATTATACCCTCTGAGTGAGGAGCATATGGCTCGCTTTGCTATGCCTAAAGTGGATGCCCTAGTCACAGCTGTGACAAAGAGAACTGCCCTCCCTGTTGAAGGAGGTGTTGCCCTGAAGGATATTCAAGATCGTAGACTGGAATCAGCACTTAAACGGTCATTTGAAATTGCAGGTCTCACTATTCGGGTGTCTGCATGCAGTTGTTATGCTGCTAGAGCCTGCCTGGCTTGGTTGCAACAGGCAGTGGAACAGCCCGGTGATGGAGCGGAGCCCTTTTCAGATGTGGCTCCGCGGATGGAGTCGGCCTTGTCCTTTCTTGCTGACGCCCTTTATGATATTGTCAGAGCTTCAGCTAAACACATGGCAGTAGCAGTGGCGGCTCGCCGTCTTCTTTGGCTACGGCATTGGGCGGCGGACATGGCCTCTAAGCAAAGGTTGGTGAAGTTGCCCTTTCAAGGCCTTCTCCTGTTTGGTGAGGAGTTGGAGAAGATTGTGAAGGGCCTAGGTGAGGCTAAACCCCAGCGCTTGCCCGAAGATAGGCCTCGGCCTTCCTCTAAGGGTGCGGCGGTCCACTCCTCTTACCTCGTTTCCGTGAAGCTCGAAGGTACCGCCCGGGGCGTTCTGCTGGGTTCACTTCTCGTGTCCGTTTTCAGCAGAGGAACTCCTTTCGCTCAGACAAATGTTCCACAGCCACTGGCTCAAGGCCTGGAGTTCAGGGGCGACCCTCTCAATGATGGTGCGTTGGCCCTCTCCTCGAGTCCTGTCATTGGAGGACGTCTTTCCCTGTCTTTCCTCAGATCAGTGGGTCTTGGACCTGATCAGAGACGGTTACAGAATAGAATTTGACGCCCCTGTAAGAGACGTGTTTGTGGAGTCCCGATGCGGTTCTGCCGCCAAACGGGCGGTGGTAGAGGAGACTACAAGGTCTGATTCAGATAGGGGCCGTGTCCCCGGTACCTCCCGCCAGACACGGCTGCGGCCGCTACTCCATCTACTTTGTAGTGCCGCGAAAAGGAGGGTCTTTTCGCCCTATTCTGGACTTAAAAGAATTAAACAAGTCCCTGAGAGTGCGGCATTTTCACATGGAAACCCTGCGCTCCGTCATTGCAGCGGTACAGCCAGGAGAGTTTCTCACGTCTCTGGACCTGAAAGAAGCTTACTTGCACATTCCAATTTGGCCCCCCGCACCAGAAGTTTCTGAGGTTTGCGGTGATGGGAAAGCATTTCCAGTTCCGGGCCTTGCCTTTTGGCCTCGTCACAGCTCCCCGCACCTTTTTGAAGGTTATGATGGTGGTAGCTGCCTTTCTAAGGCGAGAGGGTATTCGGGTTCACCCGTACCTGGACGACTGGCTCATTTGAGCAAACTCTGCTGCAGAGAGTCAGCATGTAACAGCCAGAGTGGTCTCAGTACTTCAATCTCTGGGCTGGGTCGTCAATTTGGCCAAAAGTCACCTGACCCCCTCGCAGTCTGTAGAATATTTGGGGGCCAGGTTCGACACAGCCTCGGGGTATGTGTACCTACCTGAGCAAAGGCGGTGCAAGCTTCAGAATCAGGTCTGTCTGCTCCTGAGGATGCCCTGCCCGCGAGCTTGGGACATTGTCCAGCTGCTTGGATCGATGACGGCCACCATGGAACTGGTGCCCTGGGCGAGAGCGCACCTGAGACCTCTACAGTATGCTCTACTCCAAAGATGGTCTCCAGTATCTCAGGTTTACCAATGCAGACTCTCTTGGCTCCCTGCGGCCCGACAGCATGGAGTGGTGGCTTTCAGACAGCATGCTGCGGCGAGGAATGCCGCTGGCGCTTCCCGATTGGTGCCTAGTGGTGACAGATGCCAGTCTGAAAGGATGGGGCGCACATTGCAAAGGGAAGCATGCCCAGGGTCTATGGACACCCGAGGAGTCGGAGTGGTCCATCAACCGCCTAGAGTTGAAAGCGGTGTTTCAGGCGCTTCTGGCCTTTCAAGTGATCCTGGAAGGATTGGCTGTCAGAGTGATGTCGGACAACACGACAGCAGTGGCCTACATAAATCGACAAGGCGGCACTTAGTGCAGAGCTCTAGCCGTGCAGGCTGTACAAATTTTCCACTGAGCCGAGCTGCATCTACAGTTTCTGTCGGCAGCTCACATTGCAGGTCAGAGCAACGTGCAAGCCGATTATCTAAGCAGGCATCAGATCGATCCAGCGGAGTGGGAACTTGCAGACGAAGTGTTCCTGCAGATATGTGCCAAGTGGGGCAAGCCCGTGATGGATCTAATGGCGACAAGCACCAATGCCAAAGTCCCGTGCTTCTTCAGCAGACGGAGAGATCTTCGCGCGGCGGGGTTGGATGCCTTGGCTCAACCCTGGCCTCCGGGCCTACTGTATGTGTTCCCTCCGTGGCCCTTGATAGGGCGAGTGCTCCTGCGGATTCGGCTGCATCCAGGAGAAGTGGTTCTCGTCGCCCCGGATTGACCCAGAAGGCCTTGGTATGCGGACCTCCGACAGATGCTCGTAGGGGATCACCTTCAGTTACCTCTGGTTCCCAACCTGTTGTCACAGGGTCCAGTGACCATGGGGATGCTGGCCCATTTGGTCTTATGGCCTGGCGATTGAGAGGGCGCAATTGAGAGGCAGAGGCTATTCCAATAAAGTAATTACCACTCTCCTGCAAGCCCGCAAGCGTTCCACTTCCGTGGCTTATGCCAGGATTTGGCGCCAGTTTGAAGTCTGGTGTGCTTCCAGAGAGATCACACCCCTGCGGGCTCCTGTCTCGCCGATTCTGGACTTTTTGCAGGATGGTGTACAAAAAGGCTTGGCCTATAATTCCCTGCGGGTGCAAGTGGCAACGTTGGCCTCCCTGTGTGGCAAGGTTGAAGGCTTGTCTTTAGCTGCTCATTCGGATGTGGCACGGTTTCTTAGAGGGGTGCTTTGGCTCCGTCCTCCCGTGCGTGCACCTTGTCCAGCTTGGAACCTGGGGCTAGCGCTGAAGGCCCTTCAGGGTGCTCCCTTTGAACCGCTTTGGCGTGCTTCAGAGAAAGATTTGACACTGAAGGCCGTCTTGTTAGATGGCCATTAATTCGGCGAGACGGGTGTCAGAGCTCCAGGCGCTGTCCTGTAGAGACCCTTTTCTGCAGTTTTCAGAGTCCAGGGTCACGGTTCGGACCATGCCTTCCTTCTTGCCTAAGGTGGTTTCAGCATTTCACCTAAACCAACCTATTTTCTTGCCCTCCTTTGTCGAGGAGGAGTTTCCAGAATCTTTTGGGCAATTGCACCTGTTGGATGTGCGCAGGACTCTGCTGCAGTATCTGCGAGTTACTAACTCTTTCAGGACCTCAGATCATCTGTTTGTTTTGCTATCAGGTCCTTGCAGAGGGTCTCCAGCGTCTAAAGCCACTATTGCCCGCTGGCTTAAAGAATCTATCTTTTCAGCTTATTTGCTTGCCGGCCGGCCTCCGCCTGATGCCTTTAAGGCGCATTCCACTAGAGGAATTTCCTCTTCTTGGGCTGAAACTGGAGCACTCTCTCTTCAAGAGATTTGTAGTGCAGCAACATGGGCTTCTAAGCTCTCGTTTGCCCGACATTACAGGCTGGATGTGGCTGCCAGGAGGGACACACATTTTGGAGCGCAAGTGCTGGCGCGTGGTGTGGCTTGTTCCCACCCTATCTAGGGATTGCTTTAATACATCCCATCTGTAATGGCTGCATCTGCTTGATGACAAGGAAGGGAAAATTAGGTTCTTACTGTGATAATTTTCTTTCCTTTAGTCATAGCAGATGCAGCCATGATCCCTCCCTGTCTGATGCTATCTGCTGTAAATCTATTTCAGGTTTTGTTCGTGTTTCCTGGAGGTTCCGCCCTTGGGATAAAGTCGGAAAACAGTCTTCAGGATTCTTGTTCAATTAAAGGAGGATGACTTAATTCCCTCCAGTTTCATATTTTGGAGGATGAGTTTATTCCCTCCGGGAGGATGTTTATTCCCTCCAGTTATGTCTCAGTGGAGGATGAGTTTCTGCCCTCCGGGAGGATGTTTCATTCCCTCCATCCTGAGTTAATGCCCTTTGTTGTAGGGCCATCGTTCGCTGTGAGGAAAGCTCATGTTATTCCCATTGCGGTTTGTCATACTGCTTTGGAAGCTTCAAATACTGAAGAGAGGCAGTGGAGGAAGCTGATATGAGGCACTGAAAAAAGTGTGCTCTCTATCTCCCTCTGCTGGTTGATGGACACAACCCATCTGTAATGGCTGCATCTGCTATGACTAAAGGAAAGAAAATTATCACGGTAAGAACCTAATTTTCCCTTCTGTGTATTGGGCCATGGCAGAGAAGCTTCACAGATGTTTGATCTGCCAGCGGCGGGGACTAGGAGCTAGTGGGGCGTGTAAACACCCCATAAACACCGGTGTGTTCCATCTGTCTTGAAGACTTGGGCTCGTTTAGATTCATTTTGTCAGACTCCCACTAGCACTATCTGATTACTTTATATTGCTGATTTGATATGGGTATTGTCATGAAATGCTGCTGTTGTTCTGTTTTTTTTTTTCCTTTTTGTTTCTTTATTTGCCATGGATTATTGTTACTTTTGGTTTTTCCTTTTTGTTTTGTGTTATGCTTGGAAAACCTTAATAAAAATATGAAACAGGAGAATAATGTGGTAGAGCAAAAAAAAAATAAAATAAAACCAGGTAAAACTTTCCCTATGCATCAGGATATCCGGGATATCATACATTCTCAATGGGATGTCCCTGATTCTCCTTTTAGGCTCGCTAGGACATTGGTTCGTCTTTATCCGGTGCCAGATTCGGACAAGGCCCTTCTTAAACCCCTCGTAGTGGACACAGTTGTCTCACCAAGCAGAATACGATCCCTGTGGATGGGGGCACCACCTACTACTACTACTACTATTTATCATTTCTATAGCGCTACAAAGCGTACGCAGCGCTGCACAGACATAGAAGAAAGACAGTCCCTGCTCAAAGAGCTTACAATCTAATAGACAAAAAATAAAGTAATCAAATCAATTAATGTGTACAGCCTTTCCTCATAGGGAAGTCGTCCCATCCCCTGTATCATCTTTGTTGCCCTTCTCTGCACCTTTTCCAATTCCTCTATATCTTTTTTTGAGTCCTCTATATCTTTTTTGAGGTGCGGCGACCAGAATTGAACACAATACTCAAGGTGCGGTCGCACCATGGAGCGATACAACGTCAGACTAATATCCTTATTTTTGTTTTCAATCCCTTTCCTAATGATACCCAAAGTTCTATTTGCTTTCCTAGCCACAGCCGCACATTGAGCAGAAGTTTTCAACATATCATCAACGACGACACCTAGATCCCTTTCTCGGTCCGTGACTCCCAACGCTGAACCTTGCATTACGTAGTTATAGTTTGGGTTCCTCTTTCCCACATGCATCACTTTGCACTTGTTCACATTAAACGTCATCTGTCATTTAGACGCCCAGCCTCCGTCTCATAAGGTCCTCTTGTAGTTTTTCACAATTTTCCCGAGATTTGACGACTTTGAATAACTTTGTGTCATCGGCAAATTTACCTCACTAGTAACCCCATCTCTAGATCATTTATGAATATGTTAAAAAGCAGAGGTCCCAGCACAGATCCCCGAGGGACCCCGCTAACTACCCTTCTCCATTGTGAATATTGACCTTTTAATCCTACTCTCTGTTTCCTATCTTTCAACCAGTTTTTAATCCACAGTAAGACAGTACCTCCGATCCCATGTCCCTCTAATTTCCTCTGTAGTCTTTCATAAGGGACTTTATCAAACGCCTTCTGAAAATCTAGATAAACAATATCAACCAGCTCACCTTTGTCCACATGTTTGCTCACCCCTTCAAAGAAATGTAATAGATGTGAGGCAAGATTTCCCTTCACTAAATCCATGTTGATTTTGTCTCATTAGTCCATGCTTTTGAACATGCTCTGTAATTTTGTTCTTGATAATAGTCTCTACCATTTTGCCCGGCACCGACGTCAGACTCACCGGTCTATAATTTCCCGGGTCTCCTCTGGAACCTTTTTTATTGTTAATATAATTTTTATTGATTTCATATACTTACAGAGATATCAACACTGCATAGTATAATACAGCCAATAATTACAAAGTAAACAAGAAAAGAATACTTCTTCAAATAACTGTACATCACTTGGCTTCTTTAGACCTCTGCATAAAAGAAGAGGGGGGGGGGGGTAGGAATCTGTGAAGTTATCACCACTTTACATACTTAAGTTAGGCAATATTTATGGTTCCGTATATCCCATTACAAACTTGATCTCTGCAGTTCTCTACCATCTAGGAAGGTCTGGAGTTGATCAGGTGTGTAGTATATATATTTTATCTGATTTAATCTAATAACACATTTGCAGGGATATGCCAGTAGGAAAGAACCCCCTAATTCCAGAACTTTAGACCTCATAGAAATTTTTTTCGCTTTTCCTGAGTGAATTTAGTCACATCAGGCTAAAGCCAAATCTTCTGGCCAGCAAATACCCTATTTGTTGACTTAAAATAAAGATGCATTATTGCATTTAAGTCCTGTTGAAAAACGAACAAAACTAACAATGTCCCTCTTTCATCTTCAGTAGTCTGTTCCAGAATGGCTGTGACGTTTTGCAAATCTGTTGGGTCCTCTGTATCTATTTTTTTCATTGTAGTTGGTATATAATAAATCTTGTTCAGCGGGGGAAACACTTCTTGAGGAAATTTCAGATTTTCTTTCAAATATGTTAAACATGTCATTTGGTGATACAGCCAGCAACCTTGGAAAATTCAATACACGGAGATTCAATCTCCTGTTATAATTCTCCACTTCTAATTTTCTTCTTAAATCTATAGTATCCTTTATCACAGCCACTTTAAATTCGTCATTTTTTTTAGTCTCTCTCTGTAAGGTCTCAATTTTTAAGGAAAAATCTTGCTTCACCAATTCAAGGGAGTTCTTTACCTCCTGAACATTTAGACTCAAAAGTTTTACCTCTTCAGATTATTGTTTCAGGGTCTTTTCTATTTCTAAGAGCTTCATTCAGATCCTATCCAAGCTCACTTCCATCTCTCCTGCTGCCCCAGATGTCTTTTTTTAAATATCGGCGTTACATTGACCACCCTCCAGTCTTCTGGTACTACGCTCAATTTAAAGGAGAAATTACAAATCATTAACAGTAGCTCTGCCAGCTCATTTTTTAGTTCTATCAGTACCCTGGGGTGAATACCATCCGGTCCAGGAGATTTGCTACTCTTCAGTTTGCAGAACTGCACCATTACGTCTTCCAGGTTTACAGATATTTCATTAAGTTTTTCCAACCTTTCAGCTTCGAATACACTGTCCAGCACTGGTATCCCACCCAAATCTTCCTCGGTGAAGACCGAAGCAAAGAACTCATTTAGTTTTTCTGCTATTTCTTTGTCTTCCTTGCACGCCCCTTTTACACCCCAGTCATCCAGCGGGCCAACCAATTCTTTTGCCAGCTTCCTGCTTATTTGAAAACTACGGAGGACTTTCGTCGTACAGATCGTCTTTTCCTGCACATTGGTAGTTCCCATGAGGGGCTAGTGACTTCTAAACCCACCACTTTCTGGTGGCTTAAAGAGATGATTGCTTCTGCTTACCTTCTGCCTGGGAGGCCTATTCCAAACGGGGTCAAAGCCCATTCCACTAGGGGACAAGCTGCATTAGAGCATTTTTTGGTTCAGCCTTTGGAAATTTATAAGGCAGCCACTTGCTCCTCTTTGCACTCTTTTCTAAGCTTTACAGATTGGATGTTCAGCGTCGTCAAGAGGCCATTTATGGTACAAGAGTTCTCATGGTGGGTTTACTGAGGACCCTCCCTTCGGAGTACTGTTTTGTAACTTCCCATCAGTCACATTCTGGGTCGGTCTAGAGGGACGCTAAGGAAGGAGAAATGAGTTCTTACTTTCTAATTTGCTTTCCTTTAGTCCCTCCGTACTGGCACAGATCCCTCCCTGAGATGCTTGATCTCTAACGTTGAAGAGTGTTTGCTTTGTTTTTCGTTCGGAGTTTTTCTTTTGGAGCTGCTTTGGGCATTTCAGTTTCTTTCTAGTTGTATAAAAAATAATAATTACCCCCCCCCCCCCCCCCAACTCCATACACAAATGGCATATGTAACCAGTGTGCGGTGAATGTGCTTTAGCTTTGTTGGAGTTAGCAAGAAGCACATATTCATGATATATTGTAGTTGCTCAAGTTTCCCAGTTGCACAGAAACAAATGGTCTGGTTTTCTTTCTTCTCCTGCTTTGATAATACTAAATTTAGCTAGATCTGGCCAGGGCTCTTATTGGCTATCTCAAGAGTCAGTCCACCTTCTGGAAGGAGTGAACAACCCATCAGTCACATTCTGTGCCATTCTGGAGGGACTAAAGGAAAGCAAATTGTGCGAATCACAATCGAGACACTAGCTTTATTTAGGACTTAGAGTTAAGAAGAAATAGATAAAATACATGTACAAGTTGGTAAATTTCTCTCAAATTATTTTGTCTTCAGTTTCATATGAAAACTTTAATAATGCTTCATACACAAGGGTTAAGAATTCCACATCTGGGCAGCTGGATAAAATTATCACATAATAGCAAATAGACTATAATACCTCTTGCTAATGGAAAGTATAAATCAGTTTGTCATTGGCACATAACCAGTTTACTGCATTCTTTGATGGTGTTCCAGTTCAATGCAGGCTATGGATAACAATAGTTATAGTGGAATTAGAAAAGGTGCAGAGAAGGGCGACGAAAATGATAAAGGGGATGGGACGACTTTCCTATAAGGAAAGGCTAAAGCGGCTAGGGCTCTTCAGCTTGGAGACAAGGCCACTGAGGGGAGATATGATAGAGGTCTATAAAATAATGAGTGGAGTTGAACGGGTAGATGTGAAGCATCTGTTCACGCTTTCCAAAAATACTAGGACTAGGGGGCATGCGATGAAGCTACAATGTAGTAAATTTAAAACAAATTGGAGAAACTTTTTCTTCACTCAACATGTAATTAAACTCTGGAATTCGTTGCCAGAGAATGTGGTAAAGGCGGTTAACTTAGTGGAGTTTAAAAAAAGGTTTGGACAGCTTCCTAAAGGAAAAGTCCATAGACCGTTATTAAATAGACTTGGGGAAAATCCACTATTTCTGGGATAAGCAGTATAAAATGTTTTGTACATTTTGGGGATCTTGCCGGGTATTTGTGACCTGGATTGGCCACTGTTGGAAACAGGATGCTGGGTTCGATGGACCTTTGGTCTTTCCCAGTATGGCAGTACTTATGTACTTATGTGTTGTACACTTACGTAGAAATCATTTCTCTAGTTCGAGAAAAATATTACTTGTTGGTTGGTGCCTTTATCAGTCACTCTTTTTGTAGGAAATGTGGGAGTGAATGAATCCTTGGATGTTCGAAGATTTTTTACATGGGAGAATTTTGGCTGAAGTAAAACTTTTAATTGCACAGATTAACACTTTGAATCAGCAGCCCTAGTGCAAATGTTAAATGGTAGCCAGTGAAAATCATATGTGTCCTGAAGAGATTAATGGGTGATTTGCCTCATAAGCCTGAGTAATTTTGATTTAAAACATTTATTAGACTCCACCCCCCCCCCACCCCAAAGTATAAAATTATTTTGCCCATAGAAATGACAAAACACTTTAATAGTGAGGAGTTCATTGGTGGAAAGAGGTCACAGAATTCTCATTTGTTTCAGTAAGTTTTGCAAGATTGGCTGAAAAAGACCATGAAAAGAGCAAAAACTTTTACTTACCAGGCAAATTTACGATTGATATTACTGACTAAAGAAGTGGAGTACTAGGGATCTTTTGTTTAGTGGTTTGAGGTGGATGTTATAGAAATATACACATGTAAAATCTGTTAAACTTATGAGAGATTGGCTCGTACTTTCCTTTGCTTCAAAGGAAAATATACAGTACTTGAAGTGGTAATTATAATTCACTATAATTAGTCACCCCTTCCCCCCCTTAGTGTCCTACAAACTTGGGGGGGGGGAAGGATACATAATCCAGGTCTTCACAGAACTCTCTCTCTCCAGCAGTATCGCCACAACGTATTTGGGATCAAGTAGATGAAGTAGGCAAAGGCTAGTGACACATAAACAGTACCCTCCCTCCCAGGTAGTGCAGAGGACTTTGATCCTAGGGAACTGGGTTTGATTCCCACTGCAGCTCCTTAATCCTCCATTCCCCAGGTACAAATAAGTATCTCTACATACTATGTAAACCACTTTGAATGTAGTTACAAAAATCACAGAAAGGTGGTATATCAAGTCCCATTCCCTTTCCCTTCCCTTTCTCAATGATGATTCAAGACATGAGCTGTTGCTTATTGAGTGGCTGTTCCTTCTGCTGCCTTTCAAAGCAGTCAGGTTTGAGGTAGGAGAGGGGTGAAGAAAACAATTCAGTACAGTGGAATGTGAAATGTATTGACATCCTCTGTTTAGTCCCTGGTGGTGATTCTTGGGGGTGTCATGCGCAGGAGACTTGAGTGAAGGGATGTGGAGGAAAACAAGTTAATGAGTAGAAGAAGAAGAAAAAAAATGGAGATGTCAGGACCAAGTGGTTCCAGGGGGGTGGGGGGTAGAGGAAAGTGAGTGAGAAGATTAGGGGGCGGATGCATGGAGTGTGACTGGGTCCCAGAGCATTGTTTGGGAAGGTGAGGGGAAATCCAGGGGGGTGAGGAGAGGGTTGGGGGGGGGGGTTAAAGTTCAGTAGTACTTTGACAGATGAGGGAATAGAAGGAAGTTCTGGTGTGTAAAGGATTAGTCCCCTCCTTACCTCTGTTCCTTGATTCTTCCATTCTCATTTGTATCTAAACTACTACTACTACTACTTAACATTTCTAAAGCACTACTCGGGTTACGCAGCCCTGTACAATTTAACATAGAAGGACAGTCTGCGCAACGAGCTTACAATCTAAAGGACACGTGAACAGTTAGTCTGATAGGGGCAATCAAATTGGAGCAGTCTGGATTTCCTGAAAGGTAAGAGTTAGGTGCCGAACGTAGCATTGAAGAGGTGGGTTTTAAGCAAAGACTTGAAGATGGGCAGGGAGGGGGCTTGGCATAAGGGCTCGGGAAGACTGTTCCAAGCATAGGGTGAGGCGAGGCAGAATGAGCGGAGCCTGGAGTTGGCGGTTTATCAAACTATCTGTAACCAAGACCTTATTCACATGGCCACAGAAAGCATGTGACAATCTGGAGGAGGCAGTTGATTTCTGTGGAGGGTTGTCCCAGGTTGGGACCCTAAATGTGAGTTTCAGGATCCCTTTTGGACACTTGGCCTATAGTTTGGAAAGTCCTAATATAAACCTTCATTCCCCTTTCAATCCTTTTTTCTTTCCCCCATATTCTTTGTTTCTTATTCTTCCTTCTTCCTTCCTAGCACCAGTCATTGTTTCCCCTCCCCAAATAAACTAACCAGAAATGCAAAGAATACCATGAAATGACATTTATAAAATAATTTCATAGTTTAATATGCTATTATGTACACATGTATGAAACGGTGTTGCAGAATTTATAAACTCTTGCAACCTTCAGCTGCAACAATATAGAGTTCCTTTATGGCTATCTGCAGTTGAAATTAGTCTCAATCTTCCTCATTCTTTCCACTAGAAAGCTATAGGATCTCCATGGAATTGGGTAGACTGGATAAGCCATATGGTCTTTATCTGCCTACATTTTTCTGTTTCTATGTTTAGTATAGTACATGCTTCTCATTTTGACTGAGACCACACATTTCTTCTACCAGTTTTAATTCCCAGGAATGATTACGCTTTTATTTCTCAGGTGAATATGATGATGGATTTGGATGGAAGTGATATATTAGCAGAGAAGGCGGATAGAAGAGAATTTGTTAGCCTGTTGAAGAAGATATTGCTGATTGATGCTGATCTCAGAATCTCTCCTGCTGAGACATTGAACCACCCTTTTGTTAACATGAAGCACCTATTAGATTTTCCTCATAGCAATCAGTAAGTTCTTTTTTTTTTTCTTTTGTTTTGAGTGTTTTTTTTCTGTTCTCAAACTTGCCTGTCTTATAACACCGAGCCTGAGATTTCTCTCAGGATATCAAGGAGCTCAAACTTTCAACTTGTTTGTTTCTTGACTATTTTATTTATTACAAATGCTTGATATACCACATTATTGCCAAAAAGACTTCAGTGCAGGTAACATATGATTAAAAAAAAAAAAAAAGAAGAAAGAAAAGAGGAATAGGAAGAGAAGTACATAATGATGGATAGGGGAAAGATGGCAGAAATCGAAGTAATAAAGAGAGATTAAGAGGCTGACAGAAGGTAGCTTGAAAGAGATGTCTTGAATTTAGAGTATAACCTTTCTGATCTGAGCAATGGAGAGAGAATGTTCCAAAGTTTTGGGTTTAAATAGCTAAATGCTGTTTCTCTGGAGATCTGCATGCGAAGTGAGGAGGGCCAATGAGAGGTGAAATGAGCCTTGAGAGGAGTGTAGTGTATGATTTGGGGAGTAGGTAATGAGAAAGCAGTTAACAATAAGCAGGTGTAGTGGGCAGGAAGTCTTTAATTAGCAGGATCTTGAAGCGAAGCCAGTGTTTGAGATGCAGAAGGCGAGGGATGTGTTAAAACCAGTGTGCACTATAAATTTTATGTCTGTGGATTGTACTAATTGAAGGCGCTTGAGAGTATACAGATGAAACCCAGCAAAGAGGTAGTTATAATGATCGAGATGAGGAATGACTAAGGAGATAATCAGGGAATGAATGCAGTTCAGAGGCAAGAGGTGTCAGATTGATTTCTGTGAACTGCAAAGGATGAGTGAAGTAGCCAGGATCTACCCACCAGGGGGTGCAGTATTCTATCATACTGAGGATGTGTCTCCAGGAGCTTCTGCCAAGGAGGGAAGGGTTAGAACAGCTGTTGTAGTTGGCAATTGGATTGTTAGGCATACTACAAGATTTCATTCTTGTCTTTTCTGTTTTACAGCGTGAAATGTTGTTTTCATGTCATGGATGTTTGCAAATCTCATTCAAATTCACATGATTCAAATAATGGCAATAAAACGTCACTCCTAAGACCAGTCACCTCAGGCAGTGCAGCTAATGTGATGGCAAATGTCACCAAAATTGGCAGTGCCAGAGGTCAGGTAAGGAAGTTACTTTGTGCATTTAACATGTTTCTTGTTAAATTCCAAAATTTATTTTAGAACTTGCAGAATCAGATAGTCTCCGAGGATAAGCAGGCTTGCATATTCTCACATAAATGCCAGTCCATGTCACCCGGTCCGGCATTTATGCCAAAGTAAAAAAAAAAAAACAGAGCTTTGTGAAGCACAAGCCGTGCTCCACTATGCATGCGTGAGCACTTTACTGCCTGCTGCGAGAACGCAGTCCTCTCAGTTTTGTTTTTTTCCCACATGTAGAGAAGCTACACTTTTTGGTGTCTCTTCACACGTCTGGTAAAGAGCTTTTTTTGAGTGCCTTCGACCTTTCTTTTTTCTTTTTATTTCAGCTTTGTTTCTCTTTAAAAAAAAAAAAAGAAACTTTTTCTTTAGTTTTGCCCCCATTTAAGTTTTATTTTCATCGGCTGCTTTTTGGCCCTGACTCCAGTCGGGTACCCCTTTTTTCTGTGCCTTTGCCCCCTTTTTCAGGCACTATCGAGTCATTTGATTTGGCAGGTGAGGTCTTCCTGTCCATGTCCACGAAGACTCCCAATGGTTTCAAGTGTTGTACCCCGTGCAACCAGACCATCTTGGGAAAGGACACCTATTCTTGGTGTCTGCAGTGTCATGGGCCCAACCATAGCCCTGTGTACTCTGTCTTCATATGAAGAAGAAGACCCAGGTTTCTTCGGAGGCTCAACGTGAAAAGATTTTTGGAGCCAGATCCTCTTCCTCGACATTGAGCTTTGAAGCATCGGCATTGACGTAGAGTGTCACACCGGCATCGGGAGCATCGGTAAGCATGGCTTTTCTCGAGACCTTAAGACACTGGGAGCAGTGAGGCATCGAGTGGGTCTCCACCTGCCTCCAGGCCTCTTGCCGTGCAGGCCCCCCCCCCCCCCGGGACAGTCCATCGTTAGACCTGACCCCGAGGCGACGTGAGGATTTGACGTTGTCCTTATTGGCACCAAGGAGTATGGGTGACGTCCGGGTGAAGGCCAAGAAGCACCGTCATCGGTCACCCTCAATACATGGTGCCGAGAGATTTGGCACCCGAGAAGCATCGGTGCCGGGAGGACAGTTCTCTCTCCGTGCAGGAGGTGCAGATGCAATTGTCTCCAAGCAGCCAAGATCCTGCTCTCGTATTGGCTCCAGCACTTCTGCAACCTGTGCCTCATCCGACGCCCCAGCTTTTTCCGATGTCAGCCCTCGATAAGTGCATGTGGGCCTTGTTCCTTGAGCTGCTGGATGGCCTCATGCAGCGATATGCTTTGGTATTTGCACTTGCTATACCTCCCGGTGCGGCCTCCGATGCTGGCACCGCTTGTGGTTCCAGTGTCGACTACCACCCAGGCCGGTACCCCCTCAGTCAGTGGAGGAAGCTTTGCTGGAGTCGAGGAGGAAGCCGGTTTCTCTCTCCCGCCGGATGCCTTCTGCATCCACCTCCTCATCTAGGAGGTTTTTTGGCAAGTCAAGGAGTGCTCCCTACTACTACTACTCTAGGCGTAGGTACACTTCTTCGGCTTGTCAGCCTGCTCAGGCTCAGCCCCAGTGTGCTTGTTCTCGTCAACAGCGTGTGCCGAAGGCCCCTGCTGCTCTCCAATCAAAGCAAGGGACGAATTTATGACTGGCTCCAGCAGAGCACAGCTGCAGTAAAAGCGTCTGCCAGACGACTTGCTGGTCAAGGGAGGTTAAAATTTTTTTCACCAAAGGTGGCCTCCCATAATCTCCGACCGGTTGGTTCTTCAAATAGTCTATCTTAGATACACCCTCAGTTGGCTTTCCAAACCCCCAAATTGCCCACTGAGAGCTCATTCATTCAGCTCTCAGCACAAGCAGGTACTTGCAAAGGAACTCTCCACCCTTCTGAAGTCTCATGTGGTCGAACCCATGCCACCGGGGGGAAGAAGGGCAGGGATTCTGTTCCAGGTACTTGTGCAGAAAAAGGCAGGGGGGATGCGTCCCTTCCTAGACCTAAGGGTCCTGAACAAATTTCTAGTCCGAGAAAAGTGCAGGATGGTTTCCCTGGCCACCAATGATTCAGAAAAACAATTGGCTATGCTCTCTGGACTTAAAGGACGCATATACTTATATCCTGATACTTCCTGCCCACCAGAAGTATTTTCGATTTCAGCTGAGAACACATCACTTTCAGTATCGCGTGTGCCTTTTGGCCTTGTGTCAGCTCCCAGGGTCTTCCCTATCTGTTTAGTGATAGTCGCAGCATCGCTACACAGACTGGGAGTCCATGTGTTCCCATATCTCAACGATTGGCTGGTGAAGAGCACCTCAGAGGACAGTGCTCGGGAGTCCATGTGGATAACTGTTCAGGTGCTAGAACTACTAGGGTTAATTTTAAACTACACCAAGTCCCATCTGCATCCTGTCCAGCAGTTGGAGTTCATAGCCCTTCTCAACACACTGAAGGTTTGAGCCTAGCTCCTGGAAGCCAGAGCAGACAATCTTGTCTTGCTAGCGTCCAAGATTTGAGCCTCTCAGCAGGTCACAGCTTGGCAGATGTTGAGATTGCTAGACTGTATGGCTTCCACATTGTAACACCAGACACATCTTCACACAGTCCTGCCCACCTCCCCTTGGAGTTGTTTCCATTATTTCATTTTTATTCTTTTGCTTTGAAATTGAACTGAGAGGACTGTGTTGTTATGGCAGGCTGGAAGGCACGCTTTTATGCATGGTGGAGCACGGCTCACGCTTCACAAAGCTCTGTTTTTTTTTACTTTGGCATAAATGCTGGACCGGGTGACGCGGATCGATGTCTACCCATGTGTGAGAATATGAAGCCTGCTCTTCTCAAAGAATACTTGCTACAGGTAAGTAGTATCTTTGCTTTTTCTCTGGACAATAAAAAGTTTTCACTCAATGAATAGTTACTCTGGAACTCATTGCCAGAGGATGTGGTAACAGCGGTTAGTGTATCTTGATTTAAAAAAGGTTTGGACAATTTCTGGAGGAAAAGTCCATGGTCTGCTACATGGGGGAAGCCACTGCTTGTCCTGGGATTGGTATCATGGAATGTTGCTACTATTTGGGTTTTTGCCGGGTATTTGTGACTTGGATTGGCCACTTTTGAAAGCAGGATACTGGGCTAGATGGACCATGGGTCTGACCCAGTATGGCTATTCTTATGTTCATGTGGTAGTTGGGGATTGAAAAATTTCTGTTGCCATAGTGCCCGCTGGTGGTTAACAATCATTCAATTTATATACATAGTTTTTTTGGATTTGGTTCATCTTTTCAGTAGTAGCTCAAGATGAGTGAGTTGCCTCTTTCTTTCATACTGCAGCTTGGTCAAAATACTTTCATAGTAACATAGTAGATGACGGCAGAGAAAGACGTGTATGGTCCATCCAGTCTGCCCAACAAGATAAACTCATATGTGCTACTTTATGTGTATACCTGAGTTTGATCTGTATCTGCCATTTTCAGGGCACAGACCGTAGAAATCTGCCCAGCACTAGCCCCGCCTCCCCCCACCGGCTCTGCAACCCAATCTCTGCTAAGCTTCTGAGGATCCATTCCTTCTGAACAGGATTCCTTTATGTTTATCCCATGCATTTTTGAATTCTGTTGCCGTTTTCATCTCCACCATCTCCCGCAGGAGGGCATTCCAAGCATCCACCACTCTCTCCGTGAAAAAATATTCATGACATTTTTCTTGAATCTGCCCCCCTTCAATCTCATTTCATGTCCTCTAGTTCTACCGCCTTCCCATATCCGGAAAAGGTTCGTTTGCGGATTAATACCTTTCAAATATTTGAACGTCTGTATCATACCACCCCTGTTTCTCCTTTTCTCCAGGGAATACATGTTCAGGTCAGCAAATCTCTCCTCATACGTCTTGTAAAGCAAATCCCATACCTTTTTTGTAGCTTTTCTTTGCACTGCGTCAATTCTTTTTACATCCTTAGCAAGATACGGCCTTCAAAACTGAACACAATACTCCAAGTGGGGCTTCCCCAACGACTTAAACAGGGGCATCAACACCTCCTTTCTACTGCTGGTCACACCTCTCTCTATACAGCCTAGCAACCTTCTAGTTACGGCCACCACCTTGTCACACTGTTTCGTCGCCTTCAGATCCTCAGATACTATCACCCCAAGATCCCTCTCCCCGTCTGTACATATCAGACTCTCACCGCCTAACACGTCTCCCTTGGATTTCTACTCCCTAAGTGCATCACTTTGCATTGAATTTTAATTGCCAAACCATAGACCATTCTTCTAGCTTCCGCAGATCCTTTTTCATGTTTTCCATTCCATCCCGAGTGTCCACTCTGTTGCAAATCTTAGTATTGTCTGCAAAAAGGCAAACTTTACCTTCTAACCCTTCGGCAATGTCACTCACAAATGTATTGAACAGAATCGGCCCCAGCACCGATCCCTGAGGCATTCCACTGCTCACCTTTCCCTCATCCGATCAAATTCCATTTACCACCACCCTCTGGCGTCTGTCCGACAGCCAGTTCCTAATCCAGTTTACCACTTCGGGTCCTATCTTTAGCCTGTCTAGTTTATTCAAGAGCCTCCTGATAGTGCAGCTTGGTCAAAATACTATCTGGACAATGCAGAATGCTGAAGAACTTTCATACCAACAGCTTTCCTAAAGAGATTTCTTCCTTCTGAATATTGGTGCATTCTTTCATCTTCAAGCAAGCAATTTACAGGCATGTCTGCATTTCTTCAGAGGGGTTCATTTGGTCTACTGAAAGCAATGGTAGGACTTGGAGATTGGCGATCATCAGCATAGGTACTGCTGCAATCACAACAATATACCAGGAGTTACAACTGTGGTTCTGGGTTGTTATCCTAGAAGCCGCTGTAAAAGAGACTGGCAGCAACTAGGTTACTTTACACTGTTTGATCTAGAGAGGACCCAAGAGGACAATTGTACCATTTTCTCAACTATGCAGCTGAGTGGTAGGTGTTAGACTGAGGTTAAGGAGCCATGAATAGACAAGGAGATTCTTTCTGGGACATATTTAGGTAAAGCAGAATTGAGGGACTGACCTGTGGTCCTTGTGGCTATTGTAAAGGCATGGGAAAGTGATGCCACAACAAGAAGTGTAAGTCTACATTTACCTCTCTGGATGTGTTTTGAAGTAAAGAGCTTAGTAAATATTGGCAGGTACTGGAGCACAAAACAAAGGGAAAGGTCCTCCCAGTGCTGGGGAATTATACTCTTGCAAAAAAAAAAAGTCCCTCAGTGATGATGAGGCTTCTCTAAGAAGTTGAGCATCTCAGAGTTTTTATTTAAATTGGCGATATCCCAAGGTGAATAGAGCTGTCACTTGCCTACCTAGTTGTACAGTTGTTTTAATTATTCTCATAACAAATGACACTCCCTAATCTTATTCCTTATTCAGCTAGACCAGCCCAGAATGACAGGTTACATCCCCCTATCAGCAGATGGAGGCGTAGACTTGAAAATTCTGATCTCATTGTATGAAAGGCCAGGAATTTTGCAGAGATCTGAGAAATCATTTTTCCTTTAGCTTCGCTCCCCACCCCCCTTTGGCATCATGGCCAGCTGTTTTTTCATTGGCAGTCTATAGTGTTCTTGCCATTAGAGTATATACCCTATGTTTTAGCCAGGAATATTCTCAGTATTTCTCTGTCTCCAGCAGGTGGTATAGGTTGATTGGTGCAGTAGTATTTTTTTCCAAAGAGGCATTTCTCACCAGGGTGCGGTCTATGGGCTGCAGCCCTTGAGGTTGAGCATTGGCCTAGGCATTGCTTCCAAGGCCTGGTCTATGGATCTTCCTCTGTTCAGCTGCAAAGGTGTGTTTTCCTCAGGATTTACATGTGAGGCCAGCTAGCAGTAACCCTAAAGGGACCTGGTCTGGTAGGGGTGAGTAATATTACTCTTCCCCTACCCCACTTTATTCCCTAGACCCCCCCCCCCCCCCCACATACTTCTAGTGCTGGTAATTGGATACCACTTGTTATTTACAGGCAGGTGGGGGCTAATTGGGTCAAGCCTGTGCTGGGCTCCCAGGCTGCTTTAAATTATTTTCTCAGTGGGGGTTCTGTGTTGGGCAGCTGAGGCAGACACTATAGGGTAACATAGTAACATAGTAGATGACGGCAGAAAAAGACCTGCACAGTCCATCTAGTCTGCCCACGATAAACTCATATGTGTATACCTTACCTTGATTTGTACCTGTCTTTTTCAGAGCACAGACCGTATAAGTCTGTCCAGCAGTATTTCCCGCCTCCCAACCACCAGTCCCGCCTCCCATCACCGGCTCTGGCACAGACCCCGTATAAGTCTGCCCTCCCCTATCCTAGCCTCTCAACCACCAACCCCTCTTCCCCCCGCCACCCAATTTCAGCTAAGCTTCTGTGGATCCATTCCTTCTGCACAGGATTCCTTTATGCCTATCCCACGCATGTTTGCATTCCGTTACCGTTTTCATCTCCACCACCTCCCGCGGGAGGGCATTCCAAGTGTCCACCACCCTCTCTGTGAAGAAATACTTCCTGACATCTTTCCTGAGTCTGCCCCCCTTCAATTTCATTTCATGTCCTCTCGTTCTACCACCTTCCCATCTCCGGAAGAGATTCGTTTGCGGATTAATACCTTTCAAATATTTGAACGTCTGTATCATATCACCCCTGTTCCTCCTTTCCTCCAGAGTATACATGTTCAGGTCAGCAAGTCTCTCTTCATATGTCTTGGAACGCAACTCCCATACCATCCTCGTAGCTTTTCTTTGTACCGCTTCCATTTTTTTAACATCTTTCGCAAGGTACGGCCTCCAAAACTGAACACAATACTCCAGGTGGGGCCTCACCAACGTCTTATACAGGGGCATTAAAACCTCCTTTCTTCTGCTGGTCACACCTCTCTCTATACAGCCTAGCAACTTTCTCGCTATGGCCACCGCCTTGTCGCACTGTTTCATCGCCTTCAGGTCCTCGGATACTATCACCCCAAGATCCCTCTCCCCGTCCGTGTCTATCAGGCTCTCCCCACCTAACACATACGCCTCCCTTGGATTTCTACTCCCTAAGTGCATCACTTTGCATTTCTTTGCATTGAATTTTAATTGCCAAATGTTAGACCATTCTTCCAGCTTCTTCAGATCTTTTTTTCATGTTTTCCACTCCCTCCGGGGTGTCCACTTTGTTGCAAATCTTGGTGTCATCCGCAAAAAGGCAAACTTTACCTTGTAACCCTTCGGCAATGTCACTCACAAATATATTGAACAGAATGGGCCCCAGCACCAATCCCTGAGGCACTCCACTACTCACCTTTCCCTCCTCCGAGCGAACTCCATTTACCACCACCCTCTGGCGTCTACCCATCTTCAAGTTCCTAATCCAGTTCACCACTTCGGGGTCCTATCTTCAGCCCTTCTAGTTTATTCAAGAGCCTCCTGTGGGGAACCGTGTCAAAAGCCTTGCTGAAATCTAAGTAGATGACGTCCATAGCACGTCCTTGATTTAATTCTCCTGTCACCCAGTCAAAGAATTCAATGTGAGAATTGGCAAGTTAGTAGCGTAGCCAGCTCCTATTGCCCTGTATGTGATGGAGGGGGGAAGGGCAAAAGCAAATTTCTTCAGCAGGTGTCCCTTTGATGGGCAAGGTAGTAGGCTCCTGCAGCTCCTTCTAAGGAGCTAATTTTGGTGTCAACAGTGGCCATTTTATCGCTGAACCACCAGAATCGATCGTCATGCAGTTTGCTTCATAATTCTTCAGGAGTGGGGGATTCAGTTATCTGGGGGGGGGGTGTTATTTCTATTCTTTACATGTTTTTCATTCTGCCCACCTACCAGATAGGATTTGTAGTGGATCACAACAAAGAAAAACTTTATAACTGAGGGATGTACATTCATCCACAAAAACATAATTAATTTCTGCAAACAAATATGTTAAAGCTTTTCTATAGTGCAAATATGATGAAATTGTATAGTAGCATAGTAGATGATGGCAGATAGATTTACACGGTCCGTCCAGTCTACTCAACAAGGTAAACTCATACTTTATCCTTATCTTGCCCCACCACTTCCAAGGCACAGATGGTAGAAGTCTGCCCGGCACTGCCCTTGTTATCCAACCACTGAAGTTGTCATCGAAGCCACACTCTGCTTGGAGAAACTACGGCTGAGAGGGAGATATGATAGAGGTCTATAAAATAATGAATGAAGTTGAACGGGTAGATGTGAATCGCTTGTTTACTGTTTCCAAAAATACTAGGAGTAGGGGACACGCAATGAAGCTACAAAGTAGAAAATGTAAAAGAAATCGGAGAAAATATTTCTACACTCAAAAGTGTAATTAAACTCTGGAAGGCCATCTTAATAATGGCTTATGGATTTTTCTTTTAGGAAGTTATCCAAACTACCCATGCAGAAACACTTAACCCCCCCCCCCCCCCCCATACAGTACTACTAGAGTTTTTGCAGCACAACATAAGAACATAAAAGTAGCCATACTGGGTCAGACCAATGATCTGTCTAGCCCAGTATTCTGTTTCCAACAGTGGCCAATCCATATCACAAATACCTGGCAGAATCCCAAATAGTAGCAAGATTCCATGCTACCAGTCGCTGGGTAGGTTGCAACTTCCCTCATGTCTGTCTCAATAACAGACTATGGACATTTCCTCCAGGAACTTGTCCAAACTTTTTTAAAAAAACAGATATATGGGGGGGGGGGGGGGGGGGGGAGTGACGTCACCGGGCAAGATGGCCGCCTAGTCCCGAAGCTCCGCCATCCAGCGCCAATAAAAAGCTTTTAAAAGTAATAAAAAGTGGACTTCGGTCGACAACAAAGCTGAAAAAGGCTGCCGGAAAATCCCCCCTACTCTCAGCTGCAATGAGTAAAACTCCTGCGACGCGGAAAAAGGAGAGCGAGCGGTCAGAAAAAAGTGTGGCAGGAAAGACCGCCAAACGCAATGAATCGCCGGAACGGGCCACTCCATCTGACTCTGATTCAGCTCTGTCTGCCACCGAACATCGCAACCCGCCTCCCAAAAGAGGTATTTCGAGCGAATTGCATACATTCTTATCTAACATTCAAGAGGAGATAAAACAATCGAAGGAGGAAATCCTCGAAAGAATGGACACGCTGAGCACAGACCTTCGCGAATTGGGGGGCAGGGTGGAAGAGGCAGAACTCAGGCTGGAAGAGCAGGCAGAGACGCTAACCAAACATACTGATCAGCTGCAAGATCTTGAAAAAAAAAATTTGGAACTTGCCTATAAGCTGGACGACTTGGAGAACAGAGGACGCCGCAATAACCTCAGATTTTGCGGCGTTCCAGAAGGAGGTGAGACGGAGGACATAATGGTGATAGTGCAAACAATGTGTGCCACGCTGTTTGGCCATGAGGCGGGGGCCACGCCGGTGGAATTAGATAGAGCACACAGAGCTCTGGGGCCCCGAAGGGAACAGCAGGTGCGAGACATTATAGTGCGCTTTCATAAATTTGAAGTCAAAGAGCAGGTCATGGTAAGTGCGAGGCGGGCACAGAACTTTGAATATGGAGGAGCTAAGATACTGGTGTACCAAGATCTCTCACTGTACACTTTACAACAGCGACGCCAAATGAGGCCTGCACTGGATGTCCTACTTAAAAACAAGCAGCAGTACAGATGGGGTTTTCCCTTTTCCCTGAACTTTACGCTGAAAGGCAGCAAATATAGAGTGCGCTCGCTACAAGAGGCCTGGGAAGCACTGCATGCAGCGGAATTCATGAGCAGAACAGTCCCGCCGGGGGAATTAGCAACAACAACACGAGCTAAGCTCCAAGGCTGGCAGCGAGCTCCAGGACATGCGAGACGAGGCAAGTCCAAGAGATGAGAGACCCGGCCTACATCCAAAGTAGGAGAGAAGTTGGAAACAACTGAGATCTGGACATAAAAGTAGAGCCATACGGGTCATGTCAATCGAACTAAACCTGGACTGGGGCTGATAATTTATTTAATTTAGAGCTTTGGGGAGTGGAACGAAAGAGGAGAGAATGAGCTAAATGTAAGCTGTACGAGATGTGAACAGACATGGTAATGTATAAAAATAACATCCGGGAGGGTTACAAAGAATGTTGGGAGGGGGGAAATGGTATTGAAAGGAGATAAAAGAAGGAAGAGAAATGTGAAAGGCGTGGGAGGGTGGGAAGAGGGGCTGGGACGTCCTGAAGAGGGTGATTAACTTCCTAGTATCCCACTCAGAGGACTAGAACCTCTGGTTGGTGTAGTACGGGGGGGATGATGGAGGGGATCCTGGGGGGGGGGGGGGGACGGGGTGGGGGGGGAAAGGGGAAAGGCTGTTAAACTATGATGATGTAACTGAGGGTCACACATGTATAAGTATGGGAGCCAAGGAATGCTATTGGCTTATATTTAAATAATAGAACACAATGGGTCACGACTTGAAGTTTATATCTTACAATGTAAAAGGATTGAATATGCCTCAGAAGAGACAGAAACTGTATAGAGAATTGCATCAGCTACAACCACAAATAGTATTCTTGCAAGAGACACACTTGCGGCGTAAGCATGAGCACCTTTTACGATGCCCTGGTTACTCAGGAGTGTACTGCGCATCCTCTGAAACTACAAAAAAGGGAGGGGTGGCGATACTGATTCACTCCTCCATACCGGTGCAGGTTAAACAGATTAAACGGGACCCGAGGGGCCGCTTTATCTATCTTCACATGACACTGAATCAGATAGACATCACATTAGCGTCGATATACGCCCCCAATAGTGGACAGGTGGAATTTTTCACTAGGGTTCGCAATTCCTTGATTGCTTTTGTTAGGGGGTCCCTAATAATGGGAGGAGACTTCAATGCAGTGATGAACCCGGGGATAGACCGAACGGGGGTAACAAGGTCTGAGGGGAAAAAGGAGGCTCAGGCGCTAGGGTCATTGGTTTATTCCTTAGGGGTCCTGGACCTGTGGAGGTTGACACATCGGGCAGATAGAGACTATACATTTTATTCGCCGGTGCATGAGTCATACTCTAGAATTGACTATATCTTTGTGGATGCTGCATTGTTAGAAAGGGGACCAAATGCTGGGATTGGAAGTATGACACTGTCAGATCACTCCCCAGTGTGGGTAACTCTGCCGAATATACAGGCTGGTCAACAAGATAAGAGATGGACCCTAAACACTAGCATTCTGCAAGAGGGCGATGTGCTGGAGGGGTACAAAAAGATGCTACAAGAGTATCTAGAATTAAATATGGATACAGGCCCAGCATTACATGTTGTTTGGGATACCCTGAAGGCAGTGTCTAGGGGTTATTTTCTACAACAGGCAAGCAAATGCTCAAAGGCGAGGAAGGCACTGATAACAGCCTGCCTGGGCAAAATACAACAACTGGAGAAGCAACATAAAATGAAGAGATCACAGCAGGTGTGGCAGGAGCTGTGTATAGAAAGGATGAGGCTGGACGCCATATACTCAGAGCATTTAGAGGTATGGAGAGCTAGGCAGGGGGTGCGCTGTTATGAGTTCACTAATAAAGCAGGGCGACTACTAGCTACAAAGATACGCAGGCAGAGAGTAGATCGGATTATACACCAGGTTCAGGATGGGAGTGGTAGCTTGCTGAATCAAACCGAGAAAATATGTCAAAGATTCGGGGAGTATTATCAAGCGCTTTATAAACAGGAAATCAATCCGACACCTGAGGTGATAGATGAGTTTCTGCAGGAATGCGAGCTTCCCAATTTGGCTAGGCAGCACAGGGACCTGTTGGAAAAGCAGGTTACCCCACAGGAAATACAAGAGGCAATAAGTAGCTTGCCGTCTTACAAGTCCCCAGGGTTAGATGGTCTCCCTAATGAATTTTATAAGAAGTTTGCCCCCGAGTTGGCGCCGTTGCTCGCGGATCTGTTCAATCAGGTAGAGGAGGGGGAGGTTCTGCCGCTGACTATGAGAGATGCTTGGATAGCGGTGATACCCAAGCCAGATAAAGATCACATCGAGTGTGGCTCCTACAGGCCCATATCGGTACTCAATGCTGATGTTAAGATATTGGCCAAGGTACTGGCCAACAGGCTGGCGCCTATACTCCCGACTCTTGTGCACCCGGACCAAGTGGGCTTTGTGGCCCATCGAAAGGCGATGGACAATATCAGGCGTACGGTAGATCTAATGCACCTGGCAAAGAGGAATCGGAGGCCCTTGTGTCTTTTGAGTTTAGATGCAGAGAAAGCCTTCGATCGCGTTCATTGGTCCTTCATGTATAGAGTTCTGGAGGTATTGGGTTTTGGAGCGAAGTTTATAGGTTGGATACGGGCGTTTTATACCTCGCCAAAAGCATGTGTTAAACTTAATGGAAATTATTCTGGGCTGTTCACATTGCATAGAGGAACGAGGCAGGGTTGTCCCCTGTCTCCTCTCCTATTTGCTGTGGTTATGGAACCCTTTGCAGCACAGATACGGCAAGACCCGGGGTTCATAGGGGCCCGGGTGGCAGAAAGAACGCATAAACTGGCGCTCTACGCAGACGATGTCTTGCTATATGCGACACGACTCCTGACTACATTCCCTCGCCTTATCCAACTTATAGACGAGTACTCAGTAGTCTCGGGATTCAAAGTGAATATGGCAAAGTCCGAGGCCTTGAATGTAACTATAGATGAGGAAACGGTAACAGAGCTGAAGTCATCATTCCCGTTCAGGTGGGCCCGGGGACAGATTAGATACTTAGGGGTTAAATTGACGGTACCACTATCAGAGCTTTTCTCGGCAAACTACAAGGGGTTGATAAAGACAATTGCAGAGGACATGGAGAGATGGGGAGAACTAGAGGTATCCTGGTTTGGACGTATAGCTATTATTAAGATGAATGTCCTACCTCGCCTCCTGTATTTATTCCAAGTGTTGCCTGTGAAGGCGCCCAGGCGATTTCTCGCGTCCATGCAAGATCGTATTGTGCGTTTCGTCTGGGCAGGAAAGCATCCCAGATTGTCGCGAACCTTATTATATCAAGAGAAGAGGAGAGGAGGATTGGGAGTCCCAAACCTTCATTGGTATTACAAGGCAGCTCAGGGAAAGGCAGCTATAGAATGGTACCAAGACTATCCTGACAGACAGTGGGTCCACTTAGAACAGCACTCCCTTGGAGAAACACCGCTGGGGGCACTTATGTGGTTGCCAAGATCTTTTCGCAAACTGCAAGAAGGCGTATGCCCCTCAGTGGAAGTTACTCTCTACTACTGGGACAAATTATTTCCAGAGGGCAGGTGTGTGCTGTCCCGAATGACACCAATTGCTTATAGCCCTTTGTTTCTGCTGGGGAACACTACAGGTGTCTTCACTCGGTGGTATGCGGAGGGAGTGCGAAGGTGGGGTCAATTGTATGATAATAATAACACTGTACTAACTTTTGCGGCACTAAAGGCGGAGTTCCCTGTGGTGGAGGGTGAAGAGTTTGCATACTGTCAGTTGTCACATTTCCTCCATAATGCAGCAACCAGAAAGGTCATGCAGCGGCAATCACTCCCCCTTGAAGAGATATGTGAAAAATTAATTGGGTCCCGAGGGCTCATTGGGAAAATATATAGATGTGTCGCCGCACAGGCCCCAGGACATAGTAGCCATAGGCGGGCGTGGGAAAAAGAGTTGGGCAGGACCATAGAGGAAGTAGAATGGGAGAGTATAGAAAAAAGGGTGGCGGGTGTTTCTATCCATGTACCGCTCAAAGAAAATGCAGTAAAGGTATTATATAGGTGGTATCTTACCCCGGATCGACTTCAGCGAATATACCCGACGACAACGGGGCTATGCTGGCGGGGATGCGGCCTAAGGGGAACCATGGGGCACATATGGTGGCGTTGCCTTAAAGTTAAGGCATTCTGGAAGGCAGTGCAAGATAGACTCCAGAGTTGGCTGGGATGTTTGATACCTTGGGTCCTTGAGGTGTTTCTTTTCTCTGCACCGGTGAGAGGACTGACATCTTGTCAACAGCAATTGCTGAGACAGGTGACAGCCGTAGCCAGAGTGACAATAGCGTTGCATTGGAAACAAAAAACAGTCCCCTCAATTACAAGATGGCAAAACAAATTAAAGTATGTGTGTGAAATGGAAAGGCTCATAGCCGCACGAAAACACCGGACAAGTCAATGGCAGTTCTTTGTAAATGCAGTTAACTAGAAAAAGGGAGAGAATGTAGTTTATGAATGTGAAGGACCAGAGAAAGCACTGGGGGAAGGGGGAAAAGGGAGGGCTTTGGGGGGGGGGGGGGGTGGAATTGGAGGGGGGAGAGAGGGGAGGGCGATAGGCAGGGAATGGGAGGTCACTTATAAAACATAATTAAAAAGTTGAAGTATATTCTGTATTTGATTATGCACGGCAAACTTAACTGTGTATTCTTAGTTATGTAACTGGCACATTGCTATGTGCAAATTTGTATTGCGAATGTGTTAGGTACGCTATGTTCAGAATTAACAATGTTCAATAAAGACTTCTAAAAAAAACAAAAAAAACCCCAGATATATTAACAACTGTAACCACATCCTCTGGCTATGAGTTCCAGAGCTTAACTATCTATTCAGTGGAAAAATATTTCCTCCTATTCATTTTAAAAGTAGTACCATGTAACTTCGTGTCCCTTAGTCTTTGTGCTTTTTGAAAGAGTAAAACAAACAACAACAACAAAAAAAAAGAGTAAGGTTAAATTTGTGAAGCAGTACTCTTTTTATTTGTTTTATGAAGCAGCAGTGGTTTGGAACGCTCTCCCTCTTTTATTTTTTTATTTATTTTTATTAGAACATATGGTAATTAGCTGCACTTGTGGAAAATAATGAAATATTTTTTCTGTATATATGGCTTGGTAGATAGTGACTAGTCTTTCATAATTAAGAGTACTGCTGGACATGCTGGTCTGCTCTTGCTTCTTATTTTGCAATCTGTCTTGAACTATTAAGGTACTGGCAGAATCCAAGTCCCTGATACATTCGCTTTTACCCATTTTATGCCACTCGGGATTTTATAGATCTGTATCGTACCTCCCACCCTCCCAGCCATCTCTTTTCCAAACTGAAAAGCTGTAACCTCTTTAGCCTTTCCTCATGAGAGGAGTTCCCTCCCCATTATCATTTTGGTCGTTCTTCTTTGAATCTTCTTTTTTTTTTTTTTTTAATTCCCCTATATCTTTTTTGAGGTACATGAAATTCTAATACTCAAGGTGAGGTCACACCATAGAACGATAGACACATTATAATCTTCATGTTGACTTCATAGCATCCTGTTTGCTTTTTTAGTCGCCGCCACACACTGGGCAGAAGATTTCAGCGTATTGTCTACTGTGACAGAGTTCTTTTTCTTGGCTGCTGGCTCCTAAGGTGGACCCTAGCATCAAGTGACTATGATTTGGATTATTCTTCCCAATGTGCATCACTTTGCATATGTCCACATTAAATTTCATCTATTTGGATGCCCAGCCTTCCAATTTCTTAAGATCTCCCTGCAGTTTTTCATAGTCTGCATGTGTTTTAACAACTTTGAGTAGTTTTATGAAATCTGCAAATTTAATCACCTCGCTTATTCCAATTTCCAGATCATTTATAAATACATTAAATAGCACTGGTCCCGGTATAGATCACTGAGGCACTCTATTCACCTTCTCCACTGAGAAAACCTGCCCTCTGTTTTCTATCCATTAACCAGTTCCTAATCCACAACAGAACATTGCCTCCTATCCCATGGCTTATTAATTTTCTCAAGCGTTTCTCATGAGGAACTTTGTCAAAAGCCCTCTGAAAATCTAGATATACTTTATCAACCAGCTCACCTTTATCCACATGTTTGTTCACACCTCAAAGAAATGAAGCAAATTTGGTGAGGCTGAATCCATGCTGACCCTCAAATCATGTTTATCGATGAATTCAGTAATTTTATTGTTTGTAATAGTTTCCACTATTTTGCCCAACAACTTTAAAGAACCATTGAAAAGATCATACAGCAGAGCTGCCAAAACATCCATAAGTTCTTTCAGTACCCTCAGATGTATTCCATCTGGCCTCTTTGCTTTGTCTACTTCTAGTTTAGCTAGCTCCTCACCTACAGTCTCTCTGCTTGCAAGGAAGATCTATATCACACCAGTGTGAAAAGATACTCTGTTCACTGTTTTCAGGGTAACCCTGTAGTTCTGTTGATTTTAATGTTTTTGTCAATTATGACTCCTTCCTTTATTTTGTCCTTCCTGATTAGATTATTATGTGGTTAACTACTATACCTGTCACCAAAAAAACAGTGACACTGGGATTCCATTGTTGATGTTGAGTCTGGAAATACCCAGGCTTCATATCGCTTAAAGGAATTATTGCCTCACACTGTGCTTCCCCCCCTCCCCCCCCCAATCAAAGGGGCACCTGGTGGAAATGTTGTTGCTTTTCCACTTTATCCACAACATTTATTTTCTGTACTGAATTTTAAGAATATGTTCAAGAAAAGGTTGATGAAGGATGCTATATACAATAAACTGATTGTATTTTATAATGGTTAGATCCAAAACTGTTCTAATTAGAGGAGGCTTTGTATGTTGAGATCAGTTGCTGTCTTTAAGGATATTAGAAACATTGTATCCCTTGTTGATTTACTTTGTCCCCCACTCTTGGTGCCTCTCTAGAAAAAAGATGGTAATGTTTGCTCAGTACAGCCTTGGTCAAAGCTGTTAACCGTTATAAAATTCACAAAATCATTGGAAAGGAATGCCATTAAAATTGATAGGAAAGAGTACACATCCAACCCTAAAAGGTAAAAGGGAGAGAAGGGGCAGAGGAAGGAAAAGAGAAGTGGGGGAGAGATTGGTCACCAAGTCTCAGCCTGAGGTTATGAATTTGACCCATAAGGATAAGGTTCTGCGAATTTCAAGCCTTGTCTTTAATTGTAGCTTTTGCAATGTGTATATTCAGTATTTAAGGAAGGAGCTTTAAAGCATGTGAAGCTAATTGTACTGAGGTGTCTAATTCCATGGAAGAAAATATCAAGAAAAACTGTGATTGCCTTGGAGGCACAGATTAGATGCAAGGATTCTAGAATGTGCAAGGTGGTGACACAGTATTTGACATGTACTTAAAAATGAAGTGGACGTCTGAGTGTTCTGCTTTAGGTTCTTTCGGGTATATCTCTGTCAGATATATACTATAGAGGCAGTCAAAGGTTATTACATAAGCTTTATTCAGATAAGTACATCATAAATCATACATCACTGCTTGAGTTGCAGACATCTATGTCAGCGACTTGGAGGTTCCCTTGCATTCATAGTCAGGGATAATTAGTCCTTAGTTTGTCTGAGACAGATAGGTTTAGGTCAGGATTTCTGGTCTGTGTATTCAGCTGATCACTGTATTTTGCATAAGACATGTAATAAGTTCTCATAATTATAATTTGGATATCAGTTGTGATTTGTAATCACTCCTTTAGTTAGTGCATTAGGATAATCAAATGGTAGTATCTGTTCTGGTGATAATCTATTTTTATAGCAAGTTATTTTTGTATTTTGCTTGGCACTTTGCTTCAGAGCTATTTATATATATTTTTCTTTACCTAATAAATCCTACTATATAAATGAAGTGACCGATGTGCCGCAGCTGTTCTGCGCATGCACGGCACGTCTCTGCCGACGTGATTAAAGAGGCAGCACCAGATCGACCCTGCTGCCGGGCAAATCAAGAACCAAGTTTTGGCCGCGTCCTGCATCGGCGAAGGGATAAGTACATAAGTAATGCCACACTGGGAAAAGACCAAGGGTCCATCGAGCCCAGCATCCTGTCCACGACAGCGGCCAAACCAGGCCAAGGACACCTGGCAAGCTTCCCAAACGTACAAACATTCTATACATGTTGTTCCCAGAATTGTGGATTTTTTCCAAGTCCATTTAGTAGCGGTTTATGGACTTGTTCTTGAGGAAACCGTCTAACCCCCTTTTAAACTCTGCCAAGCTAACCTCCTTCACCACGTTCTCCGGCAACGAATTCCAGAGTTTAATTACGCGTTGGGTGAAGAAACATTTTCTCCGATTTGTTTTAAATTTACTACACTGTAGTTTCATCGCATGCCCCCTAGTCCTAGTATTTTTGGAAAGAGTGAACAGACACTTCACATCCACCTGTTCCACTCCACTCATTATTTTATATACCTCTATCATGTCTCCCCTCAGCTGTCTCTTCTCCAAGCTGAGAAGCCCTAGCCTCTTTAGGCTTTCTTTATAGGGAAGTCGTCCCATCCCCGCTATCATTTTAGTCGCCCTTCGCTGCATCTTTACCAATTCCACTATATTTTTCTTGAGATGCGGCGACCAGAATTGAACACAATATTCAAGGTGCAGTCGCACCATGGAGCGATATAACGGCATTATAACATCCTCACACCTGTTTTCTATACCTTTCCTAATAATACCCAACATTCTATTCGCTCTCCGAGCCGCAGCAGCACACTGAGCAGAAGGTTTCAGTGTATTATCGACGACGACACCCAGATCCCTTTCTTGGTCCGTAACTCCTAACGTGGAACCTTGCATGACGTAGCTATAATTCGGGTTCTTTTTTCCCACATGCATCACCTTGCACTTGCTCACATTAAACGTCATCTGCCATTTAGCCGCCCAGTCTCCCAGTCTCGTAAGGTCATTCTGTAATTTTTCACAATCCTGTTGCGAGTTAATGACTTCGAATAACTTTGTGTCATCAGCAAATTTAATTACCTCGCTAGTTACTCCCATCTCTAAATCATTTATAAATATATTAAAAAGCAGCGGTCCTAGCACAGACCCCTGAGGAACCCCACTAACTACCCTTCTCCATTGTGAATACTGCCCATTTAACCCCACTCTCTGTTTCCTATCCTTCAACCAGTTTTTAATCCACAATAGGACTTTTCCTCCTATCCCATGACCCTCCAATTTCCTCTGTAGCCTTTCATGAGGTACCTTGTCAAACGCCTTTTGAAAATCCAGATACAGAATATCAACCGGCTCCCCTTTGTCCATATGTTTGTTTACTCCTTCAAAGATGCTGCAGGGAGTGAGAGCGGCAGAGCAGGGAGCGGACCACCGTGGATCAGTTGTTCGGCTGGGGCAGCGGGCAGGCCAAAAAGAATGAGGCAAGCTCGGGAAAGCGACAGAGAATCGGTGTGTGCCTGGGGGGGGGGGGGGGGGGGGAGAGAAGAGAGCACAATCGCTGAGTGGCTGGAGGGGGGGCAGGGGACAGAGCACAATCGCTAGGTGCCTGGAGGGGGGGCAGGGGAGAGAGGAGAATTGCTGGGTGGCTGGAGCGGGGCAGGGGAGATAGGAGAATTGCTGGGTTGCTACAGGGGGGGCAGGGGACAGAGGAGAATCGCTGGGTGCCTGGAGGAGGAGCAGGGGAGACAGAACAATCGCTGAGTGGCTGGAGGGGGGCAGGGGACAGAGGAGATAGTCAGTCTCTCTCTCTGACGCACACACACACACTTTCTCAGTCTCTCTCTCACGCAAGCGCGCGTGCACACACTTTCTCAGTCTCTCTCTCATGCAGACGCGCGCACACACACTTTGGCTCTCTCACGCAAACGCGCGCGCACAGTTTCTCAGTCTCTCTCACGCAGACGCGCGCACACTTTGGCTCTCTCACGCAGACGCGCGCACACTTTGTCTCTCTCACGCAGAGGCGCGCGCGCACACACTTTCTCTGTCTCTTTACATTTCAGAAATAAAACATATTGCCAGTTTGGCTATTTTATTACATTACGCACAACAGAAATGTCGCCCGTTGTAACGGGCTTTACGGCTTGTATATATATATTCTATCCGTGGCATTGTTCAATTTTCTCACACAGCTAGCATGTTATTTGGACTATAAGAGGTACACCCCCTAGACACAAGTACGGAGGATTGCTATCTGGTAATGTTCTCTGATATATAAGTACCTCTAGCATGCCTTACAAGGCTCAGCGGGCACAATGGGTCTGGGCACCACGTCTGCTCCCAGTTGAAACCTCTGTCTGCCCTTAGCTCCCATGTTTTATACTGACCAATAAACATAATCTCATTTAATTTAATAAGGCTGACGTGTATTTAAAGATATGACAGTGGAGGAGTAGCCTAGTGGTTAGTGCAGCGGACTTTGATCCTGGGGAACTGGGTTCAATTCCCACTGCAGCTCCTTGTGACTGTGGGCAAGACACTTAAACCTCCATTCCTTCTCATCAAGCAGATGAATCCATTACGAGTGGGTTGTGTCCATCAACCAGCAGGAGGAGATAGAGAGCACTGAAAAACCATAGTGCCCCATGGCCAGCTAGCTCTATCTGCCTCTTCAGTATTCTCTATCACCCCAGCAGGGTGGTTGCAGCTTGTTCAAGCTCCTTCAGAAAATCTACCTGGGGTGGCTCCTGTGCTTTTGCCAGTTGTAGCAGGGGTGTTGTGGCTGATGGTGCCCACTTTAAAGGCAAATAGGTTAGCCCTTTCCCTGCCTTACCCGGCCCCCGATGTGGAAGTAGACAAATAGGCAAGCCCTGTCCCTGTCTTTGCCCACGCTGTGGATGCAGGCACATAGGTTCGCCCTTTCCCTGCCTTTCCCACGCTACTGATCCTCCGGAGTTGGAAATTTGCCTCTTTAGCTGTTGCCTCAAACTTTCCTCATAGCGTTAAAAAAAAAAAAAAAAAAAAAAAAAGTCGCATCGCGCTTTGGTACTGCGATCCCAGAAAAGAGGTTTTCTTCTGATTGTGCAGCGTGACCGGAGCTCGGAAACTCGGTCTGGTGAGATAAGAGCATTTTGTAGCTCCTCCGGGGAGGGCCCGCGTTCGGGACGATTTTGGCGCAAATCCGCCATTTTGCATTTCCTCCGCTTTCGGCAATGGCTGCTGAGAAAGTAAAGCGCTGTTCCGTTTGTGGCAAGCGCAAATCTGCAGCGGGGCTCTGTAAGGCGTGCTCTTCAGACGGTAGAGCCGGCCTGAGCATGGCGAGCAATGTTCCTTCCCGCTCCGTGGAGCTGGCAGCGGGCGCCATTTTGGAACAGCATGACGCGACCCCCGCTGAGGCGGAGGGGTTTGAGCCTGGAGGGGCGCCTCGTGTAGAGGCTAATAAAAGAGCTGTTTCTTCCGGACTGGAACCGGGAGGCCAGGGTGAGCCATTTTCCCCTGAATTTGTTTTATTGCTGCATAATGCATACTTGTTAAAAAGAGCTGTTCTGCATGAATCCTCTGCGGCTCTGCTTTCTGTATCCCCTCCAGTGGAGTCTGGCCTTGGATTACCGTCAGGTGCGTTTTCCCCCGACAGATGGCTGCAAGACAAGCGCAGAAGGGTGGATTCCCATTCAGAGAGTGGTGCACCCCCATTCCCCCCCCCCCCACCCCCATGGTCGGGATGTGAGGACTCTGAGGGGTCGGGCTGGCCTTCGTGGTCTGAAGAGCCAGAAGAAGGTGCAGGATTGCCACTGGATCCAGATGATCTTTCTGCGGTGAGGATTTTCCACCGCGATGAGCAGCCAGTGCTTATTACTGATGCCTTGCAGGTCCTTTCTATAGAAGACCCTGGGAGTACTGAGACCTCCGGTAACCTGAGGATGGCAAGTACTAAGAAGCCTGCTCAAGGCTTTCCTTTGCATGACTCCATCCAAGAGCTTATCATGGCTCAATGGGCTGACCCCGAGGGGCCTTTGAAAGTCGCCAGGGCTATGGAGCAATTATACCCTCTAAGTGAGGAGCATTTGGCGCGCCTAGCAGTGCCTAAAGTGGATGCCCTAGTCACGGCTGTGACAAAGAAAACTACCCTCCCAGTGGAAAGAGGAGTTGCCCTGAAGGACATGCAGGACCGTCGCCTGGAGGCAGCTGTGAAACGGTCCTTTGAAATTTCAGGCCTATTCTTACGGGCGTCTGCATGCAGCTGCTACGCTGCCAGAGCCCGCCTCGCTTGGTTACAACAGGCAGTGGAACAGCCCGGAGATGGAGCGGAGCCCCTTACAGAGGTGGCACCGCGGATGGAGTCGGCCTTGTCATTTTTGGCTGACGTCCTTTATGATCTGGTCAGAGCTTTGGTTAAACAGATGGCTGTAGCAGTGGCAGCTCGCCGTCTTCTGTGTTTATGGCATTGGGCAGCTGACATGGCCTCTAAGCAAAGGTTGGTGAAGTTGCCCTTTCAAGGCCTTCTGTTTGGCAAGAAGTTGGAGAAAATTGTGAAAGGCCTGGGGGTTGCCAAACCCCAGCACTTACCCGAGGATAGGCCACGGCCTTCTTCCAAGGGTCAGGCGGTTCCCTCCTCTTCCAGACCTCTCTTCCGTTAAGCTAGAAGGTACCGCCCGGGGCGTTCTGCTGGGTTCACTTTGCGTGCCCGTTTTCAGCAGAGGAACTCCTTTTGCTCGGACAAACGTTCCACAGCAGCAGGCTCAAGACCTGGAGTTCATGGGTGACCCTCTCAGTGATGGTGCGCCGGCCCCCTCCTCAATTCCTGTGATAGGAGGACGACTTTCCCTCTTTCTCGAGGAGTGGGCCAAGATTACCTCAGATCAGTGGGTCTTGGACCTGATCAGAGAAGGCTACAGAATAGAATTCAATTCCCCGATAAGAGACGTGCTTGTGGAGTCCCGATGCGGTTCTGCTGCCAAACGGCGGCAGTAGAGGAGACCTTGCAAGGCTTGATTCACATTGGGGCGGTTTCCCCTGTACCTCCCACTGAATGCGGCTTTGGCCGTTACTGCATTTACTTCGTGGTGCTGCGAAAAGGAGGGTCCTTTCGGCCTATCCTAGATTTAAAACAAGTCAACAAATCTCTGAATGTGCGGCATTTTCACATGGAAACTCTGCGCTCCGTCATAGCGGCGGTACAGCCAGTAGAATTTCTCACGTCTCTGGACCTGAAAGAAGCTTACTTGCACATACCAATTTGGCCCCCGCACCAGAGGTTTCTGCGTTTTGCGGTGATGGGAAAACCATTTCCAGTTTCGGACCTTGCCTTTTGGCCTCGCCACAGCTCCCCGAACCTTTTCGAAGGTAATGGTGGTAGTAGCTGCTTTTTTCAGGCGAGAGGGTATCCGGGTTCACCCCTACCTAGACGACTGGCTCATGAGAGCAGACTCTGCAGAAGAGAGTCATCAGGTTACAGCCAGAGTGGTCTCAGAACTGCAGTCTCTGGGCTGGGTCGTCAATATAGCCAAAAGTCACCTGACCCCCTCTCAATCTCTAGAATATTTGGGGGTCCGGTTTGACACAGCCTCGGGGATGGTCTTCCTACCCGAGCAAAGGCGGTGCAAGCTTCAGAACCAGGTCAGTTTGCTCCTGAGGGTGCCTCGCCCGCGAGCTTGGGACATTGTCCAGCTGTTGGGGTCGATGACAGCCACTTTGGAAGTGGTGCCTTGGGCGAGAGCGCACCTGAGACCTCTGCAGTGTTCCCTGCTTCAACGGTGGTCTCAAATATTTCAGGATTATCAATGCAGACTCGTGTGGCTCCCTGCGGCCCGGCTCAGTATGGAGTGGTGGTTCTCAAACAGCATGCTGCGGCGAGGAATGCCGCTAGCGCTCCGCGATTGGTGCCTGGTGGTAACAGATGCCAGCCTGAAGGGCTGGGGTGCACATTGCCAGGGAAGGCATGCCCAGGGTCTTTGGACACCCGAGGAGTCGGAGTGGTCCATCAATCGCTTGGAGTTGAAAGCGATTTTCCAGAAGCTTCTGGCCTTTAAATTGACCCTGGAAGGATTGGCTGTCAGAGTTCTGTCGGGGAACACGACAGCAGTGAACTACATAAATCGCCAAGGAGGCACTCAGTGCATAGCACTAGCCGTGCAGATTTGCCACTGGGCTGAGCTTCATCTGCAGTTTCTGTCAGCAGCTCATATTGCAGGTCAGAGCAATGTGCAAGCCAATTATCTGAGCAGGAATCAAATTGACCCAGCGGAATGGGAACTTGCAGATGAAGTATTCCTGCAGATATGTGCCACATGGGGAAAGCCCATAATGGATCTTGTGGCGTCAAGCACAAATGCCAAAGTCCCGTGCTTCTACAGCAGACGGAGAGATCCTCGTTCGGCAGGGTTGGATGCTTTGGCTCAACCCTGGCCTCAGGGCCTCCTGTATGTGTTCCCTCCGTGGCCCTTGATAGGGCGAGTACTCGTGCGGATTCGGCTCCACCAAGGAGAGAGAGTTCTCATTGCCCCGGATTGGCCCAGGAGGGCGTGGTATGCGGACCTCCGGCGGATGCTGGTAGAGGATCCCCTGCCGTTACCTCTGGTACCGAACCTGTTGTCACAGGGCCCGGTGACCATGGAGGACGCCTGCCGCTTTGGTCTTACGGCATGGCTATTGAGAGGGCGCAATTGAGAGACAAGGGATATTCCAGTAAAGTCATTTCTACTCTCCTACAGGCCCGCAAGCGTTCCACTTCCATGGCTTATGCCAGGATTTGGCGCCAATTTGTGGCTTGGTGTGCTTCTAAAGCGATTACCCCCATGCGGGCTTCTGTCTCGCCGATGCTTGACTTTTTGCAGGATGGTTTACAAAAAGGCTTGGCCTATAATTCCCTGCGTGTTCAAGTGGCAGCCTTAGCATGTTTTCAAGGGAAGGTCGCTGACCTCTCTCTGGCTGCTTGCCCGGATGTGACACGGTTTCTTAGAGGGGTGCTTCGGCTCCGTTCTCCCGTGCGGGCTCCGTGTCCGGCCTGGAACCTGGGGTTAGTTTTAAAGGCCCTTCAGTGTTCACCCTTCGAGCCGCTTAGGCGAGCTTCGGAGAAGGATGTGACCTTAAAGACGGTCTTTTTGGTGGCCGTGACATCGGCGAGACGGGTATCTGAGCTCCAGGCGCTGTCCTGTCGAGACCCATTTCTGCAATTCTCAGAGTCCGGAGTAATGGTACGTACGGTGCCTTCTTTCATGCCTAAGGTGGTTTCAGTGTTTCACCTAAACCAGCCTATTTTCCTGCCCTCCTTTTCTAAAGGGCAGGAAAATAGGCTGGTTTAGGTGAAACACTGAAACCCGGTCTGCGGCTCCTCACTACCTCTCTACCCTCATCCCCCTATGTTCCCGCCCGTAAACTCCGCTCACAGGACAAATCCCTCCTTTCAGTTCCCTTCTCCACTGCCAACTCCAGGCTCCGCTCATTCTGCCTTGCCTCACCCTATGCTTGGAACAATCTTCCTCTACCCCTATGCCAAGCTCCCTCCCTACCCATCTTCAAATCTCTGCTTACAACTCACCTCTTCAACGCTGCTTTTGGCACCTAACCTTTTGTGAAATATAGTATGCCCTATCAGACGGACTCTACACTTGTCTTTAGATTGTTTTGATTGTCTTTAGATTGTACACCTGTCTTTTAGATTGTAGGCTCCTTGAGCAGGGACTGTCCTTCCATGTTATATTGTACAGCGCTGCGTAACCCTAGTAGCGCTTTAGAAATGTTAAGTAGTAGTAGTAAAGAGGAGTTTCCAGAAGCCTATGGGCAGTTGCACCTTATGGATGTGCGAAGGGCTCTGTTGCAATATCTGCGCATGTCAAATGCCTTCAGGACCTCTGACCATCTTTTTGTTTTTTTGTCAGGTCAGCGCAGAGGGTCTCCAGTGTCTAAGGCCACTATAGCCCGTTGGCTCAAAGAAGCTATCTTTTCAGCATATCTGCTATCTGGCCGGCCTCTGCCTGAAGCCTTTAATGCACATTCCACAAGAGCGATTTCCTCTTCTTGGGCTGAAACTAGAGCACTCTCTCTTCAAGAGATATGTAGTGCAGCTACTTGGGCTTCGAAGCTCTCTTTTGCCCGACATTACAGGCTGGATGTGGCTGCCAGGAGAGACGTGCATTTTGGAGCACAAGTGCTGGCGCATGGTGTGGCTTGTTCTCACCCTATCTAGGGATTGCTTTGATACATCCCACTCGTAATGGATTCATCTGCTTGATGACAAGGAAGGGAAAATTAGGTTCTTACCTTGGTAATTTTCTTTCCTTTAGTCATAGCAGATGAATCCATGAGCCCTCCCTTAGTGGTTCATTATGTGATTCATCTTACTTTTATGTTCAGTTTTTCCTGTAGATATGTTCCCTCATTGGGAGAAGTTGGAAAACAGTCTTCAGGATTTCTGTTCAGTTACTGGAGGATGAGTTCATTCCCTCCAGGAGGATGAGTTCATTCCCTCCTTTGAATTATAGCTCCAGGTTTGGGGCGTTCATCCGCTCTGAGGAAAGTTCATGTTGTTATGCTTTGCAGTGTAACACTGCTTGGAAGCTTCAAATACTGAAGAGGCAGATGGAGCTAGCTGGCCATGAGGCACTTTGGTTTTTCAGTGCTCTCTATCTCCCCCTGCTGGTTGATGGACACAACCCACTCGTAATGGATTCATCTGCTGTGACTAAAGGAAAGAAAATTACCAAGGTAAGAACCTAATTTTCCCTTGCCCCAGGTACAAAATAAGTACCTGTATATATGTAAACCACTTTGAATGTAGTTGCAAAATTCCACAGAAAGGCGGTATATCAGGTCCCATTTCCCTTTCCTTAATGCATCCTCAGGAACTGGCCAGGTTTCCAGAGATTCATGTGAAACATCATCCTTAGCCCTAAGCATGTTATTCCATTTAGTACAAATCACTTCATTTAATATGATGATGCTATCAATTCTTATCCTGGGAGTCCATTACATACTTTCAAGAGAGCATTAACTATTATAACAATCATTATGTACTTTCAAGAAACATTATGATAACAATAATTATGCAGAACTCAATGTCAAGCACAAACTTTCCATTACAGAGAGATTGGTTTGTGAAATTGAGGCTTCACTTGTTTTGCTTGAGTGCTTGAATTTGTGTTTGAGGATGGATATTATTATTGTTTGTGTATGTTTCTGTATGTGAAATAGAGGAGGTATGTTGTGGAGAGGGGTGTATGCCAGAGAGTTTGTGTAGTTTGCTGGGTTTCATTTTGGGTTTGTTTTCAGTGTATGAATGCAACTGTTACTCATCAGTCTGTCCCATATCTGTATTGCTGCATCTTGTATAGTTTATATGTGCTTATGTTTCTATGTTGAAGAATTTACACATGTAATTTTGAAAGGTGCTCATGCAAACTGAAAAAGGACACACATTGACAAGAAAGCATCCTCTGGTATTTTCTATAAATGAGGTCTGGGAAGAAAAATACTTTTTATAGGAAAATTGTTGATTTGAATGTGCTCCAGCAGATGGGGCTACCCTGTTGATCCTCATTAGGAGGTTTTAGTATATTCCTCAGGTTGCACCTAGCCAATTAGGTTTTCAGGGTGTCCTCAATGAATGTACATGAGAGTTTTCATGCACTGCCTCAATTGTATGCAAATCTATTTCATCCATATTTAATATGGCTATTATATAAACCTGACTGGCTATCCCGAGGACTAGGTTGAAGACCACAGATTCAGACTGAATGTGATTCTTGGAAAATAAGAGAATTTATCTAAACACAATAGTACTGAATGTTCATAATCCTAATTTGTTTTGTCTGGGTTCATTCTTTTAGGCATTAGCAACATTAGGCCATTCCATTTTGCACCGTGGAATACCACTGCAGGCAGGAACTGCTCAGTTTGTTTGCAGCGATGCATTTCAGCAGACACTGATCCTGTGCCCACCAGCTATTCAAGGTATGGTGTTTTTAGTGCACGCCTTTGTGCAGCATTTTGGGTGATGTCTCGTTCTTGGAGGTCAACCAGGCAACTACAAGTACTGGGAATTGTAGTTCAGCTTGTTTTCAGTGTAGTTCAGCTTATTTAAAATGTCTTGGTTAACTAGTCTCCTGGTCGTTTACCTGAGTTTAGGCTCGGAGGGTTTTATTAAGGAAGATATCAGTCACAGTAACAAGTCTGTGATACTGACAGTCATTACTAAATCCCAGCGATTGAAAAATGGTGTATATAATTTGACATCCAGATAACCTCATAGACTGCATGTTGAAATGCCCCAATCAGATCCCAGACCACACTAGTTCAACACATAGATCTTCTAGAACTCATTGTAAAGGCAGATCTCATCAAAACCTAGTTAAGATCAATTGCGATAAGATTCCTTTAGTTGATACGGAATGTAATGTGATAGAATGCTTATTTTTAAATGCATTCTGCGGTAAGTCCACTATTGTTGCAGACTTTATTGGAGACTACACACCAGGTCTTATCTTTATAACTGAAACATGGATCCCAGACTACAGTTCACAACATATTCTGGCTGTTTGCCCACCTAGTTTTAAGGCCCTGAACTGCCCAAGACAAAAGAAGAAAGGGGGGTGGGCTGGCCTTGCTGTATAATGATTTCTTAGATACCCAATTCATACAATATTATGGTGATGACTTTGTTTAAAAAAGAAATTATGATTTGCAAATTGTTATCCTGGTCTAAGGTTCACTTGGCTTGCTGCTTATTTATAAACCACCTAAGCCATGGCAGAAAGCCCAAGAAAAATTTGAAAAGATTTCTTATTTGCTATGAACTGATTGGACATACTGATTCTAGGTGATCTTAATCTACATCTAGAAGATCACTCAGATTCTTATGTTCAACTATTTACAATGTTCTTAGAGTCCTTGAATTTGATATTAGGACTTTGTGGTGTCCTCAGAGACTCTGAACATTTGCTCCTGCTGTTCTAAGCAAGAGGTTCTTTTTAAGGCTCAGACAGCTGCGTGCGATCAGGTCCTCTTTACGGAAAGAATACTTTAGAACTTTGGCACAGGCTACAGTACTCCCTCAACTAGATTACTGTAACGCCTTATATTCTCAGATCAGCTGCAAGTTGAAAGCCTGACTACAACTACTCCAGAACACAGCGGCTATACTGATCTCTGGCTTGGGTTGGTTTGACAGCATTTCTCCCATTCTGAAGGAGCTACATTGGTTACCTATTTTACAACGTATTATTTATTAGGATTTATTTACCTCCTTTTGAAGGAATTCACTCAAGGCAGTGTACAGCAAGAATAAGTCAAACATAAGCAATAGACATTACAGCAGTAAAAATATTCAAACAACATTACAGAGTATAGTATATTACGTACAGTGTCAGCACAATACATAATAAATGTATTAATAGATAACCCCGTGCTAGTTGTGAGATTCTAGGTCTTTCTGTAACTCTTACCTCATATGGCGAGATCATCTTATCTGTAAACCACTGTGAATCCAACTTTGGAATGGCCGGTATATAAGAACCAGATAGAATAGAATAATCATGATAAAAACAGTACAGTTATTTTTATGTGCAGTTGTGGGCCGAGAAATAGCTCTTAGGGTTTTTCCTTTGTGTAAGTGGCTTTGAAAATTACCCCCTTATATGTATACAACGACCAGCTGTCAGACCAGCTATCAATGGATGTAAACACTCTTAAACACATCTAGTACATCCTTAAATCATTTGCACTGACCTGCTGAAGAGAGAGTACCTTCTGAGAATTACAATGTACTGTTGACTCAATAAAAGGTATTGGCTACAACTTGAATGAACCTTTAGTCCACAGAGAGATGTAGAAATATGGTAACCACACTATTTTGTTCAAGGGTTGACAGCAAGTACGAACTACAGTTTGACCTCCCCTAAAGTTGTTGAAAGCTATTGTATATGTTATCTACAGTTAACATCTCAAAAAAAATGTAGCGGAATTAGGAAAGGTATAGAGAAAGGTAATGAAAATGATAAAGGGGATAAGACGACTTCTTTGTGAGGGAAGGCTAAAGTGGCTAGGGCTCTTCAGCTTGGAGAAGAGATGGCTCAGGAGAGATATGATAAGAGGTCTATAAAATACCAAGTGGAATGGAACAGATGAATGTCCAAAAAAATGGCACAAAGGGCAGATGGACTTGTTTTTTTTTTTTGCCAAAACGTCCAAATTGCTATTTTTAAAACCCATTTTAAGGTGTTTTCTATGTAGTTCGTCTGCAGTGCATCCAAGTCAGAAGGAGGTGGGATATCGGCATTCCCAAAACTTGGATGTTTGTTAAGGCATGACCTCTCTCCCCAGTGGTTACTGACCCCCCTACCACCCCTTAAAGATGTGAGAAAAAAAAAAGCAGCGCATAACATCTGAAGCCTTAGAGGCTGATATTGCCAATCCTATTAAAGTAGCAAACAGGTCCATGGAGTAGCCTAATGGTCAGTGTAATGTACTGTGGAGAAGGGGACCCAAGCACATATTCCACTCTAACTGGTACACTTGTGGTGGAAAGTGTAAGCCCTCCGAAACCCACCAAAAACTTACTGTACCCACATATAGGTGACTCCTGCAGCCATAAAGTAGTGTACAGTTGAATGGAGTAGGTTTTGGTGGGTTTTGGAGTGCTCACCATACAATATAAGGGGTTAACAGTGAGATATATACCTGGCACCATTTATGTGAAGTCCAATGCAGTGCCCCCTAGTGTGCCCCACTGCTCTGCTGGGATGTCTGTATGGCCAGTCTACTAAGAATTCTGGCCTCCATACATCCTAGTGGCTTGTTTTTGTGTGTTTTCCCCTTGGACTTCTTATTTATTTTTTTTTTATTGTCCAGAAAGATAGATGCACTGAGCACAAAAACATCTAACAAATGGCCATTTTTGAAACAAAAAGAGAAACATTTGCTCGAAAGGGCTATGAGGGGAGTAGGAGGAAGAGGCAGTGTTACTCGGCTCTATAAAGCCCTGCTGCTCCTCTCAGTGCCGCAGGACTTTTACACTGAGAGATGGGAGGAGGCACTTCAGACTAGATTTTCCCCGGGGTGGTGGGCAGGTAGTTATAGACATCTGCTAAAGCTCTCCATCGTCCAAGCCTCGAGTGAAAACGGGTATAAAATACTATATTGGTGGTATTACACACCAGATAGGCTACATAAAATCTACCCCCAGATCCCAGCAGATTGTTGGAGGGAATGTGGAGGGCGTAGAACCTTCCTACATATCTGGTGGGAGTGTCCAAAAGTACAGATATATTGGACCCAGATAACCGAACTGGTGAGAAAGGTGGTACAGGTGAAATATCCCCGTCAGGCAGAAATATGCTTATTACACTCAAGGCCCCCGAGAAGCAAGAAGTACAGCCACAAGTTGGCAATCCAATTCTTGGTGGTGGCAGAGATGGCATTGGCGAAGGCCTGGAAAAAAGTAGCAACACCCACCATTAAGGAGGTGTTGGCTAGAGTTGATAACTTGCACCTGATGTCGAGATTGACGGCCGTGAGAAAAGACCAGTTGCATATATATCAGAAAATTTGGCAACCATATCATAATGTAAAAAAGGATTTATTATACCTCCAGAAAGCTGAGGGGGGAGGGGTGGGAAAGGCTACTATGGGGGCAGTTCTGTTATGGATAAAAGGTATTGCATATGGATACTGACTGTTGATTTGAAATGTATCAGTATGTTTCCAGTTGATATTGGACAATGTTTTACAGAACTGTTATAATAAAATAAAAATAAACTTTAAAAAAAAAAAGAGAAACATTTTTCTGGTTTGAAAATGGTTGTATTCACCACACAATTTTTGAACATTTTGCGCGAAAGGTCCAAAATCCAATTTAGATGTCATATTGACACCCCCCCCCCCCCCCCCCCCCCCCCCGTTTATATCATAGTTGTGGTTCCCAAGAAAAAGATTTAGATCAGTGGTTCCCATATTTCTCAGGGGGACCCCTAGCCATTTAGGTTTTCAGGATATCTACAGTGAACACTGTGAATTTGCATACAATCGAGGCAATGCATTGTGAATATTCTGAGACCCTGACTGGCTAGGATAGTTTTCTAATCATTGTTCTTCTCTTACATCTAAAAATGTGTGTGTGTGTGTGTGGGGGGGTTAATGTGGCAAGCAGAATTGAATTAGGCAAATATCAAGCGCCAGCAATTCGTTGCTTACTTAGCATGATATAAAATCCCTAATCTGTTTATATTGAAATGTATAAAGCAGATTAAACGGTCTGTATGCCCAATGCATTCAGTGATTTTATAAATAAATGTGGCTTCCAAGCTCCCGTGTGCTGCACTCAATTAGCAGCAAGCTGACAGTAGAGTTCCATATGCTATCATGGACCAGCAACCATCTGAAATAAGAATGGGAAGAAAAATTATCCAAAACACCAAGAGAAAAGTTCCCATCCAGAAAAACAGGCAGAAGAACAAAACAACACCAGAATGCATAGAACATTCAGTTCCAAACTACCAAAAGTCACAAAAATGTGTTCACCTTTCAAAAGACTTATCACTTATTAGTAAAACATGCCCGTTTCTTGCGGCAATGAAACGGGCGCTAGCACAGTTTCCTTCCGGACCTCCCCCCCCCTCCGTACTCACTCCGTCGGCGTTCGTCCACCATTGTTGCTGACCTCGGCACGCCACCTTCAATCTGCTGTCATTGCTCCGCCCTCGACGTCATCATGTTTGACGCGAGGGCGGGGCCCCAACACAGTGTTTTCGGTGGCTTCACCACCACGAAGGCTTCGAACCGGAAGGAAGTGCCCGGAGGACCTGACAGTGACGTCAGTGTCCTCAGAACGTTGAGGGTGAGTTTTATTATATAGGATCTGGAAAATAAGTAGTTCACAGTTCAAAAGGCATCTTCAAAAAATAGAACCTTCAATTGATGTTTGTAATGCAAAGGGCATAGCTCAGAGATGTACCACATATCCTTTTACCCCTGTCGCCCGTTGAGGTAGAACACTAGGGCAAACAGATGTTGCCATTTGTATGGTGTACCTTTTTTCTTCTGCAGCTACTGAGTAACAGGTTTCAGTTCACTCTGCCTTTTTAGAGTGGGTGGTGCCAGGTGCTGATGCCATTTGATTTCATATGAATCCCAAGTGAAATGACTTGCGGTTCTAGCTTTAGCCATACCAGCCCCCTTTGTGCTAGTCTGCTTCTGAGAGCTGCTTATGTCTTTCAGTAAATTGACTCTGATGCGTCCCACTTCTTGATGAGCTCATTCAATCTTTATGCTGTCCTTGTTTATCACATATGATTATTATCCTAGTTAAAATAACTGACTATAAATGGAGAGTTGTGCTAGGTGTGGGTGGGATTTGGGAGGATTGGTGCCTTCTAGAATCTATCTGTTAATGTTATAGGCTGTGGCAAAAAATTCAAGTTTTAAAACTGTAGGGAAAAGGGATTTTATACTACGGAAAAAAAAGGCTGTGCTGCAAACAGTTAAAACTCTAAACTGGGGTTTCCTGTGACTCAGCTCTGCTCTATGCTGATGCTATGGTAAATGCTAGAATAGTCCCTTAACTGCTAGCCTATGAAACTGTAATAGAGACTTTTAAATGCTAAACAAACAAAGAAAAACCCTATTCCTTAAACTGCCTTTGCTACCACACTCCTCTACTAAATAAGTAGCGTAACTAAAATAAAGGCATTGAGATAACTTAGGTAACCTATTTAACTCTAAATCTACCTCTCCCAAGTTTAAAGTTTTCCAGCAAATAGAACTAATTTGAAAGTTTCTTATGGACAGAAGAGGGGAGAGAATTCCAAAGTTTGGGAATGAAGAAGAAAAGGCAGAGCACCTAGTGGATTATATGTATATATAGTCATCTCACTTTCTTTTTGGAATTTGTTATGCAGTGTTTTATGTATTTGGAATTTCATATTGTTTCTGTATTAATATGTGCTGGTTGTAACCTACTTAAAGTTTTTAGATTGTAAGTTTAATTTATTTAAAATATTTGTTACCGTGTTCTGGAAGAAGCTGAGAAAATTGCTATTTTAAAGAAATAGTGTAGTAGGGTTTAAAAGTGAGTCTTTTTAAAAGATGAACTTGGTGTTAAAAAAAACAAAACCCCAAAACTATTACCAATATCAGTTAGGCTTTTATTTTTTGTGAATTGTGATTGAAATATAATTTTAATGTTCTAATTGTATTACACCTTGAATGCATTTATAGCTAGGGAGATAGACTGGCCCACCTTATAGAAATGTCAAATTGGTTGTGTATGTGTGCATTTGTAACATGTTAATATGCATTTCTTTCTTCACCAGGCATCCCAGCAAACCATGGAAAGCCTACTAGTTATTCTGTAAGGGTGGATAATGCAGTCCCATTGGTGACCCAGGCCTCAGCCATACAGCCAATACAGATACGGCCAGGTGTTCTTTCTCAGGTTAGCTTCATATTTTACATTAATGAAGGCAGTTATTTTTAGTATTCTTGTAAGTTTTTGGTAGTGTATCAGATGAGAATGCAGAAGGTGAGGGTTGGAATGTTGCTTATGATTATTGTAGTTTTTAAGTGAAACAGTATATAAATGTAAAATAAAATTAGTGACTAGCATTATGGTAATAAGTTGTCGTAATGTATAATCTTGTAAATAGCTCTGCAAATGTGGTCAGCTTTTAAACTCATAATTGAAAAGTACCTTAATATTTAAAATATGAATTCTCTTGTTACGAAGTGTTCAGCTAATTCTTGGGGTATTCTGTGACTACTTTCCTAGTTAATGTTTCCAGATTAAGCCCACCCTATGCGTAGGCCTTCAGATTTGTTGGTTCTACCAAAGAGAGATGAATGCAACCATTCAAGGGCTGTTTGATGCCATTATCCTGTAATCTATCAAACAAAATGTCATGATCAGAAGAGCAAAGGCTGCAGAAAGATCAAGTGATATGAGTATGACTGATCTATCTTGGCCCAAACTTTGGTAGATATAGTTGGTGATGCCAAAAAGCTGGTTCAGTACTGTGTGGTTTCCTAAAGTCTATTTGGGTAGGGTGGAGAATTTTTTTTCTTCAAGGTAATCTAATTGGATAAGGACAATATGTTAGGCAATTTTAGAGAGAAAAGAAAGTTGAGCAGTTGGATGGAAGTTAGGTTTGTAATTAAAGCCAGGTTTAGAGCCCTTTATTTTAGGGTACCTGTATGTGGATTTCCATGGGGAATGGACTGTACCCTTTTCCCCCAAACTTTTCATGATCCTCGTATGCAGGAAGGGAATTAGGGTGAACTGGAAACATTATACTAGATTTAATGGCAAGGGGCCATGTGGTACTGTGGTGGCTTTAGTGTTATGTAGAGCTTGAAGAATCTGACTGTGAATGGAGGTTGAAAGATGTCTTAGTGCAATTGAGAGAAGAATTGACATCTGAGGAAAGATGATTGGGGGGGGGGGGGCATCTCAAAGAATTTCAGGTGTCAAAAGATGAGTGGAGAGAATTAGTCTGCAAAGTATGGCGCCAGATCATTGGCATTTATTGAGAGATCTTAGGATGATTGAGAAGTAGTGGTTGAAGTAAGGAAACTCAGAATTTGGTATATTTTTCGTTTTTGAAATGTCAGCACTTTGTTCATTTTAGCCGGGCATGGAACAAAGGTTTATCCAGACCTTCACCATTTTAATGTTTGCTATTTTTGGGTGGTGTGGTTATTTCTTTGGTGAATGGCATCTCCTACCCTCCTTCCTTCAGCTAATTAAAAAGTAGGATGGGAATAGCAGCTGTTTTCTGGACTTCAGTATTTAGTACTTGTTTGGGAAGAAACAAATTAATTTTCTTTATTAAGAAGGACTTGGCCATAGTAGAATACTGTTTATATTTGGGGGAGAGGGTGGAGATCTGATGATGCCACGATCAGGAGCAGAGGCTGAGGAGCTCCTCTATTCCGCTCACCTACCAAGTTTTGCATTTAAAATCACACACCCCAGCTCCCCCAAAAGATTGCATACTAGATCGTGATTGATGCTCGAAACTGGTATACAGGTTGGGGAAATTCTCATGCTGCTGTATTTGGGCCTTGGCAGCAAAACATGTGAGAAAAGACAAGTTGTGCCCCATTGATGCCAAGATGGCAGGTCACTGTAACCTTCCTAGCACATCTGTTCAGCCTGGATGTCTGAAATTACTTCAGAAGTTACAGCGGCGGTGGATGCAGCACTGGTTAACAAATTGCAGCAGTTTAACAGAATAGGAACATTCCATGAATGCTTGAATAGTTTATGACTGGAGTTGAACACATAGCAACAATGTACCAGCACATTAGAGGATACTATTCATTCATCATTTCAGGTACAAACCCAGCTCTGCAACAAATTAAAGCTTTTGAGCAAAAAATAGTTCTCGAAAAGATTGTCATAGTAACAGACATGGAGTTTGGCTATCTGGAGACTTAGAGATATCAAACGTTTTAAAGCTGGGTGAACATATTGAGCTTATGCATGTAGAATGGGTGCACAGGGTAGGCCTGAAAATGCTGCATAGAAAACTACGTGTAGTGGTATTTTGGGTTTTGAATTTTGTCCCTAATTTATTTAGATTTGCTCATACCTTTTTCAGTAGTAGCTCAAGGTGAGTTACATTCAGGTACACTGGATATTTCTCTGTCCCAGGAGGGCTCACAATCTAAGTTTGTACCTGAGGCAATGGAGGGTTAAGTGACTTGCCCAAGATCACAAGGAGCAGCAGTGGGATTTGAACTGGCCACATCTGGATTGCAAGACCGGTGCTCTAACCACTAGGCCACTCCTCCACTCCTAAGCAAGCTATTCTGCAACAAGTGTGTTCTGGGCAATCATTGACTTATGAGAATAGAAAAATTGTTTCCAAAACTATATGGTGGCTGTGGAGGCGCAATGAAGAGCTTTCACCCTGCTTTGCTATGCACTATTTGGAAAAGAAAATTAAATTTGCTTTGTTATACCCTTCAAAATTCTGAGTGTCACACAGTGGTCAGGCACTTTTCTCTGATACTGTGCCCCTGGCCAAGACTTTATTGACTGAATTGTTAGAGGCCTGAGATAACACCTGAGGATTTGAGTGAATGATGAATTAATGTTTATGGTCGGGGTGGTTACATCATGGCCATGTTTTTATATTTACATTTGTGAGCTGGATTGCATTTATGTTGATGGTTCTTTATGGTCTAAGCTCACTACAAACTGTTTGAATCAACCCTTGTTTTATATTTGTACTGTGATGTAGGCTCTACGCTGGAAGGTCCGTCTGCAGTGGGTTCACTTTAGTACTTCACATCCTTTCTATGGTTCTTACAGTTTTTGGTCATTATTTAATTGTTGCCATTTTCCATTATAAGACTGCTGGAGTTGTATGTATAAGGACACATTTCTGAGCCATGCTTTTTAATTCGCAGCCTTGTATTTCCTCAGTGCTATAGAGAATAGGACACATTGTTGACAGCCTTGCCTTGGCCACCATACATGAATGCAGTTAAATGTTTCATGTGTCATTTTTTGTTTTTAATTACTAGGTGGTTTATAGTCCTCTTTGATTTAAAGTTTCAGGCACATTGGTTAATTTCAAGGATCATGGAATACTCTGCAGCTAAATCACTCATAGTTTTAACAATAGTATTTTTTTTTTTGCCTTGGATGTCTTCTAATATATAAATTGAGAGACCTGAGTCACTACTATCTTGCACTGAGAATATACATTAAGTTTAATGTTTACTGGAATCACTCATTTAGATGTACATTTTATTGGGTTTCTGAGGAATGCGGGAGTGCGTGAGGTATTATTACATGATGGTTTATGGATAGGACCACAGAAGGGATTTAGGACTGGGGAGGGCAGGTGCAAGAGACTTTGTTCTCCAGGAGGGGAGGGATATAGGGAAGGGAGGGGTATTGAGTTTTTTGGGATTTCTAAGCTGTATAGTTCTTGTGTGGAGTAGGACTAGGTGGGACTATTTTGGAAAATCAGAGAGAATTCTGGTTAAGGCACATGCTCTATTGGACTAGAGATACATGAGGAATAATTGGGCATTTAGAAGTCAGCTTGGTTGTGCGGACTGGAGACTAAGGCAGTCCTCACCCTTTGAATGGATCCAATGTATGATCTAGGATCACTACAAATTTGCAGTAATCTTTTTTTAAAGGCATATCCTGGAATGTGGGTGGCATATTGTTACCTAACAAGAGAAGTGAAATATTTACAAACCCTTAATAGGCAAAAGCCATGGTAGCCTTTCTGCAAGAGAACCATGTAAATATCAATGAGCATGTAAAACTGAAATGTTGATAGATGGGGGAATTATATCCCTAACCTCACCCTTTCCAAAGGACATCATGTGATGTGATACTTGCCAGCGAGCTTTCTCCAGAGTAGCCCCCTTACTCTGGAATGAACTTCCTGAAAGGCTTCGTTTAACATGACTCTCTACTTGCTGCACATACTATAGCAGGACACGTTTATCCACTCGTACCCTAGCTAAGATAATATTGAAGCACCTTTCTGACCTCATGTGTAACTTTATTTAAATTAGTCTTCTTATTTTCTAACTCCTATTACTCTCTCGTCTGTATGTTCCATCTTTGCTTACACCCTATGCTCTCTATTAAAATGTTTTATTGTGTATTGTTGATATTGCAATGTAGCATACTATTCCATATGTTATGTTTGAATATTTTTACTGCCATAATTATCTGTTGCCTATGTTTGACTTATTCTTGTTGCCGCCTTGAGTGAATTTCTTCAAAAGGACGGTAAATAAATTCAAATAAATAAATTAAAATATATTGAGGCCTCAACACGGGATAGGAAAACAGGGCTTGATAGTAGGAAAAAAAAGCAGGGAGGTATATCATAGCTCACGTTAAATTAGAATGATAATATTTGTGCAGTATTTACACCCCCCAATCAGTACAATAAGAAAAGCTATAAGACACTTTTGTGGCAGCTACAAGAATGTGATGACATTTTCATATTAATGAGGGGTGACTTTTGCCCACCTCAGGATCGTGTACCCCGTTAGTTTCCTCCTAGTAGCCATCCAAAGGTATCCCGATACATGTTTGGAGAATATTGCATCCTGAGGAAAGATATTTCACCCATATGAATAGCCATACTGGGTCAGACCAATGGATAATCTAGCCCAGTATCCTGCTTCCAGCAGCAGCCAATCCAGGTCACAAGTATCTGGCAAAAACCCAGTTAGTAGCAACATCCTACGCTACCAATCTCGGGGCAAGCAGTGACTTCTCCCGGGTTCATCTCAACAGGCTATGGACTTTTCCTCCAGGAACTTGGCCAAACATTTTTTTAAAACCCAGATATGCTAACCACTGTTACCACATGCTCCGGCAGCGAGTTTCAGAGCTTAACTATTCTTTAAGTGAAAAAATATTTCCTCCTATTTGTTTTAAAAGTATTTTCATGTAATTTCATTGTGTCCCCTGGTCTTTGTACTTTTTTAAAAGAGTGAAAAATCGATTCTCTTCTATACGATTTTATAGTCCTCAATCGTACCCCCCCCCCCCCCCCCCCCCCAAAGCAGTCTGTCTTCGAAGCTGAAGAGCCCTAACCTCCTTTCCTCATATGAGGCGTTTCATCCCCTTTATCATTTTGGTCACTCTTCTTTAAATCTTTTCTAATTCCACTGTATCTTTTTTGAGATACGACTACCAGAATTGAATGCAATACTCAAGGTGAGGTTGCACCATGGAGCGATACAAAGTCATTGTAATAATCTTCATCTTATCATTCCTTTCCTAATAATTCCTAGCATCCTGTTTGCTTTTTTGGCTGCCGCTGCATACTGGGCAAAAAAAATGTCAGTGTATTGTCTACAATGACACCTAGATCTTTTTCTTGAGTGCTGAAACCTAAGGTGGACCCTAGCATCAGGTAACTATGATTCAGATTATTCTTTCCAATGTGTATCACTTTGCATTTGTCCACATTAAATTTCATCTGCCATTTGGATGCCCAGTCTTCCATTTTCCGAAGTTCTTCCTGCAATTTTTCGCAATTCAGTTATAATTTGTTATTGAATTACTGTCGAATGAAAGATGATGCTCACTTTAGAGGCAAAATAGGTTGCCAATGCCTCTGCAGAAGGCTGAACTACACAAGATGAAATAAGGAGTGTTAAATTATAATGTAACAGTCCATACAGTTTTCTAAGATTAGGGCTCTCTAAACCCACTAATGTTGAATGGTAGGTGGTTCTTGCCATATTCAAACCATATTTGTAATGTTTTAACTTGTTTCCAGTTATCTTTTGTGAAAGTTTATGTGATTAATAACAATAATAAAAAGATTTATAGCGAAGATGGCGGCTGAGTAAGACGTCGTGAAGATAGCTCCGCTGTTTGCCGCTCTACTCCTGTAACATTTTTGCCTAGTCTAGTTTGAAACCTTTAAAAAAATATGCCTAAAAGGAGAGGTAGGGCGAGAGCAAGCCCCGTTACTCCCTCCTTACCTAGAGCTGGAACGATGGAGCACTTCCTTCTACCGGGCACATCGTCGGGGACTGTTTCGCTGCTGGAGGGATTAGGGAGAGGTCTCCCGTTCCCCCAGCTTGAACACGAGATATCTTTTAGCCCCGAGACGAGGCTTCCTCCTCCTATGCCGGCTACGACGTCGAATTTGGACCAGAGACCCCTTGGTGCGCAAGTCGCGACGGGGTTTCCTGGCACGGGCCCTGAGTCGGCGCCTGAGAAGCCGAGGATTCCTTCTGTGGAGAACACAGAGGTGAAGAGAGGAGAGATTGTTCCTGTGGAAGAGCTTGGAGCAGTAGGAGGTCAATCAACTTTGCCTACAATTTCAACAATTGATTTATCAAGTAAGTCGTTTCTACCTGAAAAGCCCCAACAAATAACTTTGGATAATATATGGGAAGCGCTTGTAGGTTTAGAAACCTCATTTACCCAACAATTTACTCAGTTAAATCAGAAATTCACGTTAGACAATGAAAAGATTTCTGAAATGGACATGATGTTAAAATCTGTGGGCAAGGAAGTTGAAACTAATTCCTCTGCAATTAAAAATTCTCAACAAATACAAATAAATTTAATAAAAGAGAATATGTATCTTCAAAATAGGATTGAAGTACTAGAGAACTACCAGCGTTCAAATGCCCTCAGATTGATACATTTTCCAAAACAAATTGCTATTTCCCCATTGATAACCTTCAAGCAATATTTAACAGATGCTTTAAAAATTCCAGAAAAATCACATCCACCCATCTCAAAGATTTTCTATATAGAACCATTTCGCAAGAAAGATTCTTTACAAAGGGAGGAAGTTAAAACCCAATCATTGGATTTAAATTTGACTCAGATTATTGAAGGAGACAATGAGGGTCTAACAACAGCAACACTTAAAGTGATTTTCATACTCCAACCGGATAGAGACTGGATTCTTAAACAATTTTTTCTAAATAAGAGACCTGATTTCCTAAATTGCAAGATAAGAATCTACCCGGATGTTTCTAGAAACACTCAGAAGAAAAGACAGGAATTTCTGAAGCTGAGACCAAAAGCAATACAACTTGGAGCCTTATTTTGGCTGAACTTTCCCTGCAAGTGCGTGATAAAACTTGATTCAATTAAATATGTATTTTTTGAGGCTAATCAATTAAACTCTTTTCTTGAGACAAAGTTGAGAGACTTACATTCTCCATTATCAGGAACAATAATAACTTCAACTCCATAAAAATTGTATATTGCTCGGTAATCTTATATCAGCCTCCATTTGTTAAAATTTGAAGTTGTCTTCAAAATTGGAATATTTACCTGAAAATTGTGATATTCTCCCCTATATAGTGGACTATAGACGAGTAATGATCTTCTTGTTATAAAAATTTTGTTTCTTTCTTTCTTTTAGATGTATCTTTAAGAATTTATCAAGATACTAAATTGTCTTTATCTGTAATCAAGATATTATGCTTGAATATATTTTGAAATGAATAAATAAAAAAAAAAAAAAAAAAGATTTATAGCTAATAAGATATTTGGGAGAGGAAGGGTATTTTTTTTTTTTTTTTTAGCTGGTGAATTTTTGAGCCAACCAAGCCATTCTAATTTATTTAATGAGTACAGAATTTCTCTGGTTTCTTTACTTTCTTTTTGAGTACGTTTGGACATTATTAATGAGACATTTTCTGCCTTACAGCAGACTTGGTCTAATCAAACCCAGCAGATATTGGTTCCTGCTTGGCAGCAAGTCCCAGCTGTAGCACCTCCTAATGCAGCACTCGCCTCTGATACTGTGGCTGGTCCACAAAGACTTGGAGACTGGAGGTGAGTTATGGAAATGCACATTTCAATGTTAGACAGTATAAACTGTCTATTTGTAGTAGAATGTACCAAGAAACTTCTAGATTGGTGTTGAAATGCTGGCATATTTACAGAAGAATTTCACACTTTTTTCACCCCTCTTTTGATTTGTAGGAAAGTTCTTACACATGCCAACCATTACAGTTCAATGATACCACAACCACTTTTAACCAATCCAATAACTCTGTCAGCTCCTCAGCCAATTACTGTGGGCATTGCACATGTCGTTTGGCCTCAGTCAACTGTTTATAAAAGAAATAAACTCTGCCAGAACAGGTGAGTGTTCGCTGGTGTTTAGATGTTCATTATCCTACGTTCATAAGTGCTAGTATGTTTTGTTCTTGCTGTTTAACACAGGAGTACTGCCCACTTGATGTAATATTAATTGAAGCAGTAATTAAATTATGAAGTAAAACCTTTTTCAGCTACATGATGCAAGGCTCCACATTAGGAGTCGCTGCCCAGGAAGAGGATTTAGGTGTTATTGATGTATTGAAATCCCTCTGCTCAGTGTACAGCGGCAGCTAAGAAAGCAAATAGAATGTTAGGCATTATTAGGAAAGGAATGGAAGACAAAAATGAGACTTAATGCCTTTGTTATCGCTCCATGGTGCAACTGCATCTTGAATATTGTATGCAATTCTGGTCAATAGAAAGATATAGCAGAATTAGGTATAGAGAAGATTGGTGAAAATGATAAAGGGGATGGGATGACTTTTCTAAGAGGAAAGGCTAAAGAGACTAGGGTTCCTCAGGTTTGAGAAGAGACTGCTGAGGGGAGATATGATAAAGATCTATAAAATACTGAGTGGAACTGGTAGATATGAGTTGCTTCTTTATTCTTTCTAAAAATTCAAGGACTAGGGGGCATGCAATGAAGCTACTAAGTAGTAAATTTAAAACAAATTGGAGAAATTATTTATTTACTCAATATGTAATTAAGCTCTGGAGTTCTTTGCCAGAGTATGTGGTAAAAGCAATTAACTTAGCAGGGTTTAAAAAAAGGTTCACAGAAGTTACAGTGGACTTCGGAAAATCTACTGCTTATTCCTGGGATAAGCAACATAAAATCTGTTTTTCTTTTGGGATCTTGCCAGGTACTTGTGACTTGGATTGGCCACTGTTGGAAACAGGATATTGGGCTTGATATCCCAGTACGGTGATGCTTATGTTTATAGGTTTGGATATATAACACATTGTTTAACATGTTTTGAAGAAAACTTTATACAATAATACTTGGAAATCCACTTGCAAAGCGACTTTTCTCTACAGTGAAACCATTTGAATAATGACCCATTTTAATAGCAGCAGTACCCCCAGAAAGCATCAGTGAATACCACTCAGGTTGTTCGTTTTTACATTTGTGGATCTAATTTAAATATGATTGCTAGTGCCACACGTGGCTTTCAGATTTCTAGGCATGTCTGTTATATGATGTTGTAGAAGCAACTAGATAGATTGGATAGGTAGCATGGTTTGGGATATTGCACAAATAGGAAGAAACAGGGGCAGTCTTAGTGGGTCTTTGCTGGGAAAAATAACTCTTCAAATTAAAAATGAGATGCAAAGGGAAAAACATATAGGGTGAGGGAGCATGAATAGTTTTTGTATGTAGGTGTTGAGGAGCATGCAGTCAATGGAACAAGTCTGCTGGCAAAGACAAGCATAATTTGCTGCCCTTTTCTAATTGGAATCTGCCATATTTGCAGCCAAGGTCCTCTGAGAAATATCCTATATAATAAAACTCACCCTCAACGTTCTGAGGACACTGACATCAGTGTCACTTCCTGCGGGCACTTCCTTCGGGTTCGAAGGGTTCGTGGTGGTGAAGCCACGAAATCACTGTGTCTGGGCCCCGCCCTCGCATCAAACGTGATGACGTCGAGGTCGGAGCAATGGCGTCAAAGATCAAGGGCAGAGCAATGGCGTCAGTGGATGAAGGTGGCGTGCGTTGACAAGGTGCGGAGCAATGGCGGTCAGTGTCTTCACAACGCCGAAGGGGTGGGGGGGGGGGGGGGGGGTTCGGGAGGAAAACCTTGCCCGTTTCAATTCCTCCAGAAACGGGCATGTTTTACTAGTGTTTAATAATATTGCTGTGGGGGATACATTTTAATAGCTTAGTTCAAAAGTAAAAAATCAATCTCACTGCACTTTGGCAAGAGGCGGAAACAAACACTAGCAGTGGATTTTGTTTCTCATCTCTTGAAGACTTATAATTCTAATGCTTAGAAATCCTCTAATACTGCATCCAAGCTACATTTGAACCATTGTTCTGTTAAGAGTTTTGATGGAGTGCTTTTATTTAGAATCTAGTAATTCAGCTTCAGATCATTAGTATAGGGCCTTTCTTTGTTTGCATTTGGTTTGCTATTTACTGTAGCTGGCAGTAATCCAGAGAGAGGATTTCCCGCTCACACCGATCCAAATTCTATACAGTCTAAATAATAAACACTGAAAGAAAAGGCCACAAGGCTCAGATATTATGGGAAAAATAGAAAAGCTGTTTTATTAGATATATTGGCAGCAATGCTAGCAATGTATATGAGAGACAATGCAGAATCACCCCAAATGATGGTAGAACACTGAATTTATGAACCTGTCAGGATAGGCCAAAGAATGCACTCTAGCCCCTAGTCCTAGAACTTTGACACCTAAGTCCCAAGGCACTGAGGAAGGAGAGAGAGAAACAGTTCAGCCTGACAAACGACAACACTCTCACCCACTCAGGAACATCAGATCTGGAGGCAGTCAGGGAGCTGTTGAACTCCTTTGGATAAGGCAGGCGCTGCAGCTGGGATGGCAGGTGTTCTCCCTCTCGGGACAGCAACAGCAGAGATCCCAGACTGGTCAGCAGATGGTAGCTCTCCCCAGGTGTGGCAAGAGCAGGTAGGGTAGCCACTGGTTTTAACGAGCCATTAGTGTGTGGCCAGCTTGACTGGCTGGAGCAGCTCTCATGTGACCTACATCAGATTTCTCTGAGGTTTTTTGAAGGTCTTTTTATACCTTTTCCTCAGGATAAGGTATATGACCAAATCTGAGGTTTCCCAGTGTTATGGCTCTTGGGCCCAAAAGCCCAGCTTCAGACGCCGTACTGTTTTTCTCCTGTCTATGAAGTTCCCAGCGTGGTACACAGTTTGTTCACAGTTATTTTTATGCCTTTGTTAGCCTTGCTGTGTTAGCAAGGTGCTTGAGGCCTACTGTATTCACAAGCCTCTGCATGGAAACTGACATGGCCTAAGTTTGTGAGATGTCGGGTTCACAATCTAGACTAGTTTTTTCTGTAGGGCAACTCTTTTGACTCCTACACTTCCATCTCTTCCATACATTGTAAATATTTGTTGCATACTAAGTTTCATTCAGCAGTGTGCTTTAAATCCCAATAAAGCAGGATTTTACAATGATTATGTTGAAGTACATTTCCTAGATGCACATTCTTATTCTTAGTAAGTCTTGGCACATAATGGACTGAAACTTCCGCCCGAGACATTGATGGGTGTGCACTGCGCTTCTGTATTTATAGTGAGCCTGGCAGTCTTGTTAGGGTAATAACTATGGCCATATATGCAAGGTACTCTCTCACTTTCTTGGAAATCTGATGCAAAGTTATAAACACTTTCCTTAGCGTCCCCTCGGACCGGCCCAGATTGGTTACTGATGGGTTGTGCATTCCTTCCAGCAGGTGGAGACTGGGCATTCTGACTCTACAGTGTGAGCCAATAAGAGCCCTTGCTAGGCAGAGAAAGATCCAGTAATCTCAGTCTCCAGCAAGTGGAAGGTGGTGAGTCCTTCAGTCTCTCTAATTTTCTTCTATTTCCTTCTTTGTGAATTTATTCTAGGTTTTTGTGAGTAGTTTCTTTTCCTTCTGTGCATCTGGGGTTTTCTCTGAACTTGTTCTGTGGAGGCTGAGGTCCGCGGGGATCTATTCTAGCCTTGTGTGGTGTCACACCGTATGGTTGCATCCCCACCCCCAGCCTCCCTGATAAAGTATCTCTAACTGCTGTTCTATGAGTTGCCTTAGCCTCTTCAAGGGAAGAGTGTCTAGGCAGGGGGAGGTAGCCGTTTCTGTGCACAACCATCGACAGCAACTCTGAGGCAGGTCCCTCGGCTATGATTTCACCTGCTCTGTCAGTGGGGGCAAAGACTTTGCAGCGAGGAAGGAGAAATCGGCGGTCCTGATTTCAGTGCAGACCGCCACCATTTTGTCTGCTGCTGGGCAGGCAGAGTAGCCTGCTTCTCTGCTGTCTCTTTCAGTCCTGCCACCTTCGGATCGTTTTTCCCTCTTATCTATAGGGTCGGATGGGGGTTTCCCTCCAGAATTTGTTCCTCAAATGTATAAGGCATTCACGTTGCAGCAATCTAATTCTTCTCCTGTAGTTACAGAGAAAAGGCCTTCAGAAGGACAGCTAGTGGCTGCTAAGAGGTCCAGGGAATCTTGGGCTCTGGAGGAGGACTTACTGTGTGATCCAGATCAGGAGATGGACTCTGGTCAAGGGGGTTCGGGAGCTGATCCCTTTATACCTGGGGAGGATCCTTCTGTCCTTAGAATCTTTCATAAAGAAGATTTGCAGGAGTTAATCTTTTTAGTCTCCTCTACCTTACGTTTTGAGGAAGAGGAATCTCCTGTTGCAGAGCCACGTAAGGTAGATCTTTTAATAAAAGGGGTCTATAAACCAGGTAAGACCTTTCCTGTGCATCATGATATCAGGGACGTTATTCAGGCGCAGTGGTACATCCCTGACTCTGCCTTTAGACCGTCTAAGTCAGTGGTCCGTCTCTATCCAGTCCCTGAGGCCGACAAATCCCTCTTGAAGCTGCCTGTGGTGGATGCGGTGGTCTTGGCTGTCACTAAGCGGAATATGGTGCCTATGGATGAAGGTACAGCACTTAAGGATGTGCAGGACCAGCGTATGGAGGCGTTGTTGAAGAGCAGCTTCGATGTGTCGGCCTTGGCAGTGCAGATGGCCATCTGCGGTTCCGTAGTGGCTAGAGTTTGTTTTTGATGGTCTGAGAGAGTACTTGATAGATCTTCAGATGATTTGTCAGCCATTGATGCTGAGGTGGCTAAACTTGAGATGTTTGGCTTTTCTGGCTGACGCTTTGTACAATTTGCTGTGCGCATCTGCCAAGTCTAAGGCTCTGGGGGTAGCTGCTAGGAGGTCGCTTTGGCTGTGGGGCCGGTCTGCGGATACACCACTAAATCTAAGCTTAGAAAGTTTCCCTTTTGGTGTTCTTTATTGTTTGTTGAAGATTTAAGTTTGCAGTTTAGGGGAGATGAAGGTTCCGAGACTTCAGGAAGACCGACTGAAGGCTTCTGGGTGTGGTCTGTTTTCGGACCGGGGTCATGATTTTTGTCACTTTAGATCGAGTAAGACTTCTCCGGCTCAACGATCCCGTTTTTTTCCAGAGGAATCAGTCCTTTTGGGGAGCTTGTAGAGGGGGCAGGGACCCAGGGGCCTCTTTCCAGTCCCCCACTCGCCCTTCACAATGAGGGTGTCCGGGCCCAGCCTCCAGTTCCTGTAAGTGCCCGTTTGACGCAGTTTTACTGGAGGTGATCCCAGATCACCTCCGACCAGTGGGTTCTGGAGGTAATTTGAGAAGGGTATGCTTTAGAATTTGCATGTCCTCTGGCAGACACATTGGAGTTTCCTTGCTGGTTTTGCCTCAAGGCAGGAGGGAGACTCTAGAGAGGCTTCTCAACCTCCAGGCTATTTGCCCAGTCCCCTCAGTGGAGCTCAGGCAGGGGTGGTATTCCATCTATTTCGTCATTCCCATGAAAGAAGGTTCTTTCAGACCAATTCTGGACCTCAAGGCAGTCAAAAGGGCACTTATCTTCTTTTCCTATGGAGATGCTCCACTCGGTCGTAGTGGCGGTGAGGGCCGGAGAGTTTTTGATGGCCCAGGATCTTACCGAAACCTATCTCCACATCCTGATTCGTACTCTACATCAGTGTTTTCTGTTTCGCGATCCTCGGCAGGCATTATTAGTTTTGGGCATTACCCTTCAGCCTTGCGATAGCTCCTCGCACCTTCACCGAGATGATGGTGATAGTTGCAGCTGCCCTTAGGAGGGACGGGATTCTGGTTCATCCTTATCTAGATGATTGGCTAATCAGAGCAAAGTCGTACCAGGAGAGTTTACAGGTCACGGAGAGGGTGGTCTGTTTTCTGTAGCCCCTCGGTTGGGTGGTCAACTCGCAGAAGAGCCATCTACAGCCATCTCAGTCCCTGGATTATCTGGGAGTGTGCTTTGACACTCAGAGGCCAGAATTCTCAAGTTTCAGACCTTGATTTGTCAGTTCCTGTAGACCTTACTCCCATGCACACGGGATTACCTTCAAGTCTTGGGTTCCATGGCGGCGACAATTGAGACTGCCGTAGGCCAGAGCGCACATGAGATCTCTGCAAAGGTCCCATCTCTCCACGTGGTCGCCTCAGAGGGTCTCTGTCTTTCGGATGTTACCTCTACCAGCGCAGGAGAGGGGCAATCTGAGCTGATGGCTCCAGACGTCCAGTCTGGCCAAGGGGATGCCTCTGGAAGCTCCACAGTGGGTAGTAGTTACAACTGATGCCAAGCTTTTGGGCTGGAGGAATTCTGAAGAGGTTCGCAGCCTCTAAACCCACTCTTTCTAGATGGCTTAAGGATATGATAGAATTTTGCCTACCTTCTGGCAGGCAAACTGGTGCCTAAAAGAGTGAAGGCTCATTCTACTAGGAGGCAGGCAGCTTCTTGGGCTGAGCGTTTTCAAGTTCCGCCTTTGGAGATTTGTAGGGTGGCGATTTGGTCGTCTTTGTATTCCTTTTCTAAGCATTACAGATTGGATGTGCAGTGTCATCAGGATGCTGTTTTGGGGGTGCATGTTCTTGCAGCAGGTTTGCTGGGGGTTCTGCCCATGATTTTATTGCTTAGTTACTTCCCATCAGTCACAATCTGCTGATTTGCTTTCCTTTAGTCCCTCCAGACCAGACCAGAACCCTCCCGTAGATTATTCTGTTGGTTTATTCCTGACCAGTTGGTTTCTTGGTGGTGTTCTGGAAGAGCTGTGTTGTTGGTTTACTGTTCTTTAAAAAACAAAACAAAAAAAAACGAGCACAGATTCATGCAATCTGAACAGGTTTCTGCAATCCTCTTGGTGCTTATGAGGCAAAAGGCACATAAAAGCATGTGGCACAGGCTTAATATACATCTGGTGCTCGTGGCAGCTCAGGTTCACAGAACGTGGTCCTTTCTTCTACTACTTGGTTACAATATACTGGATCTGTCTCTGGCTAGCAAGGGCTCTTATTGGCTCACTCTGTAGAGTCAGAATTCTTAGTCTACACCTCTGGAAGGCATGCACAACCCATCAGTCACAATCTGGGCTGGTCCAGAGGGACTAAAAGAAAGCAAATTATCGGGTAAGATCTAATTTCTCCTTTTACACCTTGTTTCCTTTTTGGCTTTCTAAAGTTTACTATGACTGAGGAAATATTCAATCCCCTCTCAAATCCACCCCCCCCCCAAAAACCCCCCCCCCCCCCAAAAAAAAACCCAACAACTGTGTTTTGTATCCTTTGAATGCCTGTTTAATCTCTGTTATGGTTTTGGTTGCAGGTGCAACCTTCTAGGTATCTTCTATCTTCCTAATAAAGAAGTTTTTGCTCATGTTGCCTTTCAGTTTTGCCCACTGCTTTTCTACTTCTCCCAGATGTTCCCATGCAGCTAACTCCTCTTTGAGGTAGTCCCCTGTCTTGACAAAGTTAGATGTTTTGACGTCTAGAACTTTCTGTTTTTAATGAACCCTCTCTACACTTGTCTTGATATTAAACCATACCATCCAGTGATCACTGGATGCCAGATGGTCACCTACTATGACATCAGAAACACTCTCCCTATGTCAGGAAGTATTTTTTCACGGAGAGGGTGGTGAATGCTTGGAATGCCCTCCCGCGGGAGGTGGTGGAGATGAAAATGGTAACGAAATTCAAACATGTGTGGGATATGCATAAAGGAATCCTGTGCAGTAGGAATGGATCCTCAGAAGCTTAGCCAAAATTGGGTGGCGGAGCAGGTGGGGGAAGAGAGGTTGGTAGTTGGGAGGCGAGGATAGTGGAGGGCAGACTTATACGGTCTGTACCAGAGCCGGTGATGGGAGGCGGGACTGGTGGTTGGGAGGCGGGAAATACTGCTGGGCAGACTTGTACGGTCTGTGCCCTGAAAAAGGCAGGTACAAATCAAGGTAAGGTATACACATATGAGTTTATCTTGTTGGGCAGACTGGATGGACCATGCAGGTCTTTTTCTGCCGTCATCTACTATGTTACTATGTTACTATAAGTGCTAAGTCCAGTATGGCCCTATCCTTCATGGATTCCATTACCAACTGTTGGAACCAGGGCCGGTTTTAGGGATGATGGATTCGGCCGCAGCGGGCCTCACACTCCCAGGGAGCCCACAGCCATGGCATTGGTGGTCAGAACCATAGTCTTCCTTTGCAACCTCAAAACTCCCCACCTGCCCTGTCCCTGCAATGTTCCCCAGCTGCTTTACCTAGTTGCAGTTGGTGTGCCGGTAACCAGCAGTCAGTTACTGTTTTTTCTCGAGACTGAGCCTGAGCTATAGTGCATCTGTGATTGACCAGGGAGTTTCTCTGGTGCCTAAAAGGGCTCTTCTAATTGGCTGGGGTGATAACGAAGCAGCAGTGGTCCAAAAGAGAGGCAACCAGGAGGAAGATCAGTGGCAATGAAACACTAGTATGGTGAGAAAGCTTGAATGAAAACGGAGCCAACGTTGGCATGTTGTGGCAGATATCTACATCGTTAATTGTGCAAGGTGCCAGATTTGCATGTTAAAAAGAGGTTATTTGCATATAACATTCCAAAGGTATAATTTACAATTATTGCTACAAGGTGTCAATGCAGATGTCATCTTTTCAAATTGATTAAAACATGAATCCAAGGAAGGAGGAGAAAATCCAAACCTCACGGATGTGCAGCAGCAAACAAAGAAAGTGAAGTAACAAAAAGACGAGGATTCCAATGGATAAAAGATAGTGACAGGTACTTTGACTCCTGACACAGGCACACATGCTGAAACGTGGCCATGTCAAATCTGTTATATGTTAGACAATAGGTCTTGCTTACAAGATCAAAAGATTTATTTTTGTATCCCTTGGAATCCTCAACTTTGTTGTTGTTTTTTTTTTTTTTTGTCACCCCACTCTTTTGTTTGCTAAAACATAGTTACTAATGCATAAGACTTAGCACAAACAGATGTTGATGTATAACAATGTGGTGGAGATGAAAACGGTAACGGAATTCAAACATGCGTGGGATAAACATAAGGAATCCTGTGCAGAAGGAAGGGATCCTCAGGAGCTTAGCCTAGAATGGGTGGAAGAGCTGGTGGTTGGGAGGTGGGGCTAGTGCTGGGCAGACTTATACGGTCTGTGCTAGGGCTGGTGGTTGGGAGGCGGGACTAGTGCTGGGCAGACTTATACGGTCTGTGCTGGGGCTGGTGGTTGGGCGGCGGGGATAGTGCTGGGCAGACTTATACGGTCTGTGCCAGAGCCGGTGGTGGGAGGCAGGGATAGTGCTGGGCAGACTTATACGGTCTGTGCCAGAGCTGGTGGTGGGAGGCGGGACTGGTAGTTGGGAGGCGGGGATAGTGCTGGGCAGACTTATAGGGTCTGTGCCAGAGCTGGTGGTTGGGAGGTGGAGATAGTGCTGGGCAGACTTATAGGGTCTGTGCCAGAGCTGGTGGTTGGGAGGCGGGGATAGGGCTGGCCAGACTTATACGGTCTGTGCATTGAAGAGGACAGTACAAATAAAAAAAGTAGCACATATGAATTTATCTTCTTGGGCAGACTGGATGGACCGTGCAGGTCTTTTTCTGCCGTCATCTACTATGTTTACTATGTATAAATCTTCATATATCTGGACATAATGATATGTTAAAGAGGGTAGAAAACTTACTGCTTGCATTTTTTATATATTTGCTTTATATAGTATCATTATTGTACTTCATAAGGCCCAAACTCGTGTATTAAAATGAAGCTGAAATCCAGTGGTGCGATTTAGTTGTAAGCACTAGATGTCAGTACAATATAATTTATTAGTCAATTAAAACATATAAATCTGACATACTGATTGCTAAAAAGTTTTCCCAAAGAGTGATAAAAGATTTTCATTTGTATTAAATGTGTGTATGTATTGTATTTATTTTATATAACATACATTCCCATTATTGCACAAGTTCATGAAATACTGAAGAATGAGGAAGCTTGACTGCTAAACTGTTGCCAGTTCTGCACTGAAGGCCAAGGTTTCATCAGTTAATGTTGTCTAGCAACTACGGATAGACAACCAGAGAGGGAATCCAAAGAATAAAAAAATAACAAGACTAGAAGAGCCATAATAAAGCACCAGGGGCCTCCAAGAGTGGGTGACCATCAAATCTTTAATGGTATATAGTTTATTTGAAATACCGCAAAGCAGTTTAAAACTTTAAGATAAACATAGTAAACATAGTAGATGATGGCAGAAAAAGACCTGCACGGTCCATCCAGTCTGCCCAAGAAGATAAATTCATATGTGCTACTTTTTTATTTGTACTTTAAGATAAAGTAGAATAAAATAAAGGAAAAAATGCAATAGCTTGATAGGACAGTGAGATCCTACATTAAAGATTTGATGTTCATGCACTTTTGGAAGCTCCTGGTGTTTTCTTTTGGCAAGTTCTTGTGCCATAGATTGTTGAAATTGTAACCTGATGCAGGCATCCACCAAAATGTGGAAATCATGTTTGTTTTCATCTAATCATGTTTTGTGGACCATACTAGTGTCCTGTGACTTTGTTCAGGAGCAACAGATGGCAGAAGAACTGTCCATACCAGGTCATCTTGTTAATCTCTGCTCGCCTTTTCTGTCTTAAAAAAATTTTTTTTTTAGTTATTACATAAATATTTATATACACACATTGGCCAAGTTTGGCTATTGGAGGACTGTCGCGTGCTCGAGGACCTTGGCATACTGTCAGGCTTCTTCCCCGGGAGCACTGGGTTCGTGAGCCCATGGGCCACTACCGTGGAGCGGCAGTGGCAGGCAAGATCACCTCCAAGGTAGAGATGAGACAAAACTGGACCGGAACCCCGGACTGGAGTTCTACACAGGAACACTCGGAACTGGAACGCACCGGACGGGTGCGCACTGGAGTGGAGCCCACTGGACTGGAACACACTGGAGTGAAACCCGCTGGACTGGAACACACTGGACCTAGGCTTCACCTACGCTTGACAACCTTTCCCCGAGGGTTGAGCCCTCAGGTTCTGGCAGCCGGTAGGACTTACAGGAAAACCCGGAACTGGAACTTGCAAGCAGGAATGAAGATCCAGGAGTGCCCCCTGGCACCTAGGCGCAGGCAAGGCCGACAGGCAGGGACTGTCCGGGTTCTGGCAGTCGGCAGGTTTAAACACAATGACTAGTAAACTGTACCTAGGCTAATAGAAACGCTATACCCAGGCAAACCAGTCATACACAAGAAACATACACAGAGCACACTCAGGAGGCTTGAAAGCTATACACCAGCTAACAACAAAGCTGTGCCCAAGCTAACAAGTCATGCACTGGAAACAAACACAGAGCACTAGCAAAGCTATACACAGGCTAACAAGCCACACGGTGGCTAAGCTGGCTAGACTAAACAACCACAGAGCACTAGCAAAGCTATACACAGGCTAACAAGCCACACGGTGCCTAAGCTGGCTAGTCTAAACAAACACAGAGCACTAGCAAAGCTATACACAGGCTAACAAGCCACACTGTGCCTAAGCTGGCTAGTCTAAACAAACACAGAGCACTAGCAAAGCTATACACAGGCTAACAAGCCACACGGTGCCTAAGCTGGCTAGTCTAAACAAACACAGAGCACTAGCAAAGCTATACACAGGCTAACAAGCCACACGGTGCCTAAGCTATCTAGTCAAACATAGAAACTCACACAGAGCAAACACTGAAACAGTGTACAGAGCACTCTATACACCAGGGCCCTTAGATGAAATGCAAAGGCCAGGGCTGTAGTCCCTAAGTGATTAATAAGCCCTTCCACACCAGAGGCACAGCTGCAGCCATCACCTTGCATCCAAACAGAGGCTTGACACACAGAGAGGTCAGCCCAGCGGGAGCTATCTTGGATACTGGCATAGAGGAGTCGGCGGCAGCCATCTTGGAAAAGGCATAGCCCACACAGGTGAGGTTCAGTAGGGCAATCAGCACACAGAGCCAGAGAGAAACTAAGACAGAGACAAGCAGAAGCCAGCACAGCCACTGACTCCCAGAAACAGGGTAAGTCTGAGGGTGGTCACGGCCACAGACGTAACAAGGACTTGTGAATGGGCTCTACAGTTTTAAAATGGTTTCATTCTTATATGTCAAATTGATCACAAATTGTAAACTGGAACCATGAAACCTCACCTAAGAAGTTATTGAGAGGAGTACCACAGGAGTCTCTCCCTTCGCCCCTTTTATTCAATCTGTATTTGACTCTGGCTAAGAAATTGGAGAAACTTAGATTTGAATTTCCATCTTTTTGCAGACAGTATTCAGTTTGTAGTTCCAGTACAGGTGGATCAGGAGGTAGCCATTTCATCATCGAATAAACAGCTACAAGTGCTGGGTCACTTATCACCCCTACCACTGTAATTTCCCCACCCCTAGCTGTCTGTTCGTCTGTCCAATTTAGATTGTAAGCTCTGTTGAGCAGGGACTGTCTTTTCATGTTAATTTGTACAGTGCTGCGTAAGTCTGGTAGCGCTATAGAAATGTTTAATAGTAGTAGTAGTGGTAAATGGCTTCATAATGAGTTAGTTCTAAAAATAAGTAAAACAGTAGGAGTGGATCCTCAGAAGCTTAGCCGAAATTGGGTGGCGGAGCAGATGGGGGAAGAGGGGTTGGTGGTTGGGAGGCGAGGATAGTGGAGGGCAGACTTATACGGTCTGTGCCAGAGCCAGTGATGGGAGGCGGGACTGGTGGTTGGGAGGCGGGAAATACTGCTGGGCAGACTTGTACGGTCTGTTCCCTGAAAAAGTCAAGTACAAATCAAGGTAAGGTATACACATATGAGTTTATCTTGTTGGGCAGACTGGATGGACCATGCAGATCTTTTTCTGCTGTCATCTACTATGTTACTATGTAACAGTTGCTATGTGGATTTCACGTAAATCTAATCCCCTAGTATATAGACAATCATTTCAGGGGATTGAGATCAATATTGTGCACAAATTGACCACATTGTGTTTCCTGTTTGACAATTATCTGACATTTGTTCTTTAGGTAACCAAAGTAGTGCGTTCCTGTTATCAACCTAGAATGATACCACAATTGAGACCTGTGGTATCAAAATCTAAACTGGTTAAAGTAACCAAGCACTGGTAACGAGCAGATTATTGTAACTTCCTTTCTCCGAGGACAAGCAGGCTGCTTGTTCTCACTGATGGGGGTTGACGTCCTCGGCAGCCCCCTCCATCGGAAAGTTTACTAGCAAAGGCCTTTGCTAGTCCTCGCGCGCCCATGCGCACTGCGCATGCGCAGCCGTCTTCCCGCCTGAAACCGGCTCGAGCCGGCCAGTCTTCTTTCGTCCGCGCTCGGTACGGTCATGTTACGCCGTTCGTGCCCCAGAGAGTCGACCTCGCGCGTCCTTTTCGACGTGTTTTTTCTTCTTTTTCGTTACAAAAAGTTCGGGAAGCGCTCCGGAAGTGTTCCGGAAGACCCTTTCAGGTTTTCTGCCCTTCCCGTAATTTCTCAGCTTTTGCCCCGTAAGTTTTCTTTCGTTGTCGGGGTAGGCCTAGTTTGGCCTCGGTCGAGATTTTTTCTCCCCTTAAATTTTGGTGCTTCAATTTTCGCCATTTCGGCTTTTGATTTCGCCGGCGTGATTTTTCCGCCCATGACATCGAAGCCTTCCAGCGGCTTCAAGAAGTGCACCCAGTGCGCCCGGGTAATCTCGCTCACTGATAGGCACTCTGCGTGTCTTCAGTGTCTAGGGGCCCAGCACCGCCCTCAGAACTGCAGTCTGTGTTCCCTGTTACAAAGGCGGACTCAGGTAGCGAGATTAGCCCAGTGGAACGTTTTGTTCTCGGGCTCTTCGTCGACATCGGCACCGGAGGCATCGAGTGCATCGACGTCGTCAGCGTCCGGACCATCTTCCTTGGCTGCCGCTCCATCGACTGCATCGAGGCATCGGACCTCTGCATCGGCGCCGAGGCATCGGGCGACTGCATCGACGTCGGTGGTACCGAGACTTCGTCTGCTGATGTCGTCGGACGGAGGTGCATCGTCAGGAGTGCAGGTGAGGGCTGTCCATTTCCCTGCTGGTGGCGGTGAGCCTTCGGGTGGGTCTCCTACCCTGAGGGCTCCTGCGGTACAGCCCCCCCGGGATCGACCCTCTTCGGTCTCGGCCCCGAGGAAGCGACGGATGGATTCTACGTCCTCCTCGTCGGTGCTGGGGAGCTCTGGTGACATGCTTCGGAAGAAGTCGAAGAAGCATCGACACCGGTCCCCTCCCCGTGTCGGCACCGAGAGCTCTGGGTCGCCGAGGGATTCGGCACCCAGCAGGCATCGGCACCGAGAGGACCGCTCACCCTCTGTTCAAGAGGTGTCGATGCGCTCCACTCTGGACAGCCCGGAACAGCCTCCTCGCCCGGAACAGGTTCTGACGTCGATGCCTGCATCGACCTCTCAGCCTTTTTCTGCAGCCACTCTGAACGAGAGCCTCCGGGCCGTTCTCCCAGAGATTCTGGGAGAGCTGTTGCGCCCTACCCCTCCGGTACCGGCGGTGCTTGCGCCTCCGGTACCGTCGAGCGTGGCGCCGGCTGGCCCATCGCCCAGGTTGAGGTCCCCGACGTCGGTACCGCGTGCGGTACCGACCGCGGCCACCTCCCAGGAAGGCTCCCCGACTACGTCGGCGGAGGGAGCTTCGCCGATGCGGGCGAGGGAGTCTACCTCTCGACGCCCCCACCGTGGACGGGGTTCCACCGAGTCGAGCAGGGCGAGGTTGCAGACACAGGTTCGTGAACTTGTGTCTGACACCGAGGGTGAGGCCTCGTGGGAGGAAGAGGAAGATCCCAGATATTTCTCTGACGAGGAGTCTGAGGGTCTTCCCTCTGATCCCACTCCCTCTCCTGAGAGACAGCTTTCTCCTCCCGAGAGTCTGTCTTTTGCTTCCTTTGTCCGGGAGATGTCTACGGCCATCCCCTTCCCGGTGGTTGTGGAGGACGAGCCCAGGGCTGAAATGTTTGAGCTCCTGGACTATCCTTCTCCACCTAAGGAAGTGTCCACTGTTCCCTTGCACCATGTCCTAAAGAAGACATTGCTTGCGAACTGGACAAAACCTTTAACTAATCCCCACATCCCCAAGAAGATCGAGTCCCAGTACCGGATCCATGGGGACCCAGAGCTGATGCGCACCCAGTTGCCTCACGACTCTGGAGTTGTGGATCTGGCCCTAAAGAAGGCTAAGAGTTCTAGGGAACATGCTTCGGCGCCCCCGGGCAAGGACGCTAGAACCTTAGACTCCTTTGGGAGGAAGGCCTACCATTCCTCTATGCTCGTGTCCAAGATCCAGTCTTACCAGCTCTACACGAGCATACACATGCGGAACAATGTGCGGCAGTTGGCGGGCTTGGTTGATGCTCTTCCCCCTGAGCAAGCCAAGCCTTTTCAGGAGGTGGTCAGGCAGCTGAAGGCGTGCAGAAAATTCCTGGCCAGAGGAGTCTATGACACTTTTGATGTTGCGTCCAGGGCCGCTGCTCAAGGTGTGGTGATGCGCAGGCTCTCATGGCTGCGTGCCGCCGACCTGGAGAATAGACTCCAGCAGCGGATTGCGGACTCGCCTTGCCGTGCGGACAACATTTTTGGTGAAAAAGTCGAACAGGTGGTAGAGTCTCTCCACCAGCGGGACACCGCATTCGACAAATTCGCCCGCCGGCAGCCTTCAGCCTCTACCTCTACAGGTAGAAGATTTTTCGGGGGAAGGAAGACTGCTCCCTATGCTTCTGGTAAGCGTAGGTACAATCCTCCTTCCCGACAGCCTGCGGCCCAGGCTAAGCCCCAGCGCGCTCGCTCTCGTCAGCAACGCGCGCCTCAGCAAGGCCCCGCGGCTCCCCAGCAAAAGCAAGGGGCGAGCTTTTGACTGGCTCCAGCAGAGCATAGCCGACATCCAAGTGTCAGTGCCGGGCGACCTGCCGGTCGGGGGGAGGTTGAAAGCTTTTCACCAAAGGTGGCCTCTCATAACCTCCGATCAGTGGGTTCTGCAATTAGTCCGGCAAGGATACACCCTCAATTTGGCATCAAAACCTCCAAATTGTCCACCGGGAGCTCAGTCTTACAGCTTCCAGCACAAGCAGGTACTTGCAGAGGAACTCTCCGCCCTTCTCAGCGCCAATGCGGTCGAGCCCGTGCCATCCGGGCAAGAAGGGCTGGGATTCTATTCCAGGTACTTCCTTGTGGAAAAGAAAACAGGGGGGATGCGTCCCATCCTAGACCTAAGGGCCCTGAACAAATATCTCGTAAAAGAAAAGTTCAGGATGCTTTCCCTGGGCACCCTTCTCCCCATGATTCAGCAAAACGATTGGCTATGCTCTCTGGACTTGAAGGATGCCTACACTCACATCCCGATACTGCCAGCTCACAGACAGTATCTGCGATTTCAGCTGGGCACACGCCACTTCCAGTACTGTGTGCTACCCTTTGGGCTCGCCTCTGCGCCCAGGGTGTTCACAAAGTGCCTAGCTGTGGTAGCAGCGGCACTTCGCAGGCTGGGGGTGCACGTGTTCCCATATCTCGACGATTGGCTGGTGAAGAACACATCCGAGGCAGGAGCCCTGCAGTCCATGCAGATGACTATTCGCCTACTGGAGCTACTGGGGTTTGTGATAAATTATCCAAAGTCCCATCTTCTTCCAATGCAGAGACTCGAATTCATAGGAGCTCTGCTGGATTCTCGGACGGCTCGCGCCTGTCTCCCAGAGACGAGAGCCAACAACTTGTTGTCCCTCGTCTCGCGGGTGCGAGCGTCCCAGCAGATCACGGCTCGGCAGATGTTGAGATTGCTGGGCCACATGGCCTCCACAGTCCATGTGACTCCCATGGCCCGCCTTCACATGAGATCTGCTCAATGGACCCTAGCCTCCCAGTGGTATCAGGCCGCTGGGGGTCTAGAGGACGTGATCCACCTGTCCACGAGTTTTCTCAAATCCCTGTATTGGTGGACGATTTGCTCCAATTTGACTCTGGGACGTCCCTTCCAAATTCCTCAGCCACAAAAAGTGCTGACCACGGATGCGTCCCTCCTGGGATGGGGAGCTCATGTCGATGGGCTTCACACCCAAGGAAGCTGGTCCCTCCAGGAACGCGATCTGCAGATCAATCTTCTGGAGTTACGAGCGATCTGGAACGCTCTGAAGGCTTTCAGAGATCGGCTGTCCCACCAAATTATCCAAATTCAGACAGACAACCAGGTTGCCATGTACTATGTCAACAAGCAGGGGGGCACCGGATCTCGCCCCCTGTGTCAGGAAGCCGTCAGCATGTGGCTCTGGGCTCGCCGACACGGCATGGTGCTCCAAGCCACATATCTGGCAGGCGTAAACAACAGTCTGGCCGACAGGTTGAGCAGGATTATGCAACCTCACGAGTGGTCGCTCAATTCCCGTGTGGTACGACAGATCTTCCAGGTGTGGGGCACCCCCTTGGTAGATCTCTTCGCATCTCGAGTGAACCACAAAGTCCCTCAGTTCTGTTCCAGGCTTCAGGCCCACGGCAGACTGGCATCGGATGCCTTCCTCCTGGATTGGGGGGAGGGCCTGCTGTATGCTTATCCTCCCATCCCTCTGGTGGGGAAGACTTTATTGAAACTCAAGCAAGACCAAGGCACCATGATTCTGATTGCTCCTTTTTGGCCGCGTCAGATCTGGTTCCCTCTTCTTCTGGAGTTATCCTCCGAAGAACCGTGGAGATTGGAGTGTTTTCCGACCCTCATCACGCAGGACGAAGGGGCTCTTCTGCATCCCAACCTCCAGTCTCTGGCTCTCACGGCCTGGATGTTGAGGGCGTAGACTTTGCCTCTTTGGGTCTGTCAGAGGGTGTCTCCCGCATCTTGCTTGCTTCCAGGAAAGACTCCACTAAGAGAAGTTACTTCTTTCATTGGAGGAGGTTTGCCGTCTGGTGTGACAGCAAGGCCCTAGATCCTCGCTCTTGTCCTACACAGACCCTGCTTGAATACCTTCTGCACTTGCCTGAGTCTGGTCTTAAGACCAACTCCGTAAGGGTTCACCTTAGTGCAATCAGTGCATACCATTACCAAGTGGAAGGTAAGCCGATCTCAGGACAGCCTTTAGTTGTTCGCTTCATGAGAGGTTTGCTTTTGTCAAAGCCCCCTGTCAAGCCTCCTACAGTGTCATGGGATCTCAATGTCGTTCTCACCCAGCTGATGAAACCTCCTTTTGAGCCACTGAATTCCTGCCATCCGAAGTACTTGACCTGGAAGGTCATTTTCTTGGTGGCAGTTACTTCGGCTCGTAGAGTCAGTGAGCTTCAGGCCCTGGTAGCCCAGGCTCCTTACACCAAATTTCATCACAACAGAGTAGTCCTCCGCACTCACCCTAAGTTTCTGCCAAAGGTCGTGTCGGAGTTCCATCTGAACCAGTCAATTGTCTTGCCAACATTCTTTCCCCGTCCTCATTCCTGCCCTGCTGAACGTCAGCTGCACACATTGGACTGCAAGAGAGCATTGGCCTTCTATCTGGAGCGGACACAGCCCCACAGACAGTCCGCCCAATTGTTTGTTTCTTTTGATCCCAATAGGAGGGGAGTGGCTGTAGGGAAACGCACCATATCCAATTGGCTAGCAGATTGCATTTCCTTCACTTACGCCCAGGCGGGGCTGGCTCTTGAGGGTCATGTCACGGCTCATAATGTTAGAGCCATGGCTGCGTCGGTAGCCCACTTGAAGTCAGCCTCCATTGAAGAAATTTGCAAAGCTGCGACGTGGTCATCTGTCCACACATTCACATCTCATTACTGCCTGCAGCAGGATACCCGACGCGACAGTCGGTTCGGGCAGTCAGTTCTTCAGAACCTGTTTGGGCTTTAGGATCCAACTCCACCCCCTGAGGGCCCTGTTTGTTCTGTTCCAGGCTACACTCTCAGTTAGTTGGTAAATTTTTTAGGTCAATCTCAGTTATGTCCTCGCCGTTGCGAGGCCCAATTGACCATGGTTGTTGTTTTGAGTGAGCCTGGGGGCTAGGGATACCCCATCAATGAGAACAAGCAGCCTGCTTGTCCTCGGAGAAAGCGAATGCTACATACCTGTAGAAGGTATTCTCCGAGGACAGCAGGCTGATTGTTCTCACCAACCCGCCCGCCTCCCCTTTGGAGTTGAGTCTTCCCTTGGAGTGTATTGTCTTGCTACATACTGGACTGGCCGGCTCGAGCCGGTTTCGGGCGTGAAGACGGCTGCGCATGCGCAGTGCGCATGGGCGCGCGAGGACTAGCAAAGGCCTTTGCTAGTAAACTTTCCGATGGAGGGGGCTGCCGAGGACGTCAACCCCCATCAGTGAGAACAATCAGCCTGCTGTCCTCGGAGAATACCTTCTACAGGTATGTAGCATTCGCTTTTTCATGGATTGCCGTAGTTCAGTTTAACCAGACAGTAAATGAGCTGCAGTATTCTGTACTAATTGCAAACAGAAAAGAAAAAATTTGATTATATTACTCCTGTTTTAAATGAGCTGCATTGGTTGCCAATATTGGCACTAAATCAATTTAAGATTTTGTGCTTTGTTTTTAAGGCTTTTCAGTTAAGTACTCCTAGGTATTTCAGTGTTAATAAATCAGTATGTTCTTCTCAGCTGACCTTATTGAAGCTTCCTTCTTTATCTTCTGTTAAGCTGACGTCTACCAGGAGTCATGTGTTTAACTGATTATCTATAGTTTTTTAAAACAATTTTAAAGATTTGGCTCTGTTCTTGTCATTTTTTCTGAACTTTTAAATATTGTCAGTATATAATGCAAAAATGATTATTTTATTATTTTTATACATTTATTTTTTTATCTGATTTTGTAAAATTGTAATTTCTTTACTGCATATTTTTTTAATGTAACTCTGTAAACGGCTTTGGTGCCTTTTGGTGTAAGGCGGTATATAAAACAAATCAACCATGGTGAGACTCTTCAAATCAGTTTAGGAAGTGACCAACAAATGGAGATGTTCTGTGAAGATGCCACAGATGCAAATCATTAGCCATTATAATGTTCTAGAAACAGTTTTGCTGAATGGTAAACTATATGAATTGTTTTTCTTGTAGGAGAAGTTTAATTCAAAATACCAATATCAAAAATGTAGTACTTGAATCTCCAAAGATTTCTAATATGAAGGCTGTGGAGCAAGAAGGTTGTGGAGAAATAGAGAATGGTCATAATTCAGAAGGCGAGGAAGAGAACCAGTGCAAAACCTCAGATGACTTAACTTCTAACAGCCAACACCGGGCTATCATCATTGCAGACTCCACAAGTCCAGCAGTGAGCGTGATTACAATCAGCAGTGATACTGATGAGGAGGATACATCGCAAATACATTCAGTCTCAGAGTAAGAATCAAGTAGAAATATAATTTTATGGAAAAGGAGATGCAACTGACAGATATGGAGACTTACTAAAAATAGAGCCAATGTTAGATATGCTGGACCCAGGGCAGAAATTTGGTGGTTAGAGGCATGAGACATTCATTCCAGTTCACTGGCACCCTGTTTGAAGGTTCCTTACAGGAATATTAATGTGACAAAACAGAAAAATAGAGCAGATTAAATTCAGAATGAACTAGACAGAAAAGGTACATTTGTAGCTTGGACCAAAAGAGATGGGAAGAGGTGTGTTGGACATCTGGAGGAAGCTTATCCTAAAAGTAGTGGGCAGGCAAGAGGAGTTGGAGGAGGAAATTAGTGCACCAAGAGAGGGGAATATAGACTCTGAACGGTCTTAACCATGGAGACTTGTTGGTCACCTATGGAGAGTGGAGAGAAGTTCTGCTAAAAACACTAGAAGAGCTTTTGGAAAGATAATGAGCCAAGCATGAACTGGAGAAGTCACAGTTGCCCCACTATACCTTTTATAATTCCTAGATATTGGTTCTATTTTGTGGAATTTTAAAAAACGTTCTAGTCAGAGTTCGGCACATGACGTCACTTTTTGTTTTTTAAATGCTGACTGCTGTGGGTAGAATTAGCCTTGACTATGTCCAAGCACCTGCATTGAATATCCAGGGCTAATTTAAAACATGCTAGCTGCCAGGTCATATGTGGGTCCCAGCTGATATTCAGCCAGGACTTGCATAAGACACAGGAGTCCTTTTACTAAGCTGTAGTAAGCAGTAACACATGGGGTTTACTGTGGGATGTGTTGAAGGGAGCATGTTGGGGGGGAGGGGGTGGAGAGTGGGCATTTTTGTACTAATCAGTGTGTCGGCATTTCCGTGCACAGATTAGCACAGGATTAGTGCATGAGCCCTTACTGCCTACAAAATTGGTGGTAAGGGCTCCAGGGCTAATTTTTGTTAATGGCCTTGTGCTAATGGCATTATAAGAATTTCATATATATCATGAACTTCCACAAACCCAAAATTGAAATCTTCAAAAAAACATAGTGTGAATTTAATTGTAGTGCTTGACACACCTCCAAAATCTTAACATAATTTTTTTTTATTTTAGAATGGAAGAAAAAAACAAAAATCTGTGGTACTATTAAGAATTTCACAGACATATAGTATCATCAGGATAACTACTCCTTATTAGCCAAACATCTCCAATTTTTTCATCACTTAATATTTCTACTGCTTATAATTTTCAGATTTTCTTGTGTCCATAAATTGTCCCAGTGTACAAAGCAGGGTTTCTGCTAGGTACCCGTGACCTGGATTGGCTGGATGAACCATTGGTCTGACCCAAAAGTACATATCCATACTGGGACAGACCACAGGTCCATCAAGCCCAGTATCCTGTTTTCAACAGTGGCCAATCCAGGTCTCAAGTACCTGGCAGGATCCCAAAATAGTACAATATGTTTTATACTGCTTATCCTAGAAATAAGCAGTGAATTTTCCCATTTTAATAATGGCTTATGAACTTTTCTTTTAGGAAGCTATCCAAACCTTTTTTAAACCCCACTAAGCTAACTGTTTTTACCACATTCTCTGGCAGTGAATTCCAGAGTTTAATTACTTGTTGAATGAAAAAATATTTTCTCCGATTCGTTTTAAATTTACTACTTTGTAGTTTTCATTGCGTTCGCTTTGTCCTAGTATTTTTGGAAAGAGTAAACAAGCAGTTCACATCTACTCATTTAACTCCACTCATTATTTTATATATCTCTATCATATCTACCCTTAGCCGTCTTTTCTCTAAGCAGAAGAGCCCTAGCCATTTCAGCCTTTCCTCATAGGGAAGTCACCCCATCCCCTTTATCATTTTCGTCGCCCTTCTCTGTACCTTTTCTAATTCCACTATCTTTTTTGAGATGCGGTGACCAGAATTGCACACAGTATTCGAGGTGCGGTCGCTCCATGAAGCAATTCATCCCCTATATTGTAGCGTTCCCTCGGATTCTTGTGGCCCAAGTGCATGACCCTGCATTTTTTAGGATTAAATCTTTTAGTTGTCACATATCGGGACCATTCCTCCAGCTTCGCTTGGTCCTTTTTCATGTCATTTACATCCTCCAGGGTGTCCACCCTGTTGCAGAGTTTGGGATCATCCACAAAGAGACAAACTTACCAGACAGCCCTTCACAGTACCACTCACAAAGACGTTAAAAAGAGCCAGCCCATGGACCGATCCCTGCGGTACTGCACTGATAACTTCCCTTTCTTCAGAGCAAGCTCCATTTACCACTACTGTCTCCTTCCATTCAACCAATTTTTAACCCAGTCAGTTACTCAAGGACCCTTACCGAGGGCACTCAATTTATTTGTCAGCCGCCTGTGTGGAACTGTGTCAAAGGCTTTGCTGAAATCTAAGTATACCACATCTAGCGCCCCTCCCACATCCAACTGTTTGGTCACCCAGTCAAAGAAATCAGTCAGATTTGTCTTGACACAACCTGTCACTAGTGAATCCATGCTGCCTTGGGTCCTGCATTCCATTCAGTTCGAGAAACCTCACAATCCTCGGCTTTAGTAGCGTTTCCATTAGTTTACTCATCACTGAGGTCAAACAGGACTGTGATTCCCAACCTCCTTCTAACTTTAACTCTTGTGCAAAGGAACCACAATTGCCCTTCTTCAGTCCTCCGAGACCACTCCAGTCTCTAAGGAAGCATTGAAGAGGTCAGTCAGCGGAGCCGCTAGAACTTTTTCGAGTTCCTTGAGCCCCCTCGGGTGTTATCCCATCAGGCCCCATCACTTTGTCTGCTTTTAGTTTAGCTAGCTTCTCTCACAGTCGTTCGTGAACAGGTCTTGGTCTACCATCCATCCATCCCCTTTAGCATTTGTTTTCTGCAGTCCTATCCCCGGCCTTTCATCCGTGAATACAGCGCAGAAATAATTAAGCAGTTCAGCTTTATCCTTATCTTCACTCTTCACACTGAGCAGAGGGTTTCAAAGTATCATCAGCGATGACTCCTAAATCCTTTTCCTGGTCTGTGACTCCTAACGCAGAACCTTGTATCATGTAGCTATAGTTCGGGTTCCTCTTTCCCACATGCATCACTTTGCACTTGCTCACATTAAACATCTTTGAAGGAGTGAACAAACATGTGGACAAAAGGGAGTCGGTTGATATTGTGTATCTGGATTTTCAAAAGGCGTTTGACAAGGTACCTCATGAAAGGCTACAGAGGAAATTGGAGGGTCATGGGATAGGAGGAAATGTCCTATTGTGGATTAAAAACTGGTTGAAGGATAGGAAACAGAGAGTGGGGTTAAATGGGCAGTATTCACAATGGAGAAGGGTAGTTAGTGGGGTTCCTCAGGGGTCCGTGCTAGGACCGCTGCTTTTTAATATAAATGATTTAGAGATGGGAGTAACTAGCGAGGTAATTAAATTTGCTGATGACACAAAGTTATTCAAAGTCGTTAAATCGCGACAAGATTGTGAAAAATTACAAGAGGACCTTACGAGACTGGGAGACTGGGCAGCTAAATGGCAGATGATGTTTAATGTGAGCAAGTGCAAGGTGATGCATGTGGGAAAAAAGAACCCGAATTATAGCTACGTCATGCAAGGTTCCACGTTAGGAGTTACAGACCAAGAAAGGGATCTGGGTGTCGTCGTCGATAACACACTGAAACCTTCTGCTCAGTGTGCTGCTGCGGCTAAGAAAGTGAATAGAATGTTGGGTATTATCAGGAAAGGTATGGAAAACAGGTGTGAGGATGTTATAATGCCGTTGTATCGCTCCATGGTGCGACCGCACCTTGAGTATTGTGTTCAATTCTGGTCGCCGCATCTCAAGAAAGATATAGTAGAATTGGAAAAGGTGCAGCGAAGGGCAACTAAAATGATAGCGGGGATGGGACGACTTCCCTATGAAGAAAGACTAAGGAGGCTAGGGCTATACAGCTTGGAGAAGAGACGGCTGAGGGGAGACATGATAGAGGTATATAAAATAATGAGTGGAGTGGAACAGGTGGATGTGAAACGTCTGTTCACGCTTTCCAAAAATACTAGGACTAGGGGGCATGCGATGAAACTACAGTGTAGTAAATTTAAAACGAATCGGAGAAAATTTTTCTTCACCCAACGTGTAATTAAACTCTGGAATTCGTTGCCGGAGAAAGTGGTGAAGGCGGTTAGCTTAGCAGAGTTTAAAAAGGGGTTGGACGGTTTCCTAAAGGACAAGTCCATAAACCGCTACTAAACGGACTTGGAAAACTCCAAAATTCCAGGAATAACATGTATAGAATGTTTGTACGTTTGGGAAGCTTGCCAGGTGCCCTTGGCCTGGATTGGCCGCTGTCGTGGACAGGATGCTGGGCTCGATGGACCCTTGGTCTTTTCCCAGTATGGCATTACTTATGTACTTATGTACTTATCTGCCATTTGGATGCCTAGTCTCCCAGTCTTGTAAGATTGTCTTGCAATTCTTCACAATCCTTTTGTGATTTAACAACTTTGAATAATTTTGTGTCATCGCAAATTTAATTACCTCACTAGTTACTATCATCTCTAGATCATTTATAAATATATTAAAAGCAGCATTCCCAACACAGACCCCTGCAGAACCCCACTATCTACCCTTCTCCATTGAAAATACTGACCATTTAACCCTACTTTCTGTTTTCTATCTTTTAACTAGTTTTTAATCCACAATAGAGTACTGCCTCCTATCCCATGACTTTCCAATTTCCTCTGGAGTCTTTTATGATGTATTTTGTCAAATGACTTTTGAAAATCAAGATTCACAATATTGACCGGCTCACCGTTGTCCACATGTTTGTTCACTGCTTCAAAGAAATGTGAGGCAAGATTTCCCTTCACTAAATCCATGTTGGCTTTGTCTCGTTAATCCATGCTTTTTGATATGCTGTGTAATTGATAGAGGCCATTGAAGCAATTGAGGGGCCTCCCAGTAACCTCTAATAAAAGCAGGCGGGGGAATCCACGGAATCACCCCGAGAGGGTACGAAGCTACCAGGTTTGCTCAAGATCTTTCCAGGCTTTTCGAAGACATCCTGAAGCCAGCCCGCTAGTATCCAGTATGGCTGTTATTATGTTATAAAAGGAGAGTAATTGGAAGCACACTTAGCTTTCTAAAAGATTTGGCCAATAATGAGTGGTTATCCTGTGGATACTGTGTGTCGGTAAAGTTCTGAAAAGTGCCATGGATTTTTTTGAAGTCTTTATAAAATAAAAAAATATAAGTTAAGATTTTGGAGGTGTCGAGCATTGTATGTTTAAATGCACGCTATGGTTTTTTTGAAGATAACTTCAAATGACTAAATTCTTGTAAACATTACCACACTGACATTAATTTGGAGAATTGGCCATTTTTTGGTTATGGTAGAAATGGCCTGGGAAAGAATTCACCTAGAGGCACTGTTAGGCCACTTTCTATCATAGCTTTATAAGGACTATCAGCTGGGAACTATATAAGGCGAATCGGGTGCTCCTCCAGCCCCCACCCCTACAGCAGTCAAGTAACATGAGGCTGCTGACAGGGTTTGTGGTTATTTTGAGGCTGGACCCATGATGAGCAGGAGCGAGTGGGCATCGCTTCTGCCCTTAGGACCACCTAGACCCACCACTAAGGGAGTTTATCCTCTGGAGGCTCAGACTACCCTGATCATTTGCTTGGGGAGGGGGGGGGGGGTTAGAAAGGGGGAAGATAGGAAGGCCCCTGACTCTCCTCTTGCTGCTACCCAGAAGTTAACCAGATACTGGCCAATATTCATAGCTAAAGTTAGGCTAGCCTTTTTGCTGACCTGATGTTAGCCGCTTAACCAGTTAGCGGTCATAATATTGCTCTGCTGCTGAATATTTAGACAGAACCGATTTAACTTAGCAAGAGCCTCTCCTGACCAGTGAAATCTCTCTAATCAGATTGGTTATGTTTGTGCTGCTTCTTTTAGTTTTAGAAGATGGTCTGTAAATCTAAGTAAATTATCTTCAAACATTCTTTTTTTTTTTTTTTTAATCTGATTAAAAAAAATGTATTCTAATTTTTATTTGCATTTGCAATATCTTAACAAGTTTTTGAACAAGAAACAAGCTCAAGAAACATAAACATCCAATGCTTAGAAAAAAAGGAAATTAAATTAAGAGTATAGTCCACCTGAAAGGATACAATGATCCAAAAGGCTATAGAAAGCTGGCAATCATTAAGAAATAAGTAGAAACTTAAATCTTCAATTATACATCCAGATATAACAAATACAAAAAAGTCTTGTGGGCCTAAGTTACACCTTTACCTTCTAGGAAATACCTTAACTGAGATGTCTCATGGAAAACATAGCATGTATTTTGTAAGGAAATCATACATTTATTTGGGAATTGGAGTTGAAAGGTAGCTCCTATCGAAATTACTGACTGCTTTCATTTTTTTTTTTTTTTTGTAATTTATGGTTTTTGATACTGTCATTCTAGTCAGTGAGACCAATCAGAATGGATTTTCTTAGTACCCATTTAAGTTATAATTCTTCTTAAGAATTGCAGCATAGGCTCACATTCAGTGTAGGCCAGGGGCGTAGCCACGGGTGGGCCTGGACAGGCCCAGGCCCAGCCACTTTTGCTCCAGGCCCGCCCAGCCTCTTCTGCCTGCTCTCCCCGTCCGCGTGGTCTGCTCACTTTTACTGCCCTGAAGTGCCGTTCTCCCTCCAGCACCGGCGATTCCCATTGCCAGCCTTCTGCCAGCGCGCGTCGTCGGGGCTTCTTCTCAGGCACGTCCCGCCTACTCTGCAACTTCCTGCGTCCCACCTTTGCAGAAAACAGGAAGTTGCAGAGTAGGCGGGAAGCGCCTGAGAAGAGGCTCCGACGACGCACGCTGGCAGAAGGCTGGCTGTGGGAATCGCCGGTGCTGGAGGGAGAACGGCGCTTCAGATCAGTAAAAATGACCAGAACTGACCATGTGCAAGGGGCTGTCGGGGGGGGGGGGGGGGTAGCAGATGGAGAGGAAATGTGGTGGTGGTGGGGTGGTAGCGGGTGGAGAGGAAATGCGAGGCCTGTGCCCACCCAGTCCACCTCCAGGCCCATCTAAAAATTAAACTCTGGCTATGCTACTGGTGTAGGCTTTTCATTTCTAGTATGAAAGTACTGTTTAAAATTTAATTTGAAATGGCTTGTGCTCCTCTTAAGTGCAAATTTAGTTGTAAAGTTGTTAGCTTGAAGGTAAATGATACTTGAAGGTAGAAGCTGGTGTATAAAATCTGTGTAAGTGTGTAGGTCTTTAAATGGAAAAACAAGTTTTGCAATGTTCTAATCCACGTAGAAATCATGATTGCAGCAAATGGGGACATCAGGTTATGTAATGTCTAGAGTGTGGTATTGCATTATACCTCTGATATACATGTTCCGCTCATCTACTCACATTCTGTCTGTGCTTTAGTGAAAATGGAAACTGAGTGGAATCTGTTTAGTAAAATATTGAAGTATTTTAATAGCTAATTTATTTCTTTTCTGGATTAGGTGTAAAGGTAGCATGGATTGTGAGGCCTGCCAGAGTACTCTGAATATTGATCGTGTTTGTTCGTTAAGTAGCCCTGACAGCACTTTAAGTACCAGCTCTTCAGCACAGTCTAGTCCATCTCCTTGCAAGAGACCAAACAGGTAACAAATTGTGCAAAGCTTAAAAGTCTAAAGCAAGAAAGCAATGTCTTTACCATAAAATGTTTAATGAAAGTATAGACCCTGGAGGGAAGTCTATAGTGATTACCAGATTATATAATATAAGACTAAGTGAGGTGCAACCATTGTTTCTTAATTATAGTAATCTTAGCTTATTGCTGTAGCTTTTTTTTTTCTTTTAAGTATCAGTTTAAAGGGTTTCTCTGCTGAGCAGGAGGAAAGCAGCTACACAAGTGAAAAGAGACTTGAAGACCTCAATGTATATTCCAAAGGAAAAGGGAGGGGAAGATATGATACAGATCTTTAAATATTTAAGAGGTATTAATATGCAAACTAATCTTTTTCAGAGACAGGGAAGCAGTAGAACTAGAGGTCACGAGTCGAGGTTGCAAAGTGGGAAACTTAGTAACCATGTCAGGAAATACGTTTTCACAGAAAGGGTGGTGGATACCTGCAATGCCCTCCTGCAGGAGGTTGTGGTGATTTAAAAAAAAAAAAAAAGTGATGGAATTCAAGAATGTGTGGAATTCAAGAATGTGTGGAAAAACAGAGGAACACTACATAGAAAAAGGAAGGAATCCAATTAAAGCAAAACTTAAATGACCTCATAACTGGAGTGAGGTTTGACAGCAGCTTCAGAGGTTGGGAAGTCCAATTCTGGGCAGACTTCTATATTCTGGGTCCCATAAATGGCAAAAACAGATCACTATAAAAGCTGGAATGAGCTTCTATGGCAACTCCAGTAATTGGGAAGTAAGACGGATGCTCAGCAGGCTGCTAAGCTTTGTGGGCCAAAATTTTCAGAGAGATGGAGGTTAAGTGTCCCAGTGTTTAATCAGGAAGAAATGGAACCTGTGCAGAGTGCCAGATTCAACTCTGGCCAGCTTTTAGGGCAGATTGGATGGATTGTGCAGGTCTTTATCTGCCGATATTTTCTCTCTTACATCCAGTGGCACCAACACAGAACAAAGATCTGAACTCAGGGAAAGTCAGAATTGTGTGGTTTGTTTTTGCATCATGCATGGGAGTTCTGCTACCACTACCTCACTGAATTCCTTCATTTTTGTTCTGTGGCTCTTAATGTGTTTTTCTGTTGTCCCAAGTTCCTTTCAAAAAAAAAAATATTCCCTCCTCTTTTCCATGTGCTCATGATTGGGTTTAATTTAGCAGACTTGCAGGCTTCAAACTGTTGTGGGTGAAACACAGCATCCTTGGGGACACTTACTCATTGTTAGAACAGCCCTAGTACAGACCATAATATGAATTGACCCTGTTGTAGAAGAATGTTGCCTAGGGCAAAGAAATATACTCTTCAAAATAAAGGGCATGCAGTTGTTTACCTCTGGTTCTCCTTTATCCCTCATAAGAAACCTGAGAGGTATCAAAATCCTAAGCAAGTAAAAGGCAACCACTCGTTTAGTTAGTTCTCTTTAAAGGAAAGAGAAACCAGAGGAAATGCTCCTTGAGAACAGAGACTTTGCCCAAAAGAAAAGGTTAGATACCATTCCACCTCCATCTTTGATCCAGTCACTATGAAGTTTCCGGTGCAGACACCTAATTTATCCATGCTGGCAGAGCTCAGAGATCTTATGCAGAGACCACATTCAACTCTGAAGCATCTGCTGACCCACAGATTGTACTTTGAACCATGACCCACTTTTTGCACAATTACCAGGCTCAGTTCTTCAATGGCTCTGCTCATATCATAACAATAGAATTTATCAGGTCATCTGGCAAAATACTGTCTCTGCCTGTTTTTAGTTACCCTGTTGCGTTTGTCAGGGTTCCCTTTTGGTACCTTTGCTCTTTAACGTTTCATGTCACCACTTGCATTTTTGATAGAATTCCTAGGTCTGATACCATTTATATATGCTAATGACGTACATATCCTGGCTCCCTTACATAAAGTTGATGCTTCTTCTCTGGCTATACTCAAAGATAAAATGCACCGTATAGAAACGTGAATGGGATGAATATATCAGAAGTTGAAAACCTGCGATGGGAGTCTGTGGGACTGTTGGATCAGGAAGGAGCAGGGGAGGGCAAGGCCATAATGGAGAGAGTGAATAAATTCTTTGTTTTGATCTTTATGGAAGACGATATAAGAGATCTGCCTATACTGAAAATGGTTTTCAGGGGTGACAATGTGGAGGAACTGAAAGAAATCTCTATGAACTTGGAAGATGTACTGAGCTAAAGAGTGATAAATCACCTGGACCAAATGGTATACACTCCGGGGTATTGAAAGAAAAACATGAAATTGCTGATCTGCTGCTAGTGATCTGTAACTTGTCGTTAAAATCGTCCATAGTACCTGCTGACTGGAGGGTGGACAGTGTGATCCTGATTTTTAAAAAGGGTTCCAGGGGTGATCCGGGAAATTACAGACCGGTAATTGACTTTAGTGCTGGGCAGAATAGTGGAAACTATTATGAAGAATATAGTTACAGAATACATAGACAAACATGGTTTAATGGGGCAGAGTAAGCATGGGTTCAGCCAAGGGTGGTCTTGCCTCACCAATTTGGTTCATTTCTTTTAAGGCATTAATGGATAAAGGTGAGACAGTTGATGTAGTGTATCTAGATTTTCAGAAAGCTTTTGACAAAGTCCCTTATGAGAGACTCCTGAGAAAATTGAAAGTCATGGGATAGGGGGTAGTGTCTTGTGAATTAAGAATGTGTTGTTTGACAGAAAACAGAGGTTAGGGTTAAATGGCAATTTTTCTTAATGGAGGAGGGTGAATAGTGAAGTGCTGCAGGGATATGCACTGGAGATCAGTGCTATTTAACATACTTTTATATATGATCTGCAAGTCAGAATAACGAGTGAGGTGATAGAATAGTTTCGTGCCATCTGCAAATTTAAAGTTGGCAAAACATATGGTTTGTGAAAAATTGCAGAAAGGCCTTAGGAAACTGGAAGACTGGGCATCCAAATGGTAGATGACACTTAATGTACCCAAGTGCAAAGTGATGCACATTGGGAAGAATAATCCGAATCATTGTTATCTGATGCTAGGGTCTACTTTAAGAGTCGACACGCAAGTAAAAGACCTAGATGTCATTGTAGACAATATGCTGAAATCTTCTGTCCAGTGTGCAATGGCAACCAAAAAAGCAAACAGGATGCTAGGAATTATTAGCAGAGGGATGCAAAATAAGATAAAAAATATTATAATGCTTCTGTATTGCTCCATAGTGCGACTTCACCTTGAGTATTTTGTGCAGTTCTGGTTGTCATATCTCAAAGATACAGCAGAATTAGAAAAGGTTCAAAGCAGAGCAACCAAAATGATAGAGGGGATGGAACTACTCCCATATGAAGAAAGGCCTAAAGAGGTTCTTCAGCTTGGAAAAGATGGCTGAAGGTGGATATGATTGGTGTGGAGCAAGTGGAGACAAATTGATTTTTTCACTCATTCAAAAAGTACAAAGACCAGGGGACACTCAATGAAATTGCATGGAAAATTTTTAAAACAAATAGGAGGAAATATTTTTTCACTTGAATAGCTAAGCTCTGGAACTTGTTGCTGGAGGATGTGGTAACAGCGGTTAGTGTATCTGGATTTTAAAAGGTTTGGACAAGTTGCTGGAGGAAAAGTCTATAGTCTGTTGTTGAGATAGACATGGGAAATGAGACTGCTTGTCCTGGGATTGATTTCTGCCAAGTATTTGTGACCTGGATTGGCCCCTGTTGGAAGCAGGATACTGGGCTAGATTGACCATTGGTCTGACCCAGTATGGCTGTTCTTATGTAGTTGAGCTTGTTCTGAAGAGGAAATAAACAAGTTGTGCTATTCCAGGTATTTATCAGTTTTGAAGAAATTTGAAGACTGATGAGAGATCTGAAACAATTTCTTATATAAGGAGTTCAGGATAAATTAACTTCTTGCCTTTACCAGACACGAAAAACTATTTATGCTTCTTTTGTTTAGTTGCTAGATTTTAATCTGTTGGGAGGTATACTTTGGCTCTTCAGAAAAAACACCTCAGCTTTGGAATTCTGCACATGTGTATCTGATTCCATCCTGTTTGTTTTCAGAGATACAGGGTTTCTCCATTAACAGCAGGATACATCAGAAACACATACTCTATCAGTATCTTGGTGAATGGACGTCTAGGCTTTGTAATAAATTGAGGGAACATGGTAAGTTAGCAGTTGCACAGGAGCTCCTACCTGTACATGCTTAGAAATGTGTTCATGTTAGTCACCTACTTTGTATTTGATTTATCCCATTGTTTATGGAGAACCTTTGTTAGAGGTAAACTTTGCATTTAAGTTGCTAAGACTGATGACACTAGGTTCTGTGTACATAATTGTGCCAGAAGAGGATAGTTCACGTTCTCCGAGGACAAGCAGGCTGCTTGTTCTCACTGATGGGTGACGTCCACGGCAGCCCCTCCAATCGGAACACTTTACTAGCAAAGGCCTTTGCTAGTCCCCGCGCGCTCATGCGCACCGCGCATGCGCGGCCGTCTTCCCGCCCGAACCGGCTCGTGTTCGTCAGTCTTCTTTTGTCCGCGCTCGGTACGGTCGTGTTTTCGCCGTGTCGTGCCCCGCAAAGTCGACCTCGCGCGTTCTTCGTGTTCTTTAAAAAAAAAAAAAAATCCATTCTGTGTGTGGAAAGAGACTCTTTAGTCTTTTTTCCCCCCGCTATTTCCAGCTTTTTCGCCCCGGTAAGTTTTCTTTCGTCGTCGGGGTAGGCCGCTTTTAGGCCTCGGGTCGAAGTTTTCTTCCCCTTGTTTTTCGGGTGCCTTTTCCGCCATTTCGACTTTTGATCTCGCCGGCGTGATTTTTCCACCCATGACATCGAAGTCTTCCAGCGGCTTCAAGAAGTGCACCCAGTGCGCCCGGGTCATCTCGCTCACTGACAGGCACGCGTCGTGTCTTCAGTGCTTGGGGGCTGGGCACCGCCCGCAGGCCTGTAGTCTGTGTTCCCTTTTGCAAAAGCGGACTCAGGTAGCGAGATTGGCCCAGTGGAACGTTTTGTTCTCGGGCACTTCGTCGGCATCGGCACCGGGGGTATCGAGTGCATCGACGTCTTCAGCGTCCAGAGCTTCATCCTCGGCCGCCAGTGCATCGAGTGCATCGGCCCTCTGCATCGGCACTGAGACATCGGACAGCTGCATCGACGTCTGTGGTACCGGGACCTCGTCGGCTGATGTCGTCGGACGGTGGTGCTTCATCTGGAGTGCAGGTGAGGGCTGTCCATTCCCCTGCTGGTGGCGGTGAGCCTTTGGGTGGGTCTCCCCCTACCCTGAGGGCTCCTGCGGTACAGCCCCCCCGAGACCGACCTCCTTCGGCCTCGGCCCCGAGGAAGCGACGGTTGGATTCTACGTCCTCCTCGTCGGTGCCGGGAAGCTCCGGTGACATGCTTCGTCCCAAGAAGTCGAAGAAGCATCGTCACCGGTCTCCTTCCCATGTCGGCACCGAGAGCTCTGGGTCGCCGAGGGAGTCGGCACCCAGTAGGCATCGGCACCGAGAGGACCGCTCACCCTCTGTCCAGGAGGTGTTGATGTGCTCCACTTTGGACAGCCCGGAACAGCCTCCACGTCCGGAACAGGTTCTGACGTCGACGCCTGCATCGACATCCATGCCTTTCTCTGCAGCCACTCTGAACGAGAGCCTCCGGGCCGTTCTCCCAGAGATTCTGGGAGAGCTGTTGCACCCTACCCCTCCGGTACCGGCGGTGCTTGCGCCACCGGTACCGTCGAGTGCGGCGCCGGCTGGTCCATCGCCTGAGGTGAGGTCTCCGGCGTCGGTGCCGCGTGCGGTACCGGCTGCCGTCGCCTCCCAGGAAGGCTCCCCGACTACGTCGGCGGAGGGAGCTTCGCCGATGCGGGCGAGGGAGTCTACCTCTCGACGCCCCCATCGTGGACGTGGCTCCATGGAGTCGAGTCGGGCGAGGTTGCAGACACAGGTCCGTGAACTTGTGTCTGACACTGAGAGTGAGGCCTCGTGGGAAGAGGAAGAAGACCCCAGATATTTCTCTGACGAGGAGTCTGAAGGTCTTCCTTCCGATCCCACTCCCTCTCCTGAGAGGCAGCTTTCTCCTCCCGAGAGTCTGTCTTTTGCTTCCTTTGTCCGGGAGATGTCTACGGCCATCCCCTTCCCGGTGGTTGTGGAGGACGAGCCCAGGGCTGAAATGTTTGAGCTCCTGGACTATCCTTCTCCACCTAAGGAAGCGTCCACAGTACCCATGCATCATGTCCTCAAAAAGACATTGCTGGCGAACTGGACCAAGCCTCTAACTAATCCCCACATTCCCAGGAAGATCGAGTCCCAGTACTGGATCCATGGGGACCCAGAGCTGATGCGCACTCAGTTGCCTCATGACTCTGGAGTTGTGGATTTGGCCCTAAAGAAGGCTAAGAGTTGTAGGGAGCATGCTTCGGCGCCCCCGGGCAAAGACTCTAGAACCTTAGACTCCTTTGGGAGGAAGGCCTACCATTCTTCTATGCTCGTGGCCAAAATTCAGTCCTACCAGCTCTACACGAGCATACACATGCGGAACAATGTGCGGCAGTTGGCGGGCTTGGTGGATGCGCTCCCCCCTGAGCAAGCCAAGCCTTTTCAGGAGGTGGTCAGGCAGCTGAAGGCGTGCAGAAAATTCCTGGCCAGAGGGGTGTATGACACCTTTGATGTTGCGTCCAGGGCCGCTGCTCAAGGTGTGGTGATGCGCAGACTCTCATGGCTGCGTGCCTCCGACCTGGAGAATAGAATCCAGCAGCGGATTGCGGACTCGCCTTGCCGTGCGGATAATATTTTTGGAGAGAAGGTCGAACAGGTGGTAGAGCAGCTCCACCAGCGAGACACCGCATTCGACAAGTTCTCCCGCCGGCAGCCTTCAGCATCTACCTCTACAGGTAGAAGATTTTTCGGGGGAGGGAAGACTGTTCCCTACTCTTCTGGCAAGCGTAGGTACAATCCTCCTTCTCGACAGCCTGCGGCCCAGGCTAAGCCCCAGCGCGCTCGCTCTCGTCAGCAGCGTGCGCCTCAGCAAGGCCCCTCGGCTCCCCAGCAAAAGCAAGGGACGAGCTTTTGACTGGCTCCAGCAGAGCATAGCCGACATCCAAGTGTCAGTGCCGGGCGACCTGCCAGTCGGAGGGAGGTTGAAAGCTTTTCACCAAAGGTGGCCTCTCATAACCTCCGATCAGTGGGTTCTCCAAATAGTCCGGCAAGGATACACCCTCAATTTGGCCTCAAAACCTCCAAATTGTCCACCGGGAGCTCAGTCTTACAGCTTCCAGCACAAGCAGGTACTTGCAGAGGAACTCTCCGCCCTTCTCAGCGCCAATGCGGTCGAGCCCGTGCCATCCGGGCAAGAAGGGCTGGGATTCTATTCCAGGTACTTCCTTGTGGAAAAGAAAACAGGGGGGATGCGTCCCATCCTAGACCTAAGGGCCCTGACAAATATCTGGTCAAAGAAAAGTTCAGGATGCTTTCCCTGGGCACCCTTCTTCCCATGATTCAGGAAAACGATTGGCTATGCTCTCTGGACTTAAAGGATGCCTACACACACATCCCGATACTGCCAGCTCACAGGCAGTATCTGCGATTTCAGCTGGGCACACGTCACTTCCAGTACTGTGTGCTACCCTTTGGGCTCGCCTCTGCGCCCAGGGTGTTCACAAAGTGCTTGGCTGTAGTAGCAGCGGCACTTCGCAGGCTGGGGGTGCACGTGTTCCCATATCTCGACGATTGGCTGGTGAAGAACACATCCGAGGCAGGAGCCCTGCAGTCCATGCAGATGACTATTCACCTCCTGGAGCTACTGGGGTTTGTGATAAGTTATCCAAAGTCCCATCTTCTCCCAGTGCAGAAACTCGAATTCATAGGAGCTCTGCTGGATTCTCGGACGGCTCGCGCCTACCTCCCAGAGGCGTGAGCCAACAACTTGTTGTCCCTCGTCTCGCGGGTGCGAGCGTCACAGCAGATCACAGCTCGGCAGATGTTGAGATTGCTGGGCCACATGGCCTCCACAGTCCATGTGACTCCCATGGCCCGCCTTCACATGAGATCTGCTCAATGGACCCTAGCTTCCCAGTGCTTTCAGGCTGCTGGGGATCTAGAAGACGTGATCCACCTGTCCTTGAGTTTTCTCAAATCCCTGTATTGGTGGACGATTTGGTCCAATTTGACTCTGGGACGTCCTTTCCAAATTCCTCAGCCACAAAAAGTGCTGACCACGGATGTGTCTCTCCTGGGATGGGGAGCTCATGTCGATGGGCTTCACACCCAAGGAAGCTGGTCCCTCCAGGAACGCGATCTGCAGATCAATCTTCTGGAGTTGCGAGCGATCTGGAATGCTCTGAAGGCTTTCAGAGATCGGCTGTCCCACCAAATTATCCAAATTCAGACAGACAACCAGGTTGCCATGTACTACGTCAACAAGCAGGGGGGCACCGGATCTCGCCCCCTGTGTCAGGAAGCCATCAGCATGTGGCTCTGGGCTCGCCGTCACGGCATGGTGCTCCAAGCCACATATCTGGCAGGCGTAAACAACAGTCTGGCCGACAGGTTGAGCAGGATTATGCAACCTCACGAGTGGTCGCTCAGTTCCCGTGTAGTGCGACAGATCTTCCAGGTGTGGGGCACCCCCTTGGTAGACCTCTTCGCATCTCGAGCCAACCACAAAGTCCCTCAGTTCTGTTCCAGGCTTCAAGCCCACGGCAGACTGGCATCGGATGCCTTCCTCCTGGACTGGGGGGAAGGTCTGCTGTATGCTTATCCTCCCATACCTCTGGTGGGGAAGACTTTGTTGAAACTCAAGCAAGACCGAGGCACCATGATTCTGATTGCTCCTTTTTGGCCGCGTCAGATCTGGTTCCCCCTTCTTCTGGAGTTGTCCTCCAAAGAACCATGGAGATTGGAGTCTTTTCCGACCCTCATCACACAGGACGAAGGGGCACTTCTGCATCCCAACCTCCGGTCCCTGGCTCTCACGGCCTGGATGTTGAGAGCGTAGACTTTGCCTCTTTGGGTCTGTCAGAGGGTGTCTCCCGAATCTTGCTTGCTTCCAGGAAAGATTCCACTAAGAGGAGTTACTTCTTTCTATGGAGGAGGTTTGCCGTCTGGTGTGACAGCAAGGCCCTAGATCCTCGCTCTTGTCCTACACAGACCCTGCTTGAATACCTTCTGCACCTGTCTGAGTCTGGTCTCAAGACCAACTCTGTAAGGGTTCATCTTAGTGCAATCAGTGCATACCATTACCGTGTGGAAGGTAAGCCGATCTCAGGACAGCCTTTAGTTGTTCGCTTCATGAGAGGTTTGCTTTTGTCAAAGCCCCCTATCAAGCCTCCTACAGTGTCATGGGATCTCAACGTCGTCCTCACCCAGCTGATGAAACCTCCTTTTGAGCCACTGAATTCCTGCCATCTGAAGTACTTGACCTGGAAGGTCATTTTCTTGGTGGCAGTTACTTCAGCTCGTAGAGTCAGTGAGCTTCAGGCCCTGGTAGCTCAGGCCCCTTACACCAAATTTCATCACAACAGAGTAGTCCTCCGCACTCACCCTAAGTTCTTGCCAAAGGTTGTGTCGGAGTTCCATCTGAACCAGTCAATTGTCTTGCCAACATTCTTTCCCCGTCCTCATTCCTGCCCTGCTGAACGTCAGCTGCACACATTGGACTGCAAAAGAGCATTGGCCTTCTATCTGGAGCGGACACAGCCCCACAGACAGTCCGCCCAATTGTTTGTTTCTTTTGATCCCAATAGGAGGGGAGTGGCTGTGGGGAAACGCACCATATCCAATTGGCTAGCAGATTGCATTTCCTTCACTTACGCCCAGGCTGGGCTGGCTCTTGAGGGTCATGTCACGGCTCATAATGTTAGAGCCATGGCAGCGTCGGTAGCCCACTTGAAGTCAGCCTCCATTGAAGAAATTTGCAAAGCTGCGACATGGTCATCTGTCCACACATTCACATCTCATTACTGCCTGCAGCAGGATACCCGACGCGACAGTCGGTTCGGGCAGTCAGTTCTTCAGAACCTGTTTGGGCTTTAGGATCCAACTCCACCCCCCGAGGGCCCTGTTTGTTCTGTTCCAGGCTGCACTCTCAGTTAGTTGGTAAATTTTTTAGGTCAATCTCAGTTATGTCCTCGCCGTTGCGAGGCCCAATTGACCATGGTTGTTGTTTTGAGTGAGCCTGGGGGCTAGGGATACCCCATCAGTTAGAACAAGCAGCCTGCTTGTCCTCGGAGAAAGCGAATGCTACATACCTGTAGAAGGTATTCTCCGAGGACAGCAGGCTGATTGTTCTCACAAACCCACCCGCCTCCCCTTTGGAGTTGTGTCTTCCCTTGTTTTGTCTTGCTACATACGGGACTGACGAACACGAGCCGGTTCGGGCGGGAAGACGGCCGCGCATGAGCGCGCGGGGACTAGCAAAGGCCTTTGCTAGTAAAGTGTTCCGATTGGAGGGGCTGCCGTGGACGTCACCCATCAGTGAGAACAATCAGCCTGCTGTCCTCGGAGAATACCTTCTACAGGTATGTAGCATTCGCTTTTCTGTAGGTAGTTTATGTGTTAGTGTATGCTTCAGTTTCTCCTGACATGGGATTGGCAAGAGAAAAAATGGTGGTTTTCATTTTTGGTTAGTGGGTTACTAGTTTATTTTTGGGTGGAATTTGCAGTATTTTTGCCTTTAATTTCTTGTCTGATTTGTAACTTGGTAAGATGAATAACAGGGAATTAGTTATACCACATAAATTATTGCTTGAATTGTGAGTTCTTTAGAGAGTGAAATCAGGAAAAGCTGCTTGCAGTTGTTTGTTGTTTAGGTCTGTTACTGAACAGAGTGTGTTGTATGCTGATTATATAATTTAAAAAAAAAAGAAAAACAAATACAAGTTTCTTCTTCAGTCAGTGGATCTTCTGGTTACCAATTTTCATTATCTGGAACTCTTAGTGTTAAAAAAAATTTCTGCCCCTTCTCCTTTTATTCTAATAATCTGCTGTTTGTCTGACACTCTCAAAGAACATACTTAGGAGATCTTCACGCAATCATTAGCTCAGGCTACTACTCGATTTTCAAATCTCACAATTGGGGGCAATTTTAATATTCATATAGATGATTCTCATTCTTCTAAGTCTTCATTTCTCTCCTTCTTGGAAGATAGTCACATTAGTCAATTGATCACTTTTCCCACTCATGTAACAGGTCACACACTAGACCTAGTCACGATTCAGGAAGAGTCTACTTGCACATTAGCTTTTCAATTTATGCAAAAACAATGTGTACCTTGGACAGATAATTTTTTATTACTTTCTATTGTTCAGTTTAACACATTTACTCACTCTACTGAACAGAACTGCTTCTTACAATTGTCTCAGAATACAGAGATCCTGGTTCCACTCAACCATTATTTTCTCTTTCCAGATAATTTTATTGGTATGACATTAGAAGAGGCAGCTGTATGCTGGGAATCAACTTTAAAGCCCATTTTCAGACCATAGGACATTACTGATGGTGATACAGTAAGAAATCACTGCCACCCTAGAAAATCTCCCTGATTTCATCATGGCTTACTAATATTGAAGCACCAGTTATGCAGAGCAGAAAGCTTATGGAGAGAAAAATTGTGCCATGAAACAATTGTTTTAGGGACCTATTCCTCTATTTTAACTATGAACTTAAACTTGCTAAAAAGAATTATTTTACCAAAATTAGGAACTCCTCTAATCCAACTTGGGAGTTGTATAAAATTATTTCCGATCTCACTTCCTATATAATAATTCTCACCTCCAACGTTCTGTGCTTGGGACCGTGGCTCCTTGGCTGGAGGTGGTCTGTGAGGCAGACACGCACTGACGTCACTGACGTCAAAACAGCTGATTGCAAGGCAAGGGGAGGAGTAGGGAAACGCGCAGCGTGTTTCCCTACTCCTCCTACTGCCTTGGAATCAGCTGTCACCCCCCCCCCCGCGCTATGGCCCCCTCGAAACCCACCCCCTCCCGCGAACCTGTCGATCCCCCCCCCGCCGGAACGCCGAAAACTGCCGCCGCCGTTGTTATACTACCTTCCCTTCCCGTAGGTTGTTGAATCATCTTAGAAAGTTTAACTCCGTGCGTCTGACGTCAGACGCACGGAGTTAAACTTTCTAAGATGATTCAACAACCTACGGGAAGGGAAGGTAGTATAACAACGGCGGCGGCAGTTTTCGACGTTCCGGCGGGGGGGGGGGGGGGATCGACAGGTTCGCGGGAGGGGGTGGAAGAAAAAAAAAACGCATGTTGGGGGGAGAGAAGAGGGTGGCCAACCACAGCATGGATGCGGGGGGGGGGGGGAAGAGGCCGGCCCAGGCTGGCACATGGGAGAGAGAGGAGCATGGATGCGAGGGGGGGGGGGGGGTCATGGAAGGGAGAGAGGGGACTTGCTGGAAAAGGATGAATGGAGGCGGCAGGGGACAGAGGAGCATGGATGGCCATGGATTGGGAGGGCACGCCTCAGGGAGAGAGGGCAATTGCTGGATAGGGAAAATGGAGGGGCCAGGTGACAGATGAGCATGGATGGGCATGGATTGGAAGGGCAGGACTCAGGGAGAGGGGAATTGCTGGATAGGGATGAATGGAGGGGACAGATGGGCATGGATGGATATGGATTGCAGGGCAGGCCTCAGGCAGAGAGGGGAAATGCTGGATAGGGAAAAATGGAGGGGCCAGGTGACAGATGAGCATGGATGGGCATGGATTGGAAGGGCAGGACTCAGGGAGAGGGGAATTGCTGGATAGGGATGAATGGAGGGGACAGATGGGCATGGATGGATATGGATTGCAGGGCAGGCCTCAGGCAGAGAGGGGAAATGCTGGATAGGGAAAAATGGAGGGGCCAGGTGACAGATGAGCATGGATGGGCATGGATTGGAAGGGCAGGACTCAGGGAGAGGGGAATTGCTGGATAGGGATGAATGGAGGGGACAGATGGGCATGGATGGATATGGATTGCAGAGCAGGCCTCAGGCAGAGAGGGGAAATGCTGGATAGGGAAAAATGGAGGGGCCAGGTGACAGAGGAGCATGGATGGGCATGGATTGGAAGGGCAGGACTCAGGGAGAGGGGAATTGCTGGATAGGGATGAATGGAGGGGACAGATGGGCATGGATGGATATGGATTGCAGAGCAGGCCTCAGGCAGAGAGGGGACATGCTGGATAGGGAAAAATGGAGGGGCCAGGTGACAGATGAGCATGGATGGGCATGGATTGGAAGGGCAGGACTCAGGGAGAGGGGAATTGCTGGATAGGGATGAATGGAGGGGACAGATGGGCATGGATGGATATGGATTGCAGGGCAGGCCTCAGGCAGAGAGGGGAAATGCTGGATAGGGAAAAATGGAGGGGCCAGGTGACAGAGGAGCATGGATTGGACTCACACTTTCACTCTGACTCTCAAACAGTCACTCTCACATACACTCTCCCAAACATACACACTCCGAGGAAAACCTTGCTAGCGCCCGTTTCATTTGTGTCAGAAACGGGCCTTTTTTACTAGTATTATGATAAATTGAATGTTACAATTTTCCTTTGGCTACTTCCTTGGCTAATTATTTCCAATCGAAAATTTCCAGTTTACAATTATCTTTAACCCCATTGCGGATCTCTATTCGCACACTATTACTGAGACTTTTGAGTCTACCGGTTCTGCATATTGGAGTGATTTCAGCGTTCCATCACTTACCGTTTTAGAAAAGACAATCAGAATATCCATCTTACTACTTCCTCATTAGACTCTTCCATCCAGTTGGTTAAAGATTCTGCAGCATGGACTGTCACCCCTAGTTCTACATTTAGTATCCTTAACTGTCTTCCAAGATTGAGGCGCAGCGCCAGTTGTTAAACTTATCAGGCCCATCTTGAAAAGTCCTAAGTCTGGTCCTTTAGAGGCGTCTAATTATCGACCAGTTTCCAATTTATGTATAATGAAAGAGCTAATGCAGCATCTGAAAAATAACAAAGAAACTGGAATATGTACAAGTATAAAATATGGGAAAAGCTTATAGAATTTCAGAAAAACACTGATAATAGAGTATCTTCATGTCCTGGTTATGACACTAGCTTCAACCAGGAAGAAAGCTCCACAAGAAATGTAAACTTTCACCAGGAGAGAGACCAGTTTCAAGTACGGAGTGTAAGAAAAGTTTCAGTTGTAGAAAATTGTCAATGCAGCATAGAATCCATTCAGGAATGAAACAGTTTACATCCACTGAATGTAGGAAAGGATTTATTCATTAATCACAGCTAACAAAGCACCAGAGAATCCATTCAGAAGTAAAACCATTCACGTGTGCTGAGTGTGGTAAAAGCTTCTGTCAGAAGATACTCCTCACTATTCACAAAATGAAGCAGAAAGGATTAAAACTGTTAGCATGTACTGAGTGTGGTAACAACTTCTGTTATAAGCACTGGAAGGGCAGTGAACTTGGCAAAGCTGATAGCCTCTCCAGGAAGGGAAAGCCAGAACCACCCTGACACTAGACTATTGAGATCCGATCAGCGGTCTGTAGAGGCGGCAATCTGGGGTCTCTCTCTTGAGGAGAGAGGTGTGACAGGGAGATGTGACAGAAGAGTGAAGTCTGTATAATTGCCTTTATCAAATCTTGAAGTGCATTTCTCTAGTTTGGCCAGTAGGTGACGCATGTTATGATTTAAGCTGTTACAAAGAACTGACCTTTATTTCCTTAGTTAACACAGATAAGGAAATGCTTGAGTGATGTAACCATCTTTTTTTCAAATGTTGATTGGGCTCTGATTGGCCCAGGAGCTTTTTTTCATTTCAATTGTACTGGCTTTTGCTCCAGTTTGAGCCTGGGAGAAGAGAGAGAAAGAGAGCTCTTTGCTGAAGCACTCAGCTATATGCCGTGATCTCCCCAGGTACTTTCTAGGAAGTAAACAAATATTTAGCTAGTGTTACAATTGATCCATATTTCAGTTACCTGTTATTGTTTGCTGATTGCACAATTTTGTTCCACTGTTCAATTTTTAAAAGACAACAATATTTAGTTTATTGCCTCTCTGTCTGAACTGATAAAGAATCCCGGTGGTTTGTATGTTGGATCTGTGAGTGCTTTCTGGGAACCATGGGACCACGGAGTGTGACCCCAGTAGCCTAGAAATCACTGGGGATAATTTGAGAGCAGGAGACTCACCCAGAGGTGGTTGTAACCCAGTAGGAGGAGGGTGCTAGTATAGAGCAAAAGCAGCAGATGCAGGCAGACCTGAGCTGTGCTGGGGATAGACCCTCTAAGTGGCCGCGGGGTAACACCAGGCGGATGGCTAGGTGTTTCATGACTGAGGGTTTGTTTCCCATATCCACTGCTAGTAACACATCTAATCTGAGCTACTTTGTGGAGTTCCCCAGGGATCGGCCCTTTCTCCCCTACTTTATAGCATCTTTCTCATTCCACTTGCAACTTTATTACAAGATCACAATATATGTTTTTTAAAATTATGAAGACAAAATTCTTCTAGTATATCCCACATCTCTATATTGATTTTAAACCCCTACAAAAAGCACTTACTGCCTTGTTCAATTGGCTAACTTCTCATAGTCATATTCAGCCCTACCAAGACAACTGCATGTTGGATCACAGGTTCACTTAGCACTCCATCAGTACCTTTTGAATTTTTTCGGACATCAAATCACCACTGTTGAGTCTTTCCATTATCTGGGAATGCATATTAATTCTAAACTCTCTTTTAATACACAATTATCAAATGTAAAATCTGGGTTCTTCTGGTTGTGTCAATTCGAAATTGTCTGGACTTCAATTTAGTACACACACTCGATTAGATTATTGTAATACTACATATGCAGGCCTTCCACAATTTCAATTACGAAGACTTCAGACTCTTCAAAATTTCACAGTTCATCTATTGTTCAAAGCAAAACGTTTCGATCCTGTTATGCCATTATTCCTTGCATTGCATTGGTTACTTGTCACACTGTATCCAGTTTAAAATTCTACTACTTTTAAGACTATACATTGTTAGTCCTGCATACATTTCTTCTTTAATTACTTCTTATACTCCATCCCATTCATGATCATTGGATGTCAATCGTCTGGTGCTTTCTTCCTCCAAACAAGCCTGCTATGAGTCAACCCGAAAATCAGTTTTCTGGTTCCCTCTCTCTTAGAGCAGATTTTCGGATTGACTCATAACAGGCTAACTGAATGTATAGTTTTGTTTTGTTTTTTAATTTAGTAAGAGATAGTTCTGCCCTAATGGCAGCCATTAGGGCATAACTATCTATTACTAAATAAAAAAAAAAAACAAAACAAAACCAAAAACTTAACTCATTTGTTTCAACTGGCCTTTCCATTTAGTGTCCACTGACTTAGCGCAGCCAGTACCTGACAGATCTGCACACACTGTAGCTCTTAACTGTAGTTTCGATTTTGATTTGGTCTTGATTTTAACTGTTTTGTAATTTACTGTACTTGAATGACTGGTTTCTTTCCTTTATCATACGGACTTCCTTTTCTTTGATTTTTATGTTTACTATTTAATTAACTGCTTTGACCTATTATAATGTAAAGGAGGTATATCAAGTTTTAATAAACATTTACATTTCTGTATCTATAACTATATAATTATTACACATTGCCATTTATGCTTGAATATTTTCAATAAAGTATTTGAATTGATGAATATTGTAGTAAGTAGGCACTGGTGGGGTATAAACATGCAGTAACAGTCATTCTGTGATTTAGGTTAATGTTTTGGGTTTTTTTTTGTTGTTGTTTTTTTTGTAGTATATCAGATGATGAACCAGAGAGCAGCTGTGACACAGTGGATGACTCACCAATCTCCGATTCCTCAGGACAAGACAGCCCATTTGTGGAGAGCAGCTTTGTGAAAGAGACTAATATAAATACAGAAACAAGAACCTCAGATAATACAGAAACCAAATCAATTGTGTGCCCTGTGGTGTTCCCTTCAAGGAGAATAGAAATGAAAAGAATGAATTCTCATCAGATGTCAAAGAGTGGTAAAGGTTTGTAGCTTGTAAAATTTCCCTTTTCAGTGAAAAGAGTTGAAATTTATACTATGCCCAGCCCTCAGCTACCTTGAATTTTGTTTCTGTTTTTAACAAGTTTCAGTTTGGTTCATTTATCCCCTACATGGTTAACAATCAGATATTAAGGTATAACCATTACTCAGTCCCTCCCCCTTCCTTTTCACTTGGGGTGTCCCTAACTCTTCCACTTAGGAAGAAGTTGTTGACATGCCTGATCCTACTTACTTATTACTCGCTAATTTTACAGTTGTACTGACTGAGGTGCAGATACCTTTCATTTTTATATAGATTTTTTCTTTGGTGACCTTTCCTTCTGCTGTTGTGCGGAATCTTTGTAAATGTCTATGTGTGTAGTGAAGGGCATGTGCCAGGTCTGTAAATAAACAAATCTTATTGTAGCTTGTATTGAATGTGTTCTTATGCTCATTTTTTTTTAAAACTGAGTATACAGGAATACCCAAATCAAATACAACTGAACAGTAAAGTATGACTTGTCATACTGTGTAGAGTGTTGCTAACAGAAATTAATTGCAAATACTTTGAACATAAAGCATCCACTTATGACTTGGAAATGAAAGTCTCTAATGGTGCACATACACCAGAAAAAGTATTTGAGATCCTTTTCTCTTGGCTGTCACATGCTCATATTTGCATGTAAGGCAGACCTAATTCCACCATAGATTAACAGATAGGGTTAAATTATCCTTCTATGATTCAGTGGTTGTTAGTGCAGTTGCTAAAAGAATGTATATATAGTTTGTTTGCTGTGAGACCTTCAGATTATAGTAGCACACTTTAAAGGGTATGGAGGTCCACGAGAACACTGATTCTTGGTCCAGATACTTGACCAATATAACAAATTATTGCAGTGGAATAGCAAATAGGACAGCATACTGTTTTGTAATTTATGTACAGGACCAGCAGAATTGACTAGATTTAATTGGGGCCTATAAAGATTAATGTGCTAAATGGAACAATAATTTATGTAACTGAAGCTGATGAGGTAATATGGATTGCTGAAGTCAGCCATTCCCAGCGTTTTGGAGAAGGTATATGTCCTGTCTTATTTCCAAATGTACTAAGGAACTGTTATACAAACTGTGCTAAAAATAGAAGCCTGAGGGTTTGAGAGGTCCCAAACCCACACATTAGTCCTCTAGTTCCCATGCATCTGTGAGAGCACTGGGCAAACCAGTCTTTTTTTAATTTTTTTAAAGCCCATGGATTAACTGTAAAAACTGAATTATATGACGGGGAGAGGTCACACTCTGATTCGTTCTCTGAATTATGTCATTTTTCTCTCCCTTAACTGATTGTCCCAGGCACCATTGGCATTTACCTTGCCATCCCTTCTAATTTAATGGAGCATTGCCAGTTTAAATATTGTCATTGTACCAAATAGGCATTTGCTTGAACAAGATGCCTCAGAGGTAAGAGGAGCTAGCAAAATCATGGTAAGTAGTTGTTGCTGAAACAGCAGCTTACCAACCCAGGGGCGAACAGCAAGAAAACAACAAATAATCTTCTGATGATAGCAGATAGGCTTATCCAGGTTAATTTTGGTGAAACCAAGCATTGCCTGATTTCAAGATGTAAACATGGAGATAGTGAGAGAAATCGGGAAACTTTTACACCATTCAGACTTCTAGTCAACACTAATTTTCTAATTGATGTCCTTGATGTCTTATTGTATGCTTTCCTTTCTTTCTCCCTTTTCCTACTGTTCCTTGTCTTTCTCATTATTTTTTTTGTCATCCCCCCTTTTTTTTCTAAATATTTTATTGTAAACTGCTTAGATTTATTTTATAGGTGAATATCAAATAAAAACTGTTTATCTTGACCTTCCTGACAAATTTATTTAATCTAATTGCCTAATCGCTGTAGATGGAGACCAGGAATAACAAAGGTATTGAGCTTAAAATATAATTCATCTTTCTTTGACATTGTCGTCATTTTTATATTATCATGTCTGCCCCGACACAAGCGAGAAAGCACAGATTATTTCAGGAAAGAATAATCAATTATTTGTTAGCTGTTTCTAATGGATCGTTCTGTTTTAAAGAGAAGTCCACTTACAGAATTCTTAGTTGTTTGTTTATTCAGAGGGAGAGCTTCAGATTTGTTCCACTTCATTTTGTATCCTTAGATTTTGGAAAAGTTATCTGTAAGAGGAATTGAACTAACTTTGACATAGGCCATTTTATCATCTGCATATATGGACCCTTTAGAATGAACATTGCGAATTCTGACCCCTTCAGTGTTTGCATCCTGCCTAATAGCTAACACCGGCGGTTCAAGGGCAGTATTAAATAGTAAAGGAGGTAGGAGACAGCCTTATATGGTGCCCCTAGCAAGAGAAAAAAATGGCAGTATTTCAGCCATGGGAACACAGAGAAAAGCAAACCTTTGCGTCAAAAGCACAAAAACAACAGCAGCAAAGATGAAGAGCAAAAAAAAAGCCCCAAAGCAAATAGCATAGTACAGATTCTTTATTGATTCATAAAAAAGACTCAACACATTGTTTTGGCCGCTAGGCCTGCATTAGGAGTCTGTACCAAATGCCTAGTTCTCTCAATAGGTGTCAACGATAGTATAAAATGCACTGGAAACATATTGGTTTAAACAACATGAGCAATTAAAGAAATGCAACACCATCTGGTCTATATACCACACAGTGCATCAGTATCTGCCCGCACACGGAGCGCTTGTGACTGCTCAATGACCAGTCTCCAACCCAACCCCCCTCCCCCTCTAACCTGCCCACTTACTGATAACTACCCTTCCTAAAGCATTTAACTCTCATATCTTGAAGGGACTTGATTCTTGTGTCCCTTCCAATGTACAACCGAAGCCTTTATCACTAGCCCATGCTACTGCAAAGCAAAGCAACAAGAAGATGTTATCAGCGCCTTGTACCCCAATATCCCCTCCCCCCTTCCCACCCCTCCCATCTTGTACTCCAACTACCGACTCGGAAGAGTTGTGAGTATCGTCCTAATGTTATAGGTTATTAATAAGGAGACTGCGCCCATGCAGACTCAGGCGCTGCAAGTAGGGATTCCAAAGCTTCAAAAAAAATTGTTTGAGTTTGTGGGACCCATGTGCCTCCTTAACCTCCCAAGTGGTCAGAAGATGAACCTGATTCTGCCAATGCCAAAATGCTGGTGGTTCTGCCGATGTCCAATATTGCAAGATTACTTTTTTAGCAACTAAGCCCAGCTTCCGACACAGCAGAGTGTTATATTTGCCCATGGGATGAAATGCCCCGGGCTTGTCTAGTAAAAATGGTTCCACTGTCCCTTGAAGGTGGCAACCCAACATTTGCGTTAAAAAGCCCTTAACCCTCCCCCAAAAGAGTTTGATCCCAGGGCAGAGCCAAAAAGCGTGAAAATACGTATGTCTCTGATGATTACATTTAGGGCAGACTGACTCCCCATTGCCTACTGCATGCGCGATATTCACTTTAGTCCAATAGGCGCACATAACTACCCTAAATCCACACTCTCAAAGCCTTGCCCCTGTAGTAAGTGATAGGATCCCCTGTAATGTGGCAGCGACATCCAAATGGCCCTCCCAAATCCTCTTCCCAACGCGTCCTCAGCCAGGTAAAGTCTCTTTCTGAGGCATCCCTCATCAAGCTCTTCCGAAGACTCGACACTGACAAGCCTCTAAGCTCAATCCCCTGAAAGTACTCTTGGAGTTTAGCGCCTAACTGTAGTGCCAACTGTGTCTTATCCAAGGATGAGACATAATGTTTGAGTTGCGCATAGGCGAATCGGTTACCCCATTGAGATCCCACCTGTTCCTGCAGCCTTTCATAGGGAATCAACTCTCCTTCTCTCTCCAAAACTTGTTCCAAATTATGAATACCCCTCCTTTCCCACTCAGCAAAGATTGGATTATCCATGCCCGGTTGAAAAAAACTCATTACCCCTAAGAGTGAGTAAATCTGATACCGCCGGAATAGCTCCCAATTGCTCCGCTAGGAAGCACCACATCTGCAACGGACGTAATAAACTGCCCTGCAAATGAAGAGGCGTCTGTTTCTTAGACAGGTGGAGCAATGAAAAAAATTTATGGGGTGCAAAATATTCACTTTCTAGTTCTGTTGGTGTAAAAGTCTGTGTCTGTCCACACCAGTCTCCCAAGTGACGCAGTAAACAAGCCTGATTGTATTGTTGCAAATTAGGGAGACCCATGCCCCCCCTGCTCCAATCCTCCACTAAGACTGAAAGGCGCAACTTTGGTTTTTTCCCCCTCCAACAAAAACCGGTAACGAGCCGATACAAGCCCCTCATGTCTTTTTGTGATTTTAATCGATAATGATTGAAGAACATATAGCCAACGTGGGAATTGAACCATCTTTATTAGATTCACTAGCCCTAACAGGGATAGAGGAAGATCTTTCCATGCCTCTAAGCATCTTTTGGTGTTGTCCATGAGCATTCCCACATTGAGCCAGTACAGGGATGCCACATTCATCGCAAAGTGAAGACCTAAGCACCTAAAGGAATTCCCCACCCACTTCAAAGGGAACTCCCCCTCCCAATCCCTCTGAAGGTGTAATGAGGACGGTAGAGCTTCCGATTTGTCAACATTAATACGAAATCCAGTATAGTCTCCATACTCTTGGAATGACTCCAGCAAGGCGGCAAGAGACGCCTTCGGATCTGCTAGATGAACTAAAAGGCCATTGGCAAACACTGCCACCTTGAAACAGCAAGAACCCACCTGAATACCCCTAATCTCAGGATTTGCCATAATGTCCCTAATAAAAGGATCTAATGTCAACACAAACAGGAGAGGTGACAAGGGACACCCCTGTCTAATGCCCCTGCGTACCACAAATTCTTGGGAGATATGTCCATTCACTAACACTCGTACCTTAGGCGACAAGTACAATGCCTTTATTACTGAGATGAACCACCCGGTAAACCCATATGTTTGCAGCAATGCAAAGATAAAATCCCAGTGCACCCTATCAAAAGCTTTTTCTGCGTCAAAACTAACAAGGATGGAGTGCATCTCTTTCTGGCGTCTATATTCCAATGTCATAAGTATTTTACGAATACTCTTGGCCACTGAGCGCCCCTAAACAAAACCCACCTCTGCTTCATGAATAATCCTGGGTAAAACTCGCGCCAAACGATTTGCCATGATTTTTGCCAATAACTTGGCTTCATAATTCAGAAGTGAGATTGGACGATTCTGGAAGCATAGGGTCCCGACCTGGCTTAGGTAGGACTATGATATTAGCTATATCTAAAGATAATGGTAAAGCTTCTACCTCTGCAATCTTTATTTATTTATTTATTTGCAGCATTTGTATCCCCCATTTTCCCACACACTAGCAGGTTCAACGTGGCTTACAAGACACCGTATTGGTGAACGCCAAGTACGGCAGGTGTTTAACAAATACAATTAGAAATAGGATCAGGGAAAGTAGGGACAAGTGGGTAAAATAAGTGACAAAGAAATAAGAAATAGCAATGTCCTTTGAATCAGTGCAGAGTTGAGCCAGCTAAGCAGAAGCAGTAGGGTAGGCCTTGCAAAATAGGTCTTTAAATTTCGTCTGAATTCTAGATGGTCATGTATCGTTTTCACACTTTTAGGTAATGCATTCCACATCTGCATACTCAAGTAGGAGAAATTGGACGTGTAGGACGTTTTATATTTAAGACCAATGCAGTTTGGATAATGAAAGTTCATATAAGTACGAGATGAGCTGGTACTATTCCTGGCCGGCAGATCAATTAAACCAATCATATAACCTGGGGCATCACCGTAGATTATCTTGTGGACCAAGGTACAAAGTTTGAAGATAATGCGGTCCAAAACAGGGAGCCAGTGTAGTTTCAGTCGAAGAGGTGTAGCGCTGTCATATCTTGTTTTGTTGTATATCAATCTGGCAGCAGTGTTCTGGGCAGTCTGAAGTTTTTTCAGAAGCTGTACTTTACAACAAACGGGTGAGGTGGGGGGGGGGGGGGGGGACAGTTTGTAGAAAAAAGTTTGTGCTGCCTCCACAGTAGTAAAAAAAGAAAGTCTTGCCATCATGTTTCTTGAAGTTTTGCTTTTGTAGAAAAGGCCAGACCATCTTTCATGCTTTTATTCAACACTTGGTAAAGCAAAGCACATGAAATCTTTCGATGATGAAACTCAATGTAAGGGAGCAAAAGCTTTCCAAGCAGCACTCACTGTAGCAGTGTAGTCCTAAAAACATAAGACTTTTTTTTTTTTTTTTTAAATTTTCAAATTCCAAACACTGAAAACCTCGTAGAGCGTGTAGGATAGCTTGCTTAAGTGTAAGGTGTACCACACGAAAGTGTGTCACCCTAGGCTTTGCAAACACATCAGTCCCCGAGGCCAGCCGATGAGCCCATGCTATTTTAAATGGAACATAAGGGGAAAGCGAGTAAAGATTTTGGAATCCAAGTCTCTAGAGTCTGCACCAAGACATCAGGCGTCATGGTCTCAAAGTCCCACCAAGTGCAAATTTTTACTCCTGGCTCTACCCTCTGTCATCCACCTTGCACGCCATCTGTTGAAGACTGATGAAACTTATCCGTATCATGACTCGTGTTCTGCACTTCGACTTCCAGGGTTCCCACTTGATGTTGCCAATCAAATTCTAAGTCCATGCTATCTAAACAATCATGTGCAACATCAATTCTATCCTCAAACTTCTGCATTTTCACTGGTTGATTCCTTCTCCCTCTCGGTCACCAAGCCTTGCCAAAAAGTCCTGTGCTTTCTCCACCACAATGAATGAATGTACCGCTCCCTTGTATGTGATTCTAAGGATGGCTGGGTATATCAAAGCAAATTTTATCTTTGCCTCAAACAGCTTTGTACACACTGGGGCAAAAGCTCTTCTTTGCGTCGCCACCCCAGAAAGTAGTCTTGGAAGCATAAGATTTTAGCGTTATCATATGTAAGTGACTTCCTGGCACGCAATGGGTTTAGGTCTAGCATGCCGACTTTGTCCAGCACCGATTCTGTGAGCTCGCTCCACTCAAATAGGCCCAAAGCTAGTTCCCAGCTGTAATTCTTTAGTGATCCAGGTCTCTAAAAAGCTCACCAGGTCTTTGTCCGGAATATTTTCTGGTAACCCCACCAATCGCAAGGTGTTTCTTCACGACCTGTTTTCAAGATCTTCTACTTTATCTTCTAATGCGGTGATCTTTTTAAGCATAGTTTCCTGCTTGGATTCTCAACATCGCTGGTATGTTGTTGATAGGACACACAATCTTTAGCTAGCTCCGTTAGCTGCGATTGCATCCCCTTCAGTTTTGAGTCCAGCGGGCCAAAGCAGCATTCCAATAGCTCCTCCATCACCCCTGACATTTCTTTTGTAATCTCCGCCACCCACGTTGAAGAGACAGAAGAGTTCGCAGGACTTGAGGGTGCCGCCATCTTTTCCTCCACCGCCTTCCCTCTAGTCTTGTCTTTATGTGCTGTTCTTGCCGCCATCGATGCAGGTTACACTCTTCCAATGGGCCACCTGCTATTCTTGATATTTTTAATAACTTTATGTTGCACGAGGTCTGTTTATTTCTGTAACAGTTCACTGGGAAACATCCGAGGGCCTGGAGAACCTCAGTCTAGCGTCTGTTCTCCAGCATGGCGTCACGTGACCTCTTTACAGTCCACTTTAATAAATGATACTAGCCTATAATTATAAACCAAATTAATGTTCTTATCTGGCATTTCCAAAACTATTCTTCAAACTTGCTATACCGCTATTGCTGATAACAGAGCTAAGCAGTTTACAGACTAATAACAGCAAGAAAGGATCTCCATATTCTCTGAGGACAAGCAGGCTTGCATATTCTCACATGTGGGTAGATGCCGCAGATCCAAGCCTGCTGTCCTTGGAGAATACCTTCTACAAGTAAGTATCTTTGCTTTCTACAAGGACAAGCAGTCTTGCATATTCTCACACGTGGGTAGACGCCGATCCGCGTTGTCTACCCACATGTGAGAATACGAAGCCTGCTGTCCTCGGAGAATACCTGCTACAGGTAAGTGTCTTCGCTATGCAGACAGGAAATCAAACAAGTAACACAAGTTAAAATAAAAAAAGAGAGAGGAAAGGGAAAAAGGCAGGGGAAAAGGACAGATTCTTTGTTCACTCCGTTTCCTTCTATTTGTTGAAGGCTTACCTAAATAGCCAGGTCTTAATAGCTGTTTTAAATTTGGGTAACAGCAGTTGTACTCTAATTTCTCACGGACAACTGTTCCATTTGAGGGGGGTGATAAAATAAAAAGCACTATGCCTAGTGCTTTCATATTGATCAAGCCTTGGTCTGGGCAGAACCATACGGTGATTGTTCAGGGATCGTAATGTATGGGAAGCAGAATAAGGAATGGTAGAAGATGATAGGTAAGGAGAGAGTCTAATGTGAAAAGTTGGGAATGCTAGCAAGAGAATCTTATATTTCACCTGATATGAGACCAGGAGCTGGTAGTGGTCTTTAAGAAGGTGGGATACACTGTCATACCTCCCTGTGTGGCATAGTAATCTGATTGCACTATTTTGCAACGATTGTAGTTTTTTGATGGAAACTTGTGTGATGTCCAGCAAAGATGATATTACAATAATCAATCTAGGACATGAGTAGAGAGAGAATCAGGCCATGGAGAGTGTCCATCTACTGATAGTAACTGTTGAAGGGTGAAGAACCAGGATTTGACCATGGAGGAAATGTGAGATGAAAATGAAAGTTGGGTGTCAAATTATTGCCCCCAAGTAGCGAAAAGAGTTAACCAGTTTTATAAATTTTCATAGAAGCAGCAGGCCAGCAATAGGACTAACTTGTCACTTACTCATAACCTTTATCTTGTCTTCCTCTCTTCAATAGTCCCTTCCCTATGTGTCCTTCTATCTGTCCTACCCTTATCCTTATTGGTGCTGTCTGTCCTGATTTAGATTGTAAGCTCTTTTGAGCAGGGTCTTTTCTTCATGTTCATTTGTGAAGTGCTGCGTACGACTGGTAGCGCTATAGAAATGATTTATAGTAGTGGTAGGTTTGGCAGCCTGTAAACCAACACACTACAGTTTTATCAGGGTTTAGGATCATATGCGAAGAAAGCCAATTAGATACAGCTTCAAGACAAGATTGCAATGAGGCAATATTTGGACAAATCGACTCAGTTCAGTAAAGCAAAAGGATATTGTCCACATAAATGTACACAGAAATGTTGAAACTTTGGATAAGGGAGGCCAAAGGACTCAAAGAAAAGATTGAATAAGGGGGGTGGGGAGAGGAGAGTACTGAGCCCTGTGGGAAGTCTTGCCTCACCAATTTGCTTCATTTCTTTGAAGGCATGAATAAATGTCAAGAAACATAAGCTGGTTGATGTGTATATAGATTTTCAGAAAGCTTTTGGTAAAGTTCCTCATGAGAGTCTCAAGTAAATAAAAAAAAGTCATAGGATAGGAGGCAATGTTCTGTTGTGGAGACAGAAAATAGAGGATAGGGTTAAATGGCCGTTTCTCTCAATGGAGGAGGGAGAATTTTCTACAAATGAGGATAGTTGCTGAAAGAGTTTTGATTTTGGGTTTTTCCCCCCCCCCTAGAACGTTAGATGAGAAACATAGGTTCGATATTGGGTGATAGTGTTTGGATAGAGAGGGATCAAGAGAGATGTTCAAGATGGGACGGACCAGTGCTGTTTTCCACGTGGAGGGAAAATCAGAAGAAAGACTAGAGTTTTGAGCATTGCAAGAACCAATGGCAGAAGATTTAACTTGGACAGTTTGAACTATGAGAATGGGATAGGATCAAGCAGGTTTGTAGGTTTTGTCTGTGTTAAGATACAAGAGAGCAGGTAAAAGTACTTAGCTGAAAAGAGGACCATTCAGAAAAGACCAACCATTAGGGAAAGCTTCCTGGGAGACCAAAGGAGAAATAGTGGAGACAGATTGGGACTGTACAGACTCTAAGGGAGGTTACCTTGGAACTAAAAAAGTTGGCAAGAGCCTCTGGTGAAGGTCTGACTGATGATACAGCTGTTGACGGAGGAGTGGTTAAAAACCAAAATATAGAAAATAATTCTTTGGAAGCGCAAGCAGCAGACAAGTTAGTATAAGCAGCTTTGACTTGGTTAAGATGGTAGTTACTCATAACGGCATGACCTACAATGCTCGTGACCCACTGAGGATTGAGATTTATGCCAGATACGCTCATAACCTATGTACAAAAAATGAGTCCTCCACTGTGCCCTGCTTTAAGAATTCCTCATATAAATAAAAGGGTGGTGCAAGACATTTGGAGAATAACCGAGAAATTTCTCTCATTAACCCCTCAGGACCTGAAGCCTTTTTATTTTTTAGTTTAGTGGAAGGGGATTTCAGGAGACACATCCTTCTGTGCAGATGATGGCCTTCAGTGGTATAAATATTGTAGATATTGTGACAGAGATATGCAGAAAGGAGATCAGACATATATAGTTTGATAGTAAGTTTTGTATATACCAAGACTTCTGCATCCTTATACATCTTTTTCTCCTGGGGTGTTTGTGGGGCTTGGACTCTTCACCTTGTTTTGTTTCATTTTTTTTTCTTTTATAAATATTGCACTAAGAGATGCCCTGCCATATTGGACTCTTCATAATAGCATGCCTGCTGTGTGAAACTGAAGTCTTATGCTCTTTGCCTCATGATAGTTATATAGAGATGGAATTTGTTATACTGCCTTTCTGTTGTCATCATCCAAGAGGTTTATGTATTATGTACAAATACTTGGGGCAATGGAGAATTAAGTGACTTGCCCAGAGTCATGAGGAGCTGCAGTGGGAATTGAACCCAGTTCCCTGGTTCTCGGGCCACTGTACTAAACATTAGGCTATTCCTTCTTTTACAGTTGGAGAACAATGGCATAATGTTTTCTGATCAAAGACCCATATCCTCTAGGTGTTTGCGTTTCTGTTGTACCCTGGTATGAACGGTATAGCCAATGATAATTACTCTTCTGAGGGTTGCTTTAAAGGCATCGCACCATACTGCTGCAGAGGTGTCCTCTATGTGTAAAGTAATTCATACAGATTTTTCTTATAGGCCTTCAAAGTTTGTCATACTGGAAGACAGCTGAGTTTAAATGCCATTGCTGGGATTCTGTTTGTTTTATAAAATTAGAAATAGTCAAGGAGATGACTGCATGGCCAGAGATGACTGTTTCCTATTATTAGTTCCAGGTATGAATGGAAGAAGTATACTGGAGGATAAGTAGTAGCTCTAATATATGAGTAGTAGTTGGTGGGTAGGGCGTGTTGAGAATAGAGTGTGAACTTCTTGGTCATAGGACATTGCACCTGCCAAGGGTCTACCCATCCTTGGGTAGCTTTGAGACTCTCGAGTGGCTTGGGATTTTAATGATATTTTTCTGTAGTGAGATTATCTGTCTAAAATGGGATCCAGTGGGAGAGGAGTCTCCCCTAAAATCAGATCGACATAATGACTACTGCCAGTTATTGAAAAAAGAGGGGGTCATCTAGTGCTTAGTGGAATGCAGGGCATAGTATGAGAGGTAACGGTGTTGCATCCACTGGGAAACATGATCATAATATGATCAAACTTGAGCTAATATCTGGAATGAAGTCACAAAGGAGATATACTGTAGCAACAATTTTTAAAAGAGTAGCTATGATAAAATAAGGAAAATGGTTAAGAAGCTAAAAGGATCAGCTGCAAGAGTTAGGACTTTAAATCAGGCATTCACATTGTTTAAAAATACTATCTTGGAAGCCCAGACCAGATGTAGTCCACATATTTATTTACAAAGGTGGAAAGAAGAGCTAATAGCCAGTATGGTTAAATGTTGAAGTGAAAGAGGCTATTAAAGCCAAAAGAACATCCTTAAAAGAATGGAAAAAGGACCCAAATGAAGAAAATAAGAAGCAACATAAGCACTGGCAAGTTAGATGGAAAACATTGATAAAGAAGGCAAAAGAGAATCTGAAGAGAAACTTGCCACAGAGGCAAAGACTCACAGTAACAACTTTTTCAGGTATATCAGAAGCAGAAAGCCTGCGAGGGAATCTGTGGGACTGTTAGATCATGAAGGGGCATGCAGGCAGGACAAGGCCATAGTGGACAGACTGAATGAATTCTTTGCTTTGCTCTTTACAGAAGAAGATGTAAGAGATCTACCTATTTCAGATATGTTTTTTCAAGGGTGGTGATGTGGAGGAACTGAAAAATCTTAGTGGAACCTGGAAGATGTACTGAGCAAAATCGACAAAGAATAATAAATTACCTGGACCGGGTGACATGCACCGTAGGGTACTGAAAGAACTCAAACATGAAATTGCTGATCTGCTGTTAGTGGTCTGTAATCTCTCATTAAAATTGTCCATAATATCTGAAGATTGGAGGGTGGCCAGTGTAACGGCAAATCTTTTTTTCCAATCTGTTTGATTGATGACATCACAGTACAGACAACCAAGCAAATTCTTCAAACTTCCAAAAGTCATCAAGCAGGTTTACTTCCCCCCCCCCCCCCCCAACTTCCCTCAAACCCACCCAAACCATAGCTATCTCCGCTCAACCCTCACCCCCTCCTATTACCATAACCCTTCCTTGCCACTTCCTTTCTCTAACCCAACACCCTTATACGGTATTTACCCCAGAACATGGGGCTGGGTCTGGATCTATGAATCCCCCACCCTTTCCACCTCACATGACCAACCCAAAGATACCTTAAAACAGCATTAGAAACCCCATATCCTGAACAATGGTAAGTAAGCTTATACAAGAAACGAAATAAAGGCATATTAATGCATTTCGTTATGTACTGCAGAGTGCATAATGGAAAAAAAAAACACAAAAAGAAAGACACAGTCTAACATGATGACAAGTAAAGCCGACGCTCACGGGATCAGAAAATTAGATACCCTGTCCGGCTGGGACAGTAGAAAAAACTTTGTGCTGCCCCACAGTAGTAAAAAAAAAAAGTCTTGCCATCATGTTTCTTGAAGTTTTGCTTGGTAAAGCAAAGCACATGAAATCTTTCGATGATGAAGCTCAGAACGTAAGGGAGCAAAAGCTTTCCAAGCAGCACTCACTGTAGCAGTGTAGTCCTAAAAACATAAGACTTTTTTTTTTATTTTCAAATTCCAAACGCTGAAAACCTCGTAGAGCTTGTAGGATAGCTTGCTTAAGTGCAAGGTGTACCACACGAAAGAGTGTCACCCTAGGCTTTGCAGACACATCAGTCCCCGAGGCCAACCGATGAGCTCATGCTATTTTAAATGGAACATCAAGGGAAAGCAAGAGTAAAGATTTTGGAATCCAAGTCTCTAGAGTCTGCACCAAAACATCAGGCATCGTGGTCTCAAAGTCCCACCAAGTGCAAATTTTTACTTCTGGCTCTACCCTCTGTTATCCACCTTGCGCTCCATCTGTTGAAGACTGATGAAACTTATCCGTATCATGGCTCGTGTTCTGCACTTCGACTTCCAGGGTTCCCACTTGATGTTGCCTATCAAATTCTAAGTCCATGCTATCTAAACAATCATGTGCAACTTCAATTCTATCCTCAAACTCTGCATTTTAGCATCCAATGCCGCTTCCACCACTACCTGCACTTCTGACACGTTTTCCTTGAGCTTATTGATGAACCCAGCGGGGCCGAAGGCGACACCATCTTGGCATCAGATTCCTGCTTCTCCAGAGTTCTGCGAGTCAATCAATGCCATATGACATAGAAAATACCTCAAAACTGTCTCTTTTTCAAGCCTGCCAGCCCAGCAGAGAATTATGAAACTTTGATCGTCGTCCCTTGTAAAATGTAAATTGGGATAGGGAACAAATTAGGTGGAGAGACAGATTTGCCAAGCAGGCAGCTCCTGCTCTAGGCATCACGTGGTCTCCGACGCTAATTTTTTAAAAGGGTTTCAGGGATGATCCAGGAAATTACAGACTGGTAAGCCTGACTTTAGTGATAGACAAAATAGAGAAAAGTGAAGAATAAAATTGCTACACAGAGACAAATGTGGTTTAATGGAACAATCAGCATGAATTCAGGCAAGGAATGTCTCCAGTTTACGTCACTTCTTTGAAGGCACAAATAAATATGTCAATAAAGGTGAGCTCGTTGATATAGTTTAGAGTTTCAGAAAGCTTTTGTCAAATTCCTCATGAGAGATTCCTGAGAAAACAACTAAAGTCATGGGATAGGAGGCAATGTTTTGTTGTGGATTAGCAATTGGTTATTGCACAGAAAGCAGAGGGTAGGTTTAAATGTCCATTTTCCTCAATGGAAGAGGGTGAATAGTGGAGTGCCACAGGGATTTTGTACTAGGATTGGTGCTATTTAAACACCTCGTTCCAATTTCCAGAACATTTATAAATATGTTAAATGTACAGACGACACAAAACTACTCAAATTTGTTAAAAACACATGCAAACTGAAAAATTGCATGGAGACTTTAAGAAATTGGAAACCTGGGGATTCAAATGGCAGATGAAATTTAATGTGGTCAAATGCAAAGTGATGCACAATGGGGAGAATAATCTGAATCATAGTTAACTGATTCTAGGGGTCCACCTTGGGAATCTGCACCCAAGAAAATAATCTAGGTGTCGTCGTGGACAATATGCTGAAATTTTCTGCTTAGTGTGAGGTGGCAGCCAAAAAAGCAAACAGGATGCTAGGAATTATTAAGAAAGGGATGCAAAAATAAGACCAAGAATATTATAATGCCTCTATATCACTCCATGGCGCAACCTTACCTTGAGTATTGTGTTCAATTCTGGTCGCCATATTTCAAAAAAGATATATAGCGGAATTAGAAAAGATTCAAAGAAGAGCGACCAAAATGATAAATGGGATAGAACTCCTTTCATATGAGGAAAGGCTAAAGAGATTAGGGCTCTTCAGCTTGGAAAAGAGACAGCTGAGGGGTGGAGTTGATTGAGGTCTACAAAACCCTGTGTGGTGTAGAATGGGTAAAAGTGAATCTATTTGCTTACTCGTTCAAAAAGTGCAAAGACTAGGGGACACTCAATGAAGTTACTTTGAAATACTTTTAAAACAAATAGGAGGAAATATTTTTTCACTCAACGAATAGTTAAGCTCTGAAACTCATTGTCGGAGAATGTGGTAACATCGGTTATTGTATCTAGGTTTTAAAAAGGTTTGGACAAGTTCCTGGAGGAGAAGTCCATAGTCTGATATTGAGATCGACATGGGGAAAAGCCTTCATGCCCTGGGATTGGTAGCATGAAATGTTGCTGCTGTTTGGGTTTCTGCCAGGCACTTGTGACCTGGATTGGCCACTGTTGGGAACAGGATACCGGGTAGATAGACCATTGGTCGGACACAGTATGGCTATTATGTTTGCTGGGGGCATAGACATTGACCAGGTGCACACAAAGTTCCCAGTTTTAATCACCATAGTTACCCACCTGGTTTTATTATGTACAGTTTGAGATTTTTAAACTTTAATTTAATTTTAATGTTGACATTTGTAATACCCTTAACCGTTAAGCTCTAGGAGGAGAGCAAACAATATTTTGCACAACAGACTTGGCATAGGACCAACTTGCATACAATAGATAACAGTTTCCTAAAATCTCATATACTGTGTAACAGTTGAATGAAGTATTCTTAAAGACATGATTACACAATAAATAAGTTAATGCATTAAGCGGTTTTGGAGAAAGGTTGTTACATAGACAAGTCAGCTTTGGTGGCACCGCCCAAATTGTTTGTGGCAGGAACAGCTGGGACAGAGGCTGTCATGCAGGCGGGTTTGGCGGATGTGGTCCTGTTTTCAGTGGAAACTGCTGCCTTTTTAGATTCTTCCTGCGCTGCAGGGCCGCCCCAGTTGCTGCAGGAAGATATGTTGCCTCGTTCTGCCTTGGCCAGTGAGTGCTCAGGAGGGTTGGGGTTCCCTCCTGAGTTTGTTTGGACCCTATATCAGACCTGGAAGTCAGGTCCGATGGTGGCAAAAAGACCTCGCCTGGACTGGGCTGAGAATCTGGAGGCTGTTTCTCTTCCAGGCTCAGAGGAGGCTCTTAGTGATCTAGAGGAGGAGGATCCCCTGTACTTGGCTCAGGGGAAGTAATTTTTGCTCCCTTGGAGGGACCCCTCTGTGGTCAGGATTTTTTTTACAGGGATGAGCTGGTGAAGTTGATAGACCAGGTGTCCTCTACTCTTGTTCGAACCTGCAGAGGCTGCCGCTGAGGATTCTAAGCAGGTAGATCCTTTGGTCAAGGAAATTCGGCGTCCTCCACGGTCCTTTCCTATGAACAAGGATCTTAGGGAGATGGTATTACAGGAGTGGACTTCTCCAGATGCCCCTTGTAAGGTGACTCGTGCTATGGCTGGACTTTACTCTCTCCCTCGGGAGGATAGGGAGTCCCTAAGGCCTCCCATTGTGGATACGGTGGTAGCGGCGGTGACTAAAGCGGCGGCAATTCCAGTAGATGGGGGTGCGGTGCTCTGTGACCCTCAGGATAGGAAGTTAGAATCTTTCCTTAAGCGCAGTTATGATTTATCAGCTTTAGTGCTTCAAGCGTCTCTGTGTGGGGGCTTAGTGGCTCACACTTGCTTTCGCTGGGCGGAGAAACTTCTGGATGATTCGGTTTTGGACAGGTCTCTTTTGGTGCAGGAATTGGCCAAGTTAGAGATGGGCTCTTCATTCTTTGCTGATGCCCATGACTTGCTTCGATCATTAGCAAAGAATATGTCCCTGGTAGTTGCTGCCTGGAAGGCTCTTTGGCTGCAGGGTTGGTCTGCAGATGCGGCCTCTAAGTCTAAGTTGTCTTCACTTCCTTTTAAAGGCTCTATTCTCTTTGGAAAATTCCAGAGATTTTGGAATTTTTGCAGAATGGTTTGGACAGAGGTTTAGCTCTGTCCTCTCTAAAGGTGTAAGTCGCGTCCTTGGCCTGTTTCTGGGGGAAGGTTGAGGCGATGCCCTTAGCTTCTTCTCTGGATGTAGTCTGTTTTTTGTGTGGGGTGAAGCTTCTTTAGCACCCACGGTGTCCATTGATCCCTCCATGGGATTTGAATCTCGTTTTGGAGGTTCTGGTGGGTTCTCTTTTTGAACTTTTGAAGGCGAGCACCTGTAAAGATCTTACCTTGAAGACGGTGTTTTTCGTGGCCATTGCTTTGGCACGCAGGATTTTGGAGTTGCAGGCTTTGGCCTGTAGGGCCCCTTTTTTGTCCTTTTCCAAGGAGAGAGTCTCACTGAAGCCAGTTCTGTCCTTTTTTGCCCAAGGTGGTGTCTGACTTTCATGTGAACCAAATTATTTCCTTGCTGGTCCTGGGGGATGGAGCAGGGGATTCGACTCAACATTGTCTAGTGAAGTTGGATGTGAAATGCGTGTTGTCATCTTTTGAGGAGGATGCAAGAGTTTTGTGCTTCAGATAGATTGTTCTATATGGAGTACCTAAGAAGGGGGTGGCCGCTTCCAAGGTGACAATAGCCCGGTGGCTGGAGGAGGCGATTGCGTCAGCTTATCTGCTCAAGGGTCATGATGTGCCATTGGTGCTTAAGGCACATTCCACTCGGGGGGTAGCTTCCTTCTGTGCGGAGAGCAGTTTGATTCCTCTGCAGTACATTTGTAGAGCGGCAGTATGGTCGTCTTTGCATTCCTTTGTGAAGCATTATAGAATAGATGTGCAAGCGAAAGAGGATGCTGCTTTCAGAGCAGCAGTTTTGACTTTTGGTTTTCGGGGGGTCCCGCCCTTAGATTGTTACTGCTTTGGTACTTTCCAAGCATCTTGACTGGTCTGGAGGGTTGCTGAGGAAGGTGAAGTTAGGCCGTACATGCAAATTTTCTTTCCTCTAGACCCTTCAGACCGGTCAAGAGCCCACCCGGTTTTTCATTATGGTGTTTGTTTCTTGTGTTTGAGCCTGAATTTTGCTGTGGCTGTTTACTAGTACACATATGTACAATACCGGTCCAAAAGATACCAGGCTTAGTTTCTGGTGGTAGACTGGTGCAGGTCACGGTGCTGGTTGCGCTAGATCTGCAGAAGCACGAGTAATTCTGTGAGGGGCTCCAGGTACAGGGTTCTATGGGTTAGTTCTTTATTTCTTTCTCAGCTTTATCTGTATACTGGCTGGTTGGGGTTCTGCACAGGATAGATACACAGTGGTCAAAGTCAGGTGTTCTCAGTCTCCCTCTGCTGGTAGGCGTATATAACCCAAACGTCTTGACTGGTGTGGAGGGGCTAGAGGAACGAAAATTAGCAGATAAGGCTATCTGGATATCCTGAAATCCTGACTGGCAAGGGATACCAGCAACATAACGTAACCAAAGACCGTAACTGGACATATCTTAATCCTTCCTCTCCCTCTCTAAGTTCCCCCCAATGGTCTTTACCATACATGTACTTCAATATCACCTTGTTCATACTGGAATCGGCTAACGCCGTTTACGGTACTATGTAAGCCATATTGAGCCTGCAAAAAGGTGGGAAAATGTGGGATACAAATGTAACAAATAAAATAAATAATTTCACCTTACTTGATACTTAGAAGTAAATTTGAAGGAACACCAGGATCTTTTTAATAGGATTACTGAATCTCGTTACATTGAGAGAGAATTTTACAGTGAGGAGTAATTATCAGCATGAAAGAAGCAATTCTGAGGTGGTAGCACTGAATGTGTGATGACAAACGTAATTAAATGGTGTAAATGAACAAATAATCCTATATTATAAAACGCACCTCCAACATTCTAAAGCTGACTGCATGGCTGAGGCATTCCTGCTCTCTCTGTATCCATCTCCTGAATTGACATCACATACTTCCAGGTTCGTCACAAGCAGAAGTGACCAACCACACGAGGTTTCTTGGCTTCAGAATGTTGGAGGTGCATTCTATTAAATAGGATTTTTTTTGTTTTGTTTTGTTACATTTGTACCCCGCGCTTTCCCACTCATGGCAGGCTCAATGCGGCTTACATGGGGCAATGGAGGGTTAAGTGACTTGCCCAGAGTCACAAGGAGCTGCCTGTGCCTGAAGTGGGAATCGAACTCAGTTCCTCAGGACCAAAGTCCACCACCCTAACCACTAGGCCACAGCCAGAGCTCAGCGTCCTGCACAGTAACGCTCAGACACCAGATAGGGAGGGAGGGGGGGGCCTGACACCAGAGAGGGGGGGAGGTATCTCTGTCACACACTCTCTCTCTCTCTCTCTCTCTCTCTCTCTCACACACTGTCTCTCTCATAGTCAATGTCTTTCTCACTTTCACACACTGTCTCTCTCACACACACACACTGTCTCACACTGTACCACATTCACTATCGGGCATATTTTCAAAGCACTTAGCCTTCCAAAGTTCCATAGAAACCTATGGAACTTTGGAAGGCTAAGTGCTTTGAAAATGTGCCTCTATGTGTCACACAGTCACTCACACACTCTCTTGGTCTCATACACTCAGTCTCACAGAGAGTCTGTGTCTCACACACAGTCTCTCTCTCGCACACACTGTATCTTGTGTGAAACACACTCTCTCTCTCACACTGTGTCTCACATACGCACTTGCACACACTCTCATTCTCACACACACACTCTTTCTCTCACACAGACACACTCACACCCAGACTCACTCTCTCTCTGTCACACACACACACTCGCACCCAGACTCACTCTCTCTCACACACACACACTCGCACTTTCACTCTCTCTCTCACACAGTCACTCTCACATACACTATCTCAAACATACACACTCCGAGGAAAACCTTGCTAGCGCCCGTTTCATTTGCGTCAGAAATGGGCCTTTTTTACTAGTAAATCATAAAACACTCTCACCAATAAATTCTAGGGTTAAAATCAACACAAATTCAGCCTCCCAATGCTAGGTTATATGGGCCTTCTCAAAAAGTCATGCTTTGAGCAGCAGCCTGAAGGCACTACACAAGAAAAGGTGATCTTATGTGTACAAGGTAATCAACAACCATTAACATCAAGTTACATCAAGTATGCATTTTGTGAGCTAAAAACTCAAGTAACATACAGTAGTTTAAAAATATCCATTGCCTTGAAGCCAAAAACCCGACCTTGGAAATTCTTTTTTTTTTTTTCCTTCGGGAACTGACATCTGAAGTAGGCTTTTTGAGAAACTACATGATTAGGTTACAGTTTATTAAATTATATTCATCCTATAATTAAGAAGATCACATATACATATCTCATTTAAAACAAAACAGTACATGAAATTTAAAACAAAACAAAATCCAGAAAAATAAAAACACAAGAAAAACAAAAACAATCCTTGTGTTGGTACTAAGATAAAAGCAAAACTTTGATTGTTTTTATTAAGAACCTTCCTTTGAGTTTGAGGATGAAATTAAAAACATACAGCTCAGCCTTGTGCTTGGAAGGCTCATTTTATTTGAGGGCCTGACCTTTTAACAAATAAAAACCTAGATGTTCTCTTGATTGGCTGGCGCAGTATTTTGCAAGCTAAGGAGACAGCAGTAAGAGAGAACATCTATAAAGCTTAAAACTAAATTTAGTTAGTAGAAGAAATCATTCCATTGCAACACATATTCTTACCGGGGCTTAAAATGTTTTATTTTTTAGACTAAAATTTGGTGATTAGTTTATTTTCAAAGTTAAAATTGTTTTCTTACCCATTAGGTATAAATATATGAAGTGAAAAAACATTTGATCTCCTGTAGTACGAAATCTTTACGCAACCAATTTTAAAACCTTAAACTGTAAAAGGGAGAGAGATTTTGGCGGTATGTTATCAAAGTGGACTACTGTTAAGACAGGTTATTTTTCTACTAACTCATACTATTTTTTTTTTTTTGTTACATTTGTACCCCGCGCTTTCCCACTCATGGCAGGCTCAATGCGGCTTACATATTGTATACAGGTACTTATTTGTACCTGGGGCAATGGAGGGTTAAGTGACTTGCCCAGAGTCACAAGGAGCTGCCTGTGCCTGAAGTGGGAATTCAACTCAGTTCCTCAGTTCCCCAGGACCAAAGTCCACCACCCTAACCACTAAGCCACTCCTCCACTCTATTTTATCACAGGTTCCATTGTATGCAGTGAAACCTAGTTAAAAATAACCCGTTTACAGAATAACACAATTCCCCCCCTCCCCGTATACAAATTCTAATGTCTTGAAGCGATTTCTAGAATTCAAAGTTCCTTGTCATCAGCAGCAGATGAATCCATTAACTGATGGGTTGAATCCGCCTACCAGCAGGTGGAGATAGAGAACACTGAAAAACCATAGTGCCTCTTGGACGGCTAGCCCCCAACTGCCTTCAGTATTTCTCTATCTCCCAGCAGGTGTGGACGTAGCTTGATGAGCTCCTGGATTTCAGACTGCCTGGGATGGCTCCTGTGCTTTGCCAGTTGAGCAGGGGTGTTGTGGCTGGTGGTGCCCACTTTAAAGGCATATAGGTTCGCCCTTTCCCTGCCTTATCCATTCCCCCCACCTCCCGGAGTCCCTCTGTTGCTGCCTGCCTCCAACTTTCCTCACAGCGTTAAAAAAAAAAAAAAAAGAGAAGAGCTCACTTTTACTTCATGGCTGTTCTGAGGCTTTTTCCAGTGATCCTGGTTCTGTGCAGCTTGACCGGAGCTCGTTGACTCGGTCTTCTGAGGTGAGAGTGGTGCCCAGCTCCTCCGTGGAGGTCCCACGGACGCCGTTCCGATCGGGTTAAGTTTTGGCGCGAAGCCGCCATTTTATTGCTATATTCCCGTCCTGTGAAAAAACGGTCGATGGCTGCTGAAGGAGTTAAGTGCTGCTCCCGTTGTGGTAAACGCAGATCAGCAGCCGGGGCTGTGTAAAACGTGCTCCTTAGATGCTCACGCTGGTTTGAACATGCCGAGCGATGTTTTCTTCCCACTCGATGGAGCTGGCAGTGGGCGCCATTTTGGAAGCGTCGCATGCCTCGACCCTCGGGTTGCGGAGGGAGTCTGAGGGCAGGGGGACGCCTCGTTTAGAGGCTGCCAGAGGAGCTCCTACATCCGTTTCTCCTAATTCGGAGGCGGAGGGTCGGGGTGAGTTTTCTCCCCTGAGTTTGTGCTTTTAATGCATAAGGTGTTCATGCTGAAAAGAGCTCTGCCACAGGTGTCTGACACTGCGTTGCCTCCTGGCTTCCCTCTGGGTGTTGATGCCCCGGGGATGACTTCAGAGGTTATTTCCTCCCCCGAGCTGTTGGAAACACGCTAACATAGACGGGTAAATTCCACGTCTGAAAGTGGCGCATACCCCTTTTCCCCCTGTGGTCGGGCTGTGGAGAGTCTGAGGGATCTGGCAGACCCTCAGGGACGGATGATCCAGAGGAGGGTGCCTGTTTGCCACTGGATTTGGATGATCCCAATGCGGTCCGAATTTTCCGCGACGAGCTGCCAGCTCTCATTACTGACGCCTTGCAGGCCCTCTCGATTGATGATTCTGCTGAAGGCGACGCCTTCTCTGTTAATCTTAGGATGGCGAGTACTAAGAAGCCTACTCGGTCCTTTCCTGTGCATGACTCCATCCAAGAGCTTATTTCTGCTCAATGGTATGACCCTGATGGGCCTTTGAAAGTGACCGGGGCTATGGGTCAGCTTTACCCTCTGCGTGTGGCACTTGGCCCCTTTGGGGATGCCTAAAGTGGATGCATTGGTCACGGCGGTGACAAAAAAGACCACTCTCCCAGTAGAGGGAGGGCGCTGTCGGGACCCTTTTCTGCAATTCTCGGAGTCCGGAGTAATGGTACGTACAGTGCCTTCCTTCCTGCCAAAGGTGGTTTCAGCGTTTCACCTGAACCAGCCCATTTTTCTTCCTTCCTTTTCTAGGGAAGAGTTCCCGGACTCCTTTGGGCAGTTACATCTTCTGGATGTCCGCAGGGCGCTGTGCAGTATCTATAGATGTCTAATGACTTCAGGACTTCTGATCACCTTTTTGTCTTGTTGTCAGGTCCAGCGTCTAAGGCCACTATAGCCCGTTGGCTCAAGGAAGTCATTTTTGCTGCATATCTGCTTTCAGGTCGGTCTCCGCCTGAAGCGTTTAAGGTGCATTCCATGAGAGCCATCTCTTCCTCGTGGGCTGAAACGGATGCACCTCTCTCTTCAAGAGATCCGTAGTGCAGCTACTTGGGCTTCTCAGCTCTCTTTTGCCCGGCATTACAGGCTGGATGTTGCAGCGAAGCAGGACGCTGTTTTTGGAGCTCAAGTATTGGCTCGTGGTGTGGCCTGTTCCCACCCTAAGTAGGATTGCTTTTGTACATCCATCAGTTAATGGATTCATCTGCTGCTGATGACAAGGAAGGGAAAATTAGTTCTTATCTTGGTAATTTTCTTTCCTTTAGTCACAGCCGATGAATCCATGATCCCTCCCTGTCTGACTTGTTTTTTTGTTCAGATCTTTCATGCAGATATAAATCTCATTGGGAGAAGTTGGAAAACAGTAATCAGAATTTCGCATGAATGTTCTACTACAGGAGATTGAGATCGTCCCTCCTTTGTTGCTCCTGTTCTGGGGCTGTTTGTTCACTGTGAGGAAAGTTTGTGTTACTGTACTTGTATGGTTCACTCAGCTTTGGAAATCTCAAATACTGAAGGCAGTTTGGGGGCTAGCCGTCCAAGAGGCACTATGTTGTTTCAGTGTTCTTTATCTCCACCTGCTGGTAGGCGGATACAACCCATCAGTTAATGGATTCATCTGCTGTGACTAAAGGAAAGAAAATTACCAAGTAAGAACCTAATTTTCCCATATTACTGATGAGATTTACTTACGAATGTTTCTTGTCTGCCAGGCCAAATGTTAGCTCATGGCAAATAACTAAATGATAAACAGGATCATTTTATAAACACCTTTTCATGTATAAAGGCCTATTTTACACAAAGAAAAGGATATTTATAAAACTGTGCAGCAATATCAACTTGGGCAACCTTGTCTCTTATATTTGTTACAAATGGGCCTCAAACACTGATATGCAGTCCAGTTAATCATCATGTCCTCTGTTCTCCAGGTTCAATAGCCAAGGGGGAACGCTTTAATTTATGAACATCAGGTGATAGGGTTTTTGTAGCCCCTATGTGAGATACTGCAAAATAAAGTTGCCAGTAATTCAGTGGATGGAAATCTTTCGGCATATGTAATTTTGCCTATTATTTGTTCCTTGTTAAGATACTAAATGCCAGCCACAGACAAAGGACCGATCCGCCCTTGGTCAATTAAACCAGCCTTCAGCTATGGGTAACCGTCAACATAAATGCTGTCGGCATTCCAGCAGCAGCAGCATGTGAACTTCAGGCAGGTGTGTGTGTACATTTACTAAAGTAGTTTTCAGCCTATGTCTGATTCTAGAGTAAGTAAAATGTACCAAATTTTACCAGGTGTTTTGCCAAAGATGTCCATTTATGAGCTATCTTTGGAAGTGCTTGGGACTTCTTGAGACTAATTCTGTTAATTCATTTAAGGTTCTTAAATTAAGAAATCTTCCTAAGTGACTTAGAGCCAAAAGATACAGCAGATATAATGGGAAAGCATTCCTGATTTGGTTTGTTGCACTGTGTTTATACATTTCTCAGATGATCCTTTGCTTTAAAAATATGATTTGCTTTAAGTTTCAACATTTTTATTGATGACAGTTCAAAGTAAACACCTCCAGATAATATAAGTGTACAGAGATTCACATAAGAAAATGTACACAGCAAAGACAAAACTATACAGTCCATCATCAAACTTTTAACAAATTTCTCCCCGCCCTGCCCTGCTCCTACCCTCTATGGTATGTTTGTTTCGACAGTTTTTTATTGATGGCTTGTGTATCGTACGTGTGCCTCCATTAACGCTTCTTACAAAACAAATAGTTCACTTACAAACCTCGGCAAACCAGATAACCATATTTAAGATTAAACGTCATCAGTGTTTTGTACAATTGCACTCCTACACCCCTCCCACCCTCCCCTCTTACCCCTATTGCCCTGAAAGAAAAAAAAGGGGGGGAGGGGATCCCCTCCGGCCAGCATTTCCACTGTTGTGCTTCTTTGCACAATTCTTTCCTCTGACTGCAACGGAGCACCCCTACCCCACCATTCCATACTCTAAAGAGAATTCAAAAGTAGACTCCTGGCCCTATGCGAAAGAGAGTCGATATACATGTCCCATACTGCCCGAAATAGCTTTAATCTCTTGGGATTTGACCTAGCATGCTGTCGTTCCAACAGCATCAGCACATGTAATCTATTTCTCCACGTCCAAAAAGATGTCGCTTCTTCCCCCACCCAAACTCCCAGGATCGCTTTTTTCCCCAATAGTCCAGCTTCTCCTAATAGGCATGTGGGCCTTCTCTGCATACGAAAATGCTTCATACTTGTCCAGCAACACCACTGTTGGGACAAGCGGGATTGTGCAATCTAATAGTTTCCCCAGATAATTGAATACTGCTTTCCAAAAATTCTGAATCATCTGGCATTCCCCAAAAGAATGAAAATAGGAGTTCACTCCTTGTTTACATTTTTGGCATACCTGCGATTCCACCGCCCCTATCTAAATAGCCGATCCTGAGTAAAGTAGTGCTCTATGTAAGTGCGGAATTGACATTCCTCAGATCCGTATTTACCGATATCTCCTGTATTTGTTTTATGAGTTTTAGGGGCTCTAATCCTAACCCTGTTCCCCTTAGATCATGATCCCACTTGATATTAGGTCGTCAAAACACCCTTCTTGGGAGTTTCAGTTGTAACCTTTTATGCAGTCTGGATATCGAAACGGCCCCAAATATGATTTGCTTTAAATGAAATGACAACAAATAGATTCCTTATGGTCCATCCTGGTCCATACAGTAAGATGCTAGAGTTGACCTGCCCACTTTTTGTAGGTTACACTCTCTATGCCCTCGGTTTGAGGATGTACCTGCCACAAATATAAAAGACAAATACAAAAAATATAAGTAAAATTATCTGAAGGCCAAGTTACAATTCCACATTACAAGGAGAGAAGACACAAGTACACATCCATGTAAAAGGTGTAGTCCTTCATCCTGAAATAATAAAACCTAATCTCACTTCATATGTAGGACAGAAATCTCTCCAAAACATTATTAAGCGTCAGAAATGTTATCTAACATAAATATTTCTAAATGTAGTGGGTCCGTTAAAGTGTACCTGTTTCCCTTTAAAAGAAAGCAAGCGAACAGAAGGAAATCTAAGAAAAATGGGCTCCCAAGGCCAAAAAACTCTAGGCCGTAAGGAAATATCAGAGAGTAGAAAGACCTTGACATCCCATTTCTACAAGAATGGGACAACAGATGCAGGAACAGTTCTAGACAAGATAGCACCGCTCCAACTAGAACTCAACATAGGAAAGCTCAATCCCATGTTTTAACGAAGAATTGAAAGAACTAAAAACACAGGTTAGAAGACTAGAAAGAGCATGGAGCAAAAAAAAAAAGATGAACACACACTCAAAAGAGTGGAAACAGCTACAAAGAAAATACAAATACAACATCAGACAAACCAAAAGAACGTACTACAAAACTATAATAGGACCAAATTACAAGGATACGCACAAACTCTTTTCATTTGTAAACAATCTCCTAAACACCACACAGGTCACCTCGAATAGCATAGACACCCCATCGGCAACCAACCTAGCGAACTATTTCAAGGAAAATCATAAAGCTCAGACGCATGATACCAAGCAATACCATTGCAGTGCACAAGCATCTTTGAATGCTTAGACCCAAAACCTGGGGAATATCCAGCCGATCGCTCATGGACCAATTTTGACTTGATTTCAGTAGATGAACTTACCACTGGCTCAGAAATATCCCAAATCTCAATGCAACTTGACATTTGCCCTACTAGCCTAATAAGAACCGCCCCCAAACAATCAAAAAGACCTCACGAACCAAGTTAACTACAGACTCCTAAATGGTCTCTTCCCCACGGATAAGGAAATATCCTTCTCACTCCGCTGCCAAAGATGCTAAGAAAAGCACACTGGACCTAACCAAACTACTGACCAGTTGCTCTATCCCCGCTCATAGTGTCTGCAATGAATTCATTAAAAAAAAAAAAACAATTGCAACCGGCAAGAACATACTCGTATTACAATTTGACATGGTGGATCATCTATTAGAATACTTCGGATCGGAAGTCCAGTTCTCAATGTTCGAAGGATTCCTCACCACCAGATCCTACCAAGTAACATAGTAGATGACAGCAGAAAAAGACCTGCACGGTCCATCCAGTCTGCCCAACAAGACAACTCATGTGTGCTACTTTTGTGTATATAAAGTCTGCCCAGCACTTCCCCGCCTCCCACCACCGCTCTGGCACAGAACTGTATAAGTCTGCCCAGCGCTATCCCTGCCTCCCAACCTCCAGTCCCGCCTCCCACCACACTGAGTCTGGCACAGACCGTATAAGTCTGCCCGGACTATCCCCGCCTCCCACTACCGGCTCTGCTATCCAATCTCGGTAAGCTCCTAGGATCCTTTCCTTCTGAACAGGATTCCTTTATGTTTAGCCCCCACGCATGTTGAATTCGTTACCGTTTTCCCTCTCCCACCACCTCTCCGCGGGAGGGCATTCCAAGCATCCACCACTCCACTCTCTCCGTGAAGAAATACTTCCTGACATTTTTCTTGAGTCTGCCCCCCTTCAATCTCATTTCATGTCCTCTCGTTCTACCACGTTCGTATCTCCGGAAAAGGTTCGTTTGCGGATTAATACCTTTCAAATATTTGAACGTCTGTATCATATCACCCCTGTTTCTCCTTTCCTCCAGGGTATACATGTTCAGGTCAGCAAGTCTCTCCTCATACGTCTTTACGCAAATCCCATACCATTCTCGTAGCTTTTCTTTGCACTGCTTCGATTCTTTTTACATCCTTAGCAAGATACGGCCTCCAAAACTGAACACAATACTCTAGATGGGGCCTCACCAACGACTTATACAGAGGCATCAACACCCCCTTTCTTCTGCTGGTCACACCTCTCTCTATACAGCCCAACAACCTTCTAGATACAGCCACCGCCTTGTCACACTGTTTCGTCACCTTCAAATCCTCAGATACTATCACCCCAAGGTCCCTCTCCCCGTCTGAACCTATCAGACTCTCGCCACCTAACACATACGTCTCCCGTGGATTTCTATTCTCTAAGTGCATCACTTTGCATTTCTTCGCATTGAATTTTAATTGCCAGACCTTAGACCATTGTTCTAGCTTCTTCAAATCCTTTTTCATGTTTTCCACTCCCTCCGGGGTGTCCACTCTGTTACAGATCTTAGTATCATCCGCAAATAGGCAAACTTTACCTTCTAACCCTTCGGCAAGGTCACTCACAAATATATTGAACAGAATCGGCCCCAGCACCGATCCTTGAGGCACTCCACTACTCACCTTTCCCTCCTCCGAGCTAACTCCATTCACCACCACCCTCTGGCGTCTGTCCGTCAACTAGTTCCTAATCCAGTTCACCACTTGAGGTCCTATCTTCAGCCCATCCAGTTTATTTAAAAGCCTCCTGTGGGGAACCGTGTCAAAAGCTTTGCTGAAATCTAAGTAGATTACGTCCATAGCTCGTCCCTGATTCAATTCTCCTGTCACCCAATCAAAAAACTCAATGAGATTTGTTTGGCACGATTTCCCTTTGGTAAAACCATGTTGTCTCGGATCTTGCAACTTATTGGCTTCCAGGAAATTCACTATCCTTTCCTTCAGCATCGCTTCCATTACTTTTCCAATAACCGAAGTGAGGCTTACCGGCCTGTAGTTTTCAGGTACTTCCCTATCACCACTTTTGTGAAGAGGGACCACCTCCGCCGTTCTCCAATCCCTCAGAACATCTCCCGTCTCCAAGGATTTATTAAACAAATCCTTAAGAGGGACCCGCCAGGACCTCTCTGAGCTCCCTTAATATCCTGGGGTGGATCCCGTCCGGTCCCATGGCTTTGTCCACCTTTAGCTTTACAAGTTGTTCATACACACTCTCTTCTGTAAATGATGCTGTATCCACTCCACTATCATTTGTACTTTTTCCAGTCCATCGCGGTCCTGCTCCAGGATTTTCTTCTGTGAAAACAGAACAAAAGTATCTATTTAGCAAATTTGCTTTTCCTTCATCACTATCTACATAGCGGTTCGCAGTATCTTTTAGTCTCACAATTCCCTTTTTAGTCATTCTCCTTTCACTAATATACCTGAAGAAACTTTTGTCACCCCTCCTTACATTTCTAGCCATTTGTTCTTCCGCTTGCGCTTTCGCCAGACGTATCTCTCTCTTGGCTTCTTTCAGTAACAATGAATACTGACAGATCATCACCTTGGATACCGGAATGTGGAGTTCCCAAGGATCCCCCCTTTCACCAACTATTTTCAACCTAATGATGATACCACTAGCCAAACTTTTAGCCAATCAAAACCTTAACCCCTACATATATGCTGATGATGTCACGATCTACATCCCGTTCAAAAGTGATTTAAACGAAATAACCAACGAGATCAACCAGAGCCTCCAAATCATGCACTCTTGGGCGGACTCATTCCAGTTAAAACTTAACGCAGAAAAATCTCAATGTCTAGTTCTCACTTCCCAATATAACACAAACAACTACCCTACCGTAACCACACCATACTGCACACTTCCTATTTCAGAAAATCTGAAAATTCTTGGAGTCACTATTGATCGAAACCTCAAAAGAATAAAACCTTTTTTCCCAAGAAACATCTTCCGCACCCTAGTACAGTCATTAGTGATAAGTCACTTGGACTACTGTAACACCCTGTACGCAGGCTGTAAAGAACAGACCATTAAAAAACTCCAAACAGCCCAGAACACCGCAGCCAGACTCATTTTTGGAAAAACTAAATACGAAAGTGCGAAGCCCCTAAGAGAGAAACTGCACTGTCTCCTGCTCAAGGAACGAATTGAGTTCAAGATCTGCACAACCGTTCACAAAATCATCCACGCAGATGCCCCACTCTATATGTTAAACCTAGTGGACTTAACACCCAGAAACGCCAAAAGATCGGCCCGCAAATTCCTCAATCTGAACATCCCCAGATGTAAAGGAATTAAATACAAACAGTCATATGCCACTACTTTTGTGTACAAAAGCACACAAATATGGAACACATTACCCATGACCCTGAAAACCATGGACAATCTAACCAACTTTCGCAAATCGTTGAAGACACATCTCTTCAACAAAGCCTACAAAAAACATCCTTAATGAAACAAATCATTCCTTAAACCACTCAGGTTCATCACAAAACACCTCACACAACCTTACCTAACACCTTCCCATCTAAATCCTCATATACCTTCAGCCTATTATTGATTGTATTTAAGATCATGTAATGACTACATCATGATAACACTCTGTAAGCCACATTGAGCCTGCAAAAAGGTGGGAAAATGTGGGGTACAAATGCAATAAATAATAATAATAATAATCCACAAAAAAGGCCATTCCTATAGAAATAGAATCTTTTTTTTTTAATCAGATTATGCTACAAGAAAATAAGAGTTGCTATACTGAGTCAGGCCAAAGATGTATCTAGCCCAGTATTCTGCTTCTTTCAGTGACCAAGCCAGGTAACAAGTACCTTATAGCATGGAATCTTGCTTCTTTTTGGGATGCTAACTATGGCTACCCATTAATCACGATTAACGCCGTGAGCAATACTTAATTTAGTAATCTCGATTCAAAATTTTAATCACAATTCATAAAATTAATCTGTGGTGCCTTACTGTCACAAAACACCTAGTACCCACCTGGGGTTAACCCTGTGGCCACCTAAAGTGTCCAAACCAGCACTGCTCAGGCTTGCCTGCCCCTGTGCATGTGCTGTACTGTAGCATACCTTCCACCCCACTGCACTTGGGTTTCTCTTAACTTGTGGGTGGGAGACTCACCCAAAGGCATCTTGCCAGTGATTTCTAAGGACACTGGGGCCACAATCCCAGGGGTCCCACAGTTCCTAGGATACACCCACAGACCCAAAACACAAACCACCAGGATTTTTAGTCCAGGGCAACAGAACTAATAAACTAATAGGTTTTATTATCAGAACAAGGTAGAACAGTGAACGCAGGAATAGGGTGTACTTGGCAGACAATAACAGGTAATTTAAAGAGGTATCAACACAAAACTAAATGCTTATTCACTACCTGAGTAGTTCCTGGAGAGTTCAGAAAAAATATAACAGGTTTGAACAAGGTCTTAGTTTAGAGGCTCTTACTCTCCACGCTCCCATTCTGAAATTAAAGATTTCCAGCAGCTTCTGGCTGGTTTTTGAATTTCTGGGCCAATCAGAGCCCAGAGCATTAACACTGAGAGGTTTCTGACCAACAGCTGTACAGGTTACTTTCCCTCAGAGCTTAAGTTGAAGGAAATGGTCACCTCTGTAACAGCTTCAAAAGCAGAGGATAGACACCATCCGCTAGCCAAACAAAGGAAATGCACTGGGGAACAAATGTCACAAACAACAATTGATGGATGAGCAAAAATTCACTAAATTAGTTATATCAAAAATGTTTTGCTCTAGAGAGTTGAGAAAAGAAACACTGGTAATCAGTTATAATTAATTAAATAAGCCTCATCTGCTCTGGGAAAAGACAGACTTTTATAGTATCCATCCCATCAGGGCTCGCTCTCTCATTTGCTTGAAAAAAGGACTGCAGTGGAAAATACCTAAAAACAGAGAAAAAAAACTAATACAGAAAAAAGTCACTCGACTAAAAAATATAAACATTCATTGTTACCTTAACTCGGCTTTCTTAATGATGGTTTAGAAAAACAGCTCCAAGGGATATAGCATTGCACACCAAAAACTGGTTCCACTTATCTTTATATCAGTGTCCAATTATCTTTGCATTCACTTTGTCAAAATCCAGTTAAAATGCTACAAATTGAAAGCTACCATTTGTTCACATACCAAACCTCAACAAGGGAGGAACTTTCCATGGATTAACTAGGATGAAGATTCCCAACATTTTTTGCCACTGTCACACACTTGAGTGATGTTTTTCAGCATATTATTCACAATGACACTAAGATCTTTTTCCTGGGTAGTGACTCCTAATGTGGAGCGTAGCTTTATGTAGCTACAATTTGGGTGGTGGTTCCGAATGTGCATCACTTTGCACTTTCCGACACTAAATTTCATGTGAAGGAAGTAGGAAAGTAGAGGATAACACACTGACTTCCACACAGGAAGTGTCAAACAGATCTTTATTGAGGTACCAACTATAGCTACATGATGCAAGGTTCCACATTAGGCGTCACCGACCAGAAAAAGGATATAGGTGTCATCATTGTTGATATTTTGAAACCCTCTGCTCAGTGTGCAGCGGCGGGTAAGAAAGCAAATAGAATGTTAATTATTATTAGGAGTGGAATGCAAAACTGAGAATGTTATAATGCCTTTGTATTGCTCCATGGTGTGACCGCACCTCAAATACTGTGTGCAATTCTGGTCACTGCATCTCAAAAACTTTATAGTGGAATTAGAAAAGGTGCAAAGAAGGGCAACAAAAATGATAAAGAGGATGGGACAACTTACCTATGAGGAAAGGCTAAAGGGACTAGGTCTCTTCAGCTTGGAGAAAAGACAGCCGAGGGGAGATATGATATAGGCATATAAAATAATGAATGGAATGACATGTGTGGACGTGAATCACTTGTTTACTCCTCCCAAAATTACTGGGAGTAAGGGGCATGCAATGAAGCTATTAAGTAGTAAAATTTAAAACAAATCAGAGAAAATATTTCTTCACTCAACATATATTTAAACTCTGGAATTCATTGCCAGGGAATGTGGTAAAAGCAGCTTAGCAGGGTTTAAAAAAAAGGTTTGGATAACTTCCTAAAAGAAAAGTCCATAAGCCATTATTAAGATGGACTTGTGGAAAATCCACTGTTTTTTGCTAGGATAAGCAGCATAAAATCTATTTTACTGTTTTGGGACCTTGCCATGTGCTTGTAATCTGGATTGGCCACTGTTGGAAACAAGATACTGGACTTAATGGACCTTCTGTTTGTCCCAGTATGGCAACACTTATGTAATAAAGATTGGTGCCTCAATAAAGATCTGTTTGTTTTACACTCCCGATGTGGAAGTCTGTGTGTTATCCTCTAGTTTCCTGCTTCCTTTGGATCTATGTAGAGGCTGTTTCCTGTTTTACTAAATTTAATCTGCCATTTTGGATGGCAGTTTTGTAACTCTTGTAAGGTCCTCCAATTTCTCACAGTCCATATGTGATTTAACAACTTCGAATAATTTTGTATCATCTGCAGATTTGATCCTCGCTTCCCATTTCCAAATAATAAATGTTTTAAAAAGCACTGGTCCCTCTACCCTCTACTCAGGAGCTCTGCCTGCCTCTTGGGTCTTTTGTATAGAATGGGGAGTATATCTGAAAATGCTTCCCTGGAATTTCTGGATTTCAACTTTCTACCTAAATTTGGCGCTCAGAACCTCCCATTTTCGTACATCATTGGTACCCATGTGTGCCAAGACTACTGGCTGCTTCCTAGCACAGTCTAAAATCTTACCTAGGTGATGCATGAGGCCTACAACCTTTGCAGAAGATATGCAATGACCAAGCAATCCCAGCTGTCTGTCTAATAATCAAATCTCCAATTAAACTGGCCATCCTAACACTTTTCTCCTGGGCATAGTTATCAATAGAATGGCCGTAGTAGATATTATAGTTTATTAAAATTTACTAGACTGTTCTAGCTAATAATGATAGGACAGAGCAAGGAGAAAAAGGGACATACAAAGTAAGGTAAATAGATGAGGGGAATAAAATATAGAAGCAAACAAAAAAGAAATACAAAAAGATTAAAAGATATAACACATGAAAAGGTCTCAATGACTGGTGGCCCCAATCAGTTTGTCTCCCCAAAAGGCCTGCCTGAACAACCAGGCCTGAAGATTTGCTTTAAAGGTATTTTTTATTGACAGTTCACTACGGAGAGTGATGGGGGAGATTGTTCCATGTGTGGGGGAGGGGAAAGAAAAAAGAATGTACAGTGTTTGGTTAATTAAAGATGTGCAAGTTTGGGACCTGGCAAAATCAGTGGTGGTCATTTAATGAGCGGAGGACCCTAGCCAGTGAATAAGGGATGGTAAGACTGGCAAGATAATCAGGAATACCTGTCTGAAGCCTGTCAAATCAAGGCTATCTGGAGAAACCATGTATCGAACATCCTTCCATCCGATTCTTCTGTATCCTCATCTCAGGTATATAATACAAATTAGAAATGACAATATTTTGAGAAAATGGTATCTGAAGTACTTCTTTCAAATGTTACCCCTTCGCGAAAAACTACACTGGCTCCAAATCAAAGAACGCATTGCCTTCAAAATCTGAACTATGGTTCATAAAATTATACACAGTGAAGCACCGGATTACATGGAAGACTTAATTGACCTACCAGCCAGAAGCTCATCCGTATCAACACGAACGTACCTAAATCTACACTACCCAAGCTGCAAAGGACTCAAATACAAATCAACTTACGCATCCAGTTTTTCCTACATCAGCACACAACTGTGGAATGCACTACCAAAAGACTTGAAAACCATATATGACCATCTACACTTAAGAAAGACGCTCAAGACCCACATGTTTAAAAAGGCATACCCTACAGATCCAACATAAATGCCTGATCTCTGCGATACAACACCACTAAAGTTCGTAATGGCCATCACCGAACTCTCCCGTCGCACAATTCCTCTATGTGGTCCTACCACATGAACCGTACCCTATCACAACTTCACCTTGTATTTGTTTACACCGGAGTCTGCAACTGCTCTCCGGCAGTATGTAAGCAACATTGAACCTACAAAGCGGTGGGAAAATGTGGGATACAAATGTAACAAATAAAATAAAAATAAATAAATCAATTCCATAGGATATAGTCTAATCTTGGGATATTTTAAAGAATGTAAATTCTTGGCTCTGGTTCTGTTTTCTGCTATCTCAAATTGACTATAAATAAGCAGTCCTTCAAGGTAACTGCAGCTTAAAGCTTGGAAAGAAGTAATTTCAGATTACATTTTATTAAAATGATCTTTAAAATGGGACAGTTGTCTCTTGATCCTTCATTTTGGCCACAGCCTCCGTAGTAAATAAGCCAATTGTAAGCTAAAATCCTGAAGCAACCTTAGTTTTGAAAACTGCATTTCAAATTTTGGGGAAGAAAATATCCATTTTAAGGGGATAAAGTTCCTTCCACAGCTTCAGCATTAGATGTAAGTGCCTTAGGAATGGGAACCCCATCAGAGGTTAGTATCACAGGAAACTGAGAAGGCTTGCCAACACAGGCTGTGGTGGATATATCTTTTCCACCTACCACACGTCACTGAGATGGGGGAGGTAGTTGGGTTCTAATCTCCAGGCTCAGGGAAGCCCTAGAAGTTGATAAACCATCTCTTCTGTGTTATTTTAAGTTCTGACGCTGCAGATAATAAACGTTGACCCATGGGAATTTGCTGTAGATAATAGATGTTGATCCATGGGAATTTGAACACTTCATCTTCCTCTTGATATTCCTTTTCCCTGTTGCTGACAAGATTTACTAGCCTTCCTGGGGACTGAAGGGGCATATCCAAAGTGACGCACACCTGCAGCCATGTGCCACTATGCTAAGTTCTTAAATACCTGACAGTAGGCAATGATGTCAGCACAGGGGAGGACAGACCACAACAAGGCAACTCCCTCGTCGAATTAACGATGTTGCCAGCCTTGTTCTTCCAACAGTTTTTCAGGACAGGTCTTAGCAGGGCCGCTAGGAGACAAAGCTGGGCCTGGGGCAAACAATCTTAAGGGCCCACCCATGCAGCCTCCAAAAAAATAAAAAAGATCATTCTGATAAACTTCCTGTTGAATCACCAAGATTGCAAAATGTTAAAATATACCACCACTCATTGGAATCTGCATCAGTTTTGCTTGTTCAAAGCTTAAACTTGAGGTCATAGGTGTTAATACCTGTAACCTATGACTTTAAGCTTTGAACAAGCAAAACTGATGCAGATTCCAATCAATGATATTTTCTAATTCCTGCATCATGATGTAAGGTGGCCGCTACCAAGAGGTCACGGTGCAATCTAGCTCCGTGACCCCAATCGAAAAAATTGGCTGGGACCGGGCCACGCGACCCCAGGACCCCCGAACGGAGCAGCGAATCGATGGCCGATTGTATCTGGACCTGACTGATGAGTGACGGTCTCACCTGAGGATCCCAAGGCCATCCTATCCATTCGAGTTGCAGGTCGGGGCCGCAGATCGGGCCACCGGACGAGCTGTGGAGAGGTGCTGTGAGCAGGCCGCAACTCCCTCTCTGCCCAGGAAGCCTGACGCATTGCCGCGCCCGGTGCCCAACAGCACCCTCGAGATCACCGTGAGAACACAAGCCGCTCTTGTGGTGTGCCAGAGGGTCAGACGGAGACGTGGAAGGACAAGCCGTCCCACCAACCTCCTCCATGGATGGACCGCTGAGTGCCTTCAGGAGCTGACTGTAGATCATCCCCGTTCCTGCTGCTAGGAAACACAGCGCTGACTATTGGACCTCGGCGCCGCCTGTACCGCTGGAAGCGCTGACCAGCCAGAGTGATAGTGAGAGGAAGCGGTGTGTGCAGGGGTGGTTGTGTGACGGGAGCAGCCAGAGTGGAGGTGTCCCGAGCCGCATGTGCCGACCGCCGTAGTGGGGGCAGCTCGTGCCCAGTCGGGGAACGATATGAGCCTCTGAATCTGGGAGTATATGAAAAGGATCTGCAATGGGTCTAGAGCACTGGTTCAGAGCGTTTCACCAGTCAAAATGCCCCTGGCATCTCCAATTATCCCACTGATCATCTAACTGCTCCTGTCGGGAGGATCGGCTCAGAGGAGAATCCAGTTGTCATCTGGAACCGACTCGTGGAAGAGTCTGCTGTCACCTGAGGCCAGCTGACCGACCTCCCATCCCTCTCTGGACCAGAGGAACGCGTGGAACGCACAACTCGTACTGAGAGAAGGATCATGTGGCACGCGTAACTCAGATGGCGCAGAGGACCGAGAGCGCAACAGCCTTGAACTCAAGGCTGGGAACGAGAGGGAGCAAGACCCGCCTCTCCCCGGATCTCCAACAGAAGCCTCCAACCCACCAGAGGTCCGATTCAGACCGGTAAGGAATCGGACCAGCACCCCCCTCACCAAGGACATCAAAGGCCAAACCTGCAATCTGCGGTGCCGCCTAGCCCTGCAGAACATTGTGAAGAGCGTCGACCGACTGACCGATAGATCGAGAGAGGAGCAGCACGAGTGCACCACACCACACACGCGACCACCGCACCACACATGCGACCATTGAGTCGTTGGAGGCCTTGAACTCCAAACGAACCGAAATCACAATGAACTCCATCAAAGTACTCCTAACAGTCTACTCCTTATCGCTAATCCACCTAACACCACCCCACTAGCAGAAATTAACTCGATACCCATACTGCACAACTATCAAAGCCTAAACGGATATACCATACCACACCACACTGACAACAACCAAAACGAAGGAAGAACACAAACGGACACCCTCAACAGAAGGGAAAAAAAATCATTAAAAACCCTCACAAACTATGAAACAACAATTGACAAACGTTCACATAACACTGAACACAGAAGACTCGCATCAAACTGTTCAAGTAGTCTACGTTAATGCCAGATCCGTAGTAAACAAAACAACAATAGTAGCAGACTGGATCATGTCGGCAAAACTTGATCTACTCTTCATCACTGAAACCTGGATCCACAATCAAGAGGACCCAATTATCCATAACCTATGCCCTCCAGGATATAAAATCACTCACTGGACCAGAAAGGAAAAGAGAGTTGGAGGCATAGCGCTTGTATACCAATCCCTTTTCACCATTGAAACCACAGGCAAATCCATAGCAACCCAACTCGAAATAGCCTCACTCAGAATCCAACACAAAACCCTGCTCAACCACCTAAACTGTGTCCTGTTCTACAGACCACCAGGCAGTTGGAATGGAAGCCAGTCAAACTTCATGGACTTCATCTCAAACACTTGCGTAACCAACCCCAATATACTAGTATTAGGAGACATTAACCTTCACCTAGAAGACCCAAACTCTACCAACGCACGAGAATGCAAGGACTTCCTTCATTTATGTGATCTCAAATGGCCACATATGCAATCAACCCATGCGAAAGGACACACACGTGACCTCTTCTCATATAAACTGTCCATGGACCAGAACCTAATAATAACAGAAACTATATGGACAGAAACACCATGGACTGACCATTACAAATTAAACTTATCCCTAAAATGGCAGAAAAAAATGTTCTCTCCACATATGAGAACACATCCTACACCACGAGAGGCCAAATAGACGCGGAAACATTCTGGAAGCAGATATATAATAACGATTGGACAACACAAACGGACTCCGTATATCACCTCTCAGAATGGGACAAAAGATGTAAACAAATATTAGACGAAATAGCACCCTTAAGAACAAGAACCTCACGCAGACACAACTCGATACCATGGTTCAACGAAGAACTGAAAAAAATTAAAAACACAATCCAAGAAACTGGAACGTACACGGAAAAAAATAAAATATGAACATACACTCAACGCATGGAAGCAATTACAAAGGAAATACAAATACGCAATAAGACAGACCAAAAGGTCATACTAGAAAACTAAAATAGGGCCGGATTACAAAGACACGAAGAAACTATACCAGCTTGTGAACAAATTACTAGACATAACGCCGATCACCACAACCAATACTGACATCCCATCTGCAGACAACCTTGCTAAATACTTCAACGAAAAAATTGCAAACCTACGCAAAACACTACCCCAAAACTTCATCAACGAACTGGACTCACCACCTGGCGAATACCCAGCAGATCGAACCTGGTCAAATTTCGCTCTCCTCACAGCCGATAGTTACCCAGGCGATTAAGAGATACTCCAACAGTCACTGTCAATTGGATACCTGCCCCAGCTACCTAATAAAATCCGCCCCCACCGCTTCATAACAGAGCTCACATCCCACTTAAATTTCGTGCTTCAACAATACTACTACTACTTATCATTTCTAAAGCGCTACTAGATGTACGCAGCGCTGTACACTTGAACATGAAGAGACAGTCCCTGCTCGACAGAGCTTACAGTCTAATTAGGATAGACAAACAGGACAAACAAGAGATAAGGGAATATTAAAGTGAGGATGATAAAATAAGGGTTCTGAACAAGTGAATAAGGGTTAGGAGTTAAAGGCAGCATCAAAAAGGTGGGCTTTTAGCTTTGATTTGAAGACGGCCAGAGATGGAGCTTGATGTACTGGCTCAAGAAGTCTATTCCAGGCATATGGTGCAGCAAGATAAAAGGAACAGAGTCTGGAGTTAGCAGTGGAGGAGAAGGGTGCAGAGAAGAGAGATTTACCCAGTGAACAGAGTTCCTGGGGAGGAATGTAGGGAGAGATGAGAGTGGAGAGGTACTGAAGAGCTTCAGAGTGAATGCACTTATAGGTCAATAAGAGGAGTTTGAACTGTATGCGGAAACGGATAGGAAGCCAGTGAAGTGACTTGAGGTCAGGGCTAATATGAGCATAATGACACTGGCGGAATATTAGTCGTGCTGCAGAATTTTGAACAGATTGAAGAGGAGAGAGATGGCTAAGTGGGAGACCTGTGAGAAGCAAGTTGCAATAGTCTAAGCGAGAGGTGATGAGGGTTCTGGTAGTGTGCTCAGAAAGGAAAGGGCGAATTTTGGTGATATAGAGAAAGAAACAACAGGTTTTAGCAGTCTGCTGAATATGTGCAGAGAAGGAGAGGGAGGAGTCAAAGATGACCCCAAGGTTATGAGCTGATGAGACAGGAAGGATGAGAGTGTTATCCACAGAAATAGAGAATGGGAGAAGAGGAGAGGTTGGTTTAGGGGGAAAGAAAAGAAGCTCGGTCATGTTTAGTTTCAGATGGCGCTGAGACATCCAGGCAGCAATGTCAGACAGGCAGGCTGATACTTTGGCCTGGGTTTCAGCTGAGATTTCTGGTGTGGAGAGGTAGATCTGAGAGTCATCAGCGTAAAGATGATACTGAAAACCATGGGATGAGATCAGAGTATTAAGGGAAGAAGTATAGATGGAGAAAAGAAGAGGTCCCAGGATAGATTCCTGAGGTACACCAACTGACAGTGGGATAGAAGTAGAGGAGGATCCTCTAGAGTATACACTAAAGGTACGCTGGGAGAGATAAGAAGAAAACCAGTTAAGAACAGAGCCCTGAAATCCAAGTGAGGACAGCGTATCAAGGAGTAGGCTGTGATCAACAGTGTCAAAAGCAGCAGATAGGTCGAGAAGGATGAGGATAGAATAGAGACCTTTGGATCTGGCCAGGAATAGATCATTGGAGACTTTAGCAAGCGCTGTTTCAGTTGAATGAAGGGTGCAAAAGCCAGATTGAAGTGGATCAGTGGCCTAGTGGTTAGGGTGGTGGACTTTGGTCCTGGGGAACTGAGGAACTGAGTTCGATTCCCTGCACAGGCAGCTCCTTGTGACTCTGGGTAAGTCACTTAACCCTCCATTGCCTGCCGCATTGAGCATGCCATGAGTGGGAAAAAGCGCGGGGTACAAATGTAATAAAATAAATCAAGAATAGCTTGAGAGGAAAGAAAATCAAGGCAACGGCGGTGAACAGCATGTTCAAGTAGGATAGGAAGGGGGGGAGATGGGGCAATAGTTGGAAGGACAGGTTAGGGTCCAATGAAGGTTTTTTTAAGGAGTGGTGTGACCACGGCATGTTTGAAGGCATCAGGAACCGTCGCAGTGAAAAGTGAAAGATTGAGGATATGACAGATAAAAGGGATGACAGTAGGAGAGATAGTGTTAAGTAGATGGGTGGGAATAGGATCAGAAGAACAGGTAGTTAGTTTCAAGGAGGAAAGAAGATATGTAGTTTCCTCTTCAGTGATTTCAGATAAGGAAGAAAAGGAGGCGGGTTGGAGGGTTGAGAGAATGGACTAAGGGAAGGAAAGGTGGAGGTGACCTGGTTGAGAATTCAAGTTTAATCTTGTGAACTTTATCATGAAAGAACTCAGCCAGAGTCTGGGGAAGACTCCCAGGTTATTGCTTTAAGTGTTAACTCTTCTCTGCTGGCCACAGACCCTTCCTGTTGCGTCCCCTCCCATGGTGGAAACAGGAAGTACATCACACAGGAGGCGGGACAAGGCAGGAAGAAGGACCTGTGGCAGCAGAGAAGACAATGCAATAACCCAGTCCCAGCCAGAACACACAAGCAGGAGACCAATGCAGCCTCCTGCCTGCCTGCCAGCCACTGGAAGCCTTGCTGATGCGGTGGCAGCACCAACCCTGTTTAATCTTGCCCTTCCCTCTCGTTTGCCTTGGGTCATAGCCAAACTTCTGTTTCCAAAACTTCTGCAGTAAAGTTCTTAAATACCTCTTTGGGCTCTGATGATGTCACAACAGGGACAGGTCAAGCCATGTCAAGGCAACTTCTTCACTGAATTAAGAATGTTGCTAGCCTTCGTCACCCATAGTCTTTGAGGATCTTAGCATCTAGACTTCTCTTCCCTAATTTCTCTCTTTTTTAAAATGAGGGTTATTTTTAAATCTATAGTGATCACTAATACTTACTGGCTGATCTTAAGAAAACCAGACTGACAAGTGGTTAGGGTGATGGACTTTGGTCCTGGGGAACTGAGGAACTGAGTTCGATTCCCACTTCAGGCACAGGCAGCTCCTTGTGACTCTGGGCAAGTCACTTAACCCTCCATTGCCCCATGTAAGCCGCATTGAGCCTGCCATGAGTGGGAAAGCGCGGGGTACAAATGTAACAAAAAAAAAAAGTACCACCTATTGTTCTTTTGTTATGTGGGCTGTCTTCCCAAAGTGGGGATAAGGTTTTCCTGAATGCTTGCTCAATACAGAAAAACTTTGTTTTCAAATCAAAGATATCTGAAAAGCATTTAAATAGCAATTGCTTGGGGCAGGTTGGAAAGGGGTTCATATTTTTTAAAACACACATACTTTTTCAAAACCAAGAACAAATAGGGTAGCAATAATTAGACCACTTGGAGTGTCTTTCTTTATAGGTCCACCTTTCTAGACTGAGTATGAAAATCGCTCAGTTTAAGGCAGAGTTGGTAAAAATTCAAAGCTTCTGCCCCATATAATAACAGTAGATGATGGCAGACAAAGACCTACATGGCCAATTCAGTCGCCCAACATATGTGTGCTTAATTTTGAGCTGACCATGCCATTTTCAGGGCACAGACTGTAGAAGTCTTCCTGGTATACTGGCTTAATTTTCAACTACTAGAGTCGCAGTTGAAGCCCGCTCCAGTCCAACAAGATCTATCTATCCATAATCAGGATACAGACCATAGAGGTCTGCCCAGCATTAGCCTTAGTTACCAACTACTGGATTTGTTGCTTAAGCACAGCTAAGTTTTTGATTTAATTCCTTTCCCATTTAAGAATCCTTTGTACTTATCCCCCACACATTCTTGAATTCTCTTACCATTTTTGTTTCCCACACCTCCTGCAGGAGGGCATTCCAGGCACCCACCACCCTCTCTTTGAAAAAGTACTTCTTAATGCTACTTCTAAGTTGACCCCTCTCTAACCTCTAGTTTTACTACTTACCCTTCTCTGGAAAAGGTTTGTATATTAATACCTCTCAAGTATATTAGCCATGACTTGCATTACCATTAGTTGCATGATTTTGCAAGTTTGGAAGATTACTTGCTTCTTGGACCCTTGCCATGTAGATGAGCTCAACAGTATAAGCCTAAAACCAGAAATTGATGCAGTCTTTTCTGTAAAGAATTTGTTTAAAAATTATTAAAATCACAAACATGGTACTGTTGGGTTTTTGGAACTTGAGTTTAGAAAATGGTGGTTTTACTGAGTGTGTGGCTCAGCAGTAATGTATGTGGAGGATTACTTCATTGTACAAACCACATAAGTTGGTCAGTAGCAGGCGGAGAAAATCTTAATCTAATAAACTATGGTAAAAATATATATATATATTGCATACTGAGAGGGTGGAGTGGGACTCTGAAGATTGGTAGTACAGGAAAATCTTATTTTTGAGTACATAAGTTATACTGGGGTAGACTAAATATCCATCTGGCCCAATATCCTGGTTTTAACAGTGCTAATCCAACTCATAAATACCTAGCAGGATACAAAAATGTAGTCAGATTCTGTGCTACCTACCCCTGGGGTAAACAGCGGCTTTCTTCAGGAACTTGTCCATGTCTGATATTAGGATCATCTTATAAGTTTCTACTGCAATTAAATGTTTACTAAATGAAAAGGAAATAAAGATTCAACTGGACTAACAGAGCAACCACACCACTTTATGCTAAAATAAAAGCAGTTTTGCAAGGGGATGTGTGTGTTTGCATTAACAGTTCATAGTTGTCAGTTTCACTTCCTTTTCTGCTCTGCTGTTCAGTCTGAAAGCCAGCGAAGTTTTAAAATCACACCTAGAAATAAGTATGTAAATCTGAATTAAACCAATTAGAGCACATATTCAAACAAGAAATAACGGTAAACTAGTGCTAGAACACCTTACGCAATGAATGTTTCCAGAAAATTTGTGAATTTGCCTGTGGTTCTTAATAAGATTTATGTTCTGAAGTATTGATTTCTGCATTCCAACAGGTTCAGCACTTTGGATCTGGGCTTCAGGAATGGAATGGAAAGTGTGGGCACGGAAGACAGCAAACATACATACCAGCCAGTGTTGCCAGCCGATCATTTACCTTTCCACATGGAAGTCCAAATCATACTACCGTTCATGCACAGTTGGCTGGAAGTACACATCTTGGAGGACAGCCTGCTATTCTTCAGTACCCCCAGTCTGCTGCCTTGAGTACTGCTGCACCTATAGCCCACATCCTAGGCTCTCAATGTACCTCAAGACCTATTTTACAACATCCCACCTACTGTTTCTCTCATCCCAGTGGCATAGTTCACCAGGTCACAGTCAGCATAAATCCCCGCCTTTTACCTTCCCCAACCGTCCATCAGACTCAGTACAAGCCAGTTATTCCACCACATTCTTACATTGCACCATCCCCTGCTTACACAGGATTTCCACTGAGTCCAACAAAACTCAACCAATACCCATATATGTGAAATTTCAGGAACTGTGTGTTGAGGAAGCTCAGTGATTATAAACATTCATTTGAAAAGAGAAAAAAAAAAAACATGGTGTTGAGTGAATACTAACCATGGCACAAGAAATTATTTTTCAAATCATGTAGACTTTGGTGCAATTTAAACAGTCTTGAGCTTTAAACGAAAACCTTCACTTTTAATGTGTTTTGCACATTTGATATATCTTGCATTTGGTTATGTTCTAGACAGGTGACTTACAGGAACAGAAGTCCAGTTTCTCTCCTGCTATTTTTTATAAAATTGCCTTCTAACTAGTGCAAGACACATCTACTTTTGGAAGCCATTCAGTGTAAAGAATTAGAGCAACAGATGCCCATGTGTTGGCAGTACAGTGTATGAGTGAACTGTTTGTGTTCTGTCTTAGTGTTTCAGTGTTATCATCTATCAAAAATAACAGCGCTCTTCACATTGCATGTGTCTTTTTTGCATGGGCAAAATCAAATTGCCTAGACGTTGCTCTTCATTGTCCTAATAATCTCAGCTGTATTGTAAAATGTTTCCACACATAGTGCCTTAAATATTTGAGGTTGTTGATGTTACTACTTCTGTATTAATGTTGAGGACTGCAGCACTTAAAAATTCAGATCTGCTACATTTTTATAGTGTAATGTATTTTTTGTTGTATTATTTTTGGTGGTGTGTGTTTCTTCCCAAGAGGATAGTATGTTTTGTTGTAGCTGAATTTTACTGTTCAGGATGGTTGAGCGTCAAGAAAAAAAAGTATTTCAAGCAGTAGACATTGATTTGGGTTTCTTTTTAATCATTTCATAGTATTGTATGAACGTAGAATACAGCATATTTCTGCTGTCGGAGCCACAATACAACCTGAGAAGTTTATTTTCAAGTTCACTGTCTAATTGAGTTCAATAAAATATTTAGATGCGCAGTAGGCATGACTTGATTAGAATATGACAAACGCAATTAATCATTAATTGATAGGGTTCCATCTTAGCTTGAGCAGACCATGCAGTATTGATAAGTAGTATCAAAATATTCGCTGTCGATGCTTGTCAAGATGTCTATTCTGTGTGCAGTTTTTCATTTATGCATGTGACAGGTTTTAGCCTTTCTACATTATAGTATTTCTTTGAGCTTGTTGATGTTGACTGCTTATTTAAATACATTCCGTCAGGGACATCAATCACATGCTTTTTATAAATTAGAAGATGCATATTTTTGTTTTAATGAAGCTGCTTTTGCAGCACCAAAGATTTAATCATCCATTTCTTATACAAAGGTAGCTATGTTTTGTAGAGACCTCAGTATGCTGTCGCATGTAGATGAGGATTCAAGAAATGATATTAAACAGATGACAACGTAGCTTATGGGTAAAGTAATAAGTTGTATCATTTATCTTGAATGTACCATAGATAAGCTGCTATATGATTGCCACTTTGGATAGCTGTGAAATTAGGTGATTAACTAGTTCTTGCATAACTTTCTTGTTTCATTACATGAAATAGAAGTGAAATTTGGTTATTTTGCTTTCATGTTTGGAGTGTCATTGTACCTACTGTATTGTAAAATAATGGAACTTAATTACCTATGTTATTTTTGGGTGTGTTTGCATCAGTATTCTCAATTAACTCAGAGCTCCATCACTGCATATAAATGGATGTATTTGTGTAACTTAATTTTTTTGTTTCCTTATTGGCATTGTGTTGACTTTTAAGAAGCTGCACCTTGCAGAATTGACTTAACTTTTCCTTTTTTTAATGTTTTTAATTCTGTACTACAACCTTAGCAGCATTGACTGGAATGAATATGACTTTTTTTTTTATTCATGATTTTGATTTATGGATTTCACACCGCTAAAATGAGACTGATTTAATAGTCAGTAAGCTAATGGGTAATACTTTTTCTTTACTCCCATAAATGCACGCAGTGTTTTATTTAATCAACGTGTGAAATATGTGCCTATATTTAGAACTTTTTATATTGCAAAACTGAAATACAACATAAAAAGATCTACCAGCAGGGTTGGATTTTCAGTTGCACTGGAAATGAAGGATTCTATTTTTCCACATTTCAGTGTTTTAGTAATGAACACTATGCATTTTGTACAGAAAGATATACAAACGTATGTTCAACAGAGTGTAGCCTTGATTAATTTGAGATCTCTACATGTGTGTTTGGTATAAGTATATGGAATCGAGGAAGTAAACATGTATGTATACACAGCTTTCTGTAAACTTTTGTCTCTGGCCTAAAAGGTTCCTTGTTTCTAATAACACATGTTTGTATTCTGGTACCACATATGATGGTATATTTCTTCATTTGGGGCCTCATGAACCCTAAGCTGTGGAATGTATTTGCTGTTTTACTGTGTGTTAACTTGAAAGCTGACTTAAAAGCTTGTGTTATTTTCCATACATCACAACATAAATCTTCACAGTAAAAGTTTGACATGAATGTACTGGAGAGGTACACTCTTGCTGCCTTTATTTTGGATTTTGGAACACGTAGGCATTTTGAGGATTGTTACCACAAATTTTGAGCAGTGAATGAAAACATCCTAATCCATTCATCATTGTTGATGAAATTATTTTATTTGAATGTTTTATTTTAAATAAAACACTGCATGACTACAGATAACATATTTGCATACTGATTTGCAGTTTTTATATTCCTTGTATTTGTTTTTAGCTATAATTCAGAGTGTTATTAATCTACGGTTGCTGTATTTAAGCCCTTTGCTTTTAATTGTTTAACAATCTACTGCTAATTTGAAATTTGTGTTAAGAGTAAAAGTTAAATCACACTGCAAGCTGTAGGAAGATCTGTTTAGAAATCCAGTAATGTAAACTTGATAAGTTTGAACTGTTACTGTTTAAGAATTTGTAGGACTTGTGGCTTTTTTTGCTTTTGATTTTTCTGCTACACTAGTTTAGCCATGTAGCAATTGCACTGTGCAATATTACGATTTGAGGACTGGGAAGATTTTTATGGATGTATGTCTTACAGTTTGCGATAGTGTTTCTTTCTAGTTCTCAGTGATTTAAATGTGACCAAGCCTTCTGTACTTTGTCACAAAAAGCGGGTTTTCCAGGTGACTATTTTGGTGAGTGTCAAAATAAGAATATATGGTGTATTATTGTCAAGATTGACTTTTGAATTAAAATATATATTGCAGCAAATAAGTTTGCAGAGTTTTATTTTGTCATTTGAATCTTTCCTATTTTTTATTGAAATAAAGCAAATATTAAAAAGCATAGGGGAAAAGCTGTTCAACATCTGTTAGATGCAGTTTCATAGGTTAACAGACCATGCTGTCTTCAGGACAGCAGCAGGCAAGAGCCTAGAATAAGCATGGGCAAAAGCTTTGGCATGAGCCACACTGTGGGGGCCCATGACTGGGCTTGGAGGGCTGGTGGGAATTTTAAGACCTCCCAGCAGAAATCTGAGTAAGAAGTTAAATATTTAGACTCAACTTCCCCTGCCTGCCTTGGGCTGCAGCAGGCTTCTAACAATGTAACTCTTTAACCTGTCTATTATTTTGAATCTGTTAAAAAAAAATCCTGCAGATAGTAATTGTGCATTAAAAATGTTGAAAGATGCTACGTTTAACTTAGTGCCATAGAGGTGGTCTTGGCTTCTTTTCACTTAGGGATTCATTATAACATGCAATTTGACTAGGGCTGCCTAAACCTTTGCACACAGCTCTCATGATTCACTTATTTTCTATGCATCTCATGCAGATCTCAGAAATAGGAATGATTTCCCAGAAAAGGGCTATTCCACCTGTAACCATCTATTGATATCTGTGTCTGAACCAAGATTAGAAATATGACCTAAAATCACAGAGCAGTCCAAAGGCATGGCTGCTGCAGGGGCAGGTCTGTCAGCGGTCACTCCACCTGTTAAGGATGGCCCTGCATGTCTACTGGCACCTTTTTGGCTAGGAAAAAAAGCACTGAAGAGACTGCAACAAATGCAAAACTCAAGAACCAGACTCTGAGCCACTGCAAAAAGAAATCAATGAATTTCCTCCTGTACTGAACAAAATAAAAGAAATGTACATTTTTGAAGCTGACACATTTCATTGTCTAAAACCTTTATTTTGGACCTTTGCTGCCCAGCCAGGTTGGTCCTGGTCTGTCTTTACTACTCCAAGAAAACAGTAGGGACAGATGATCTGCAAGATCCAGTGTGGTAAAATCAAAGGAACAGATCTGAAGAAAATCTTGTATTTTAAAAGGATTTTATTCACTACAATATGTGTAAAACCTAGGTATCACCTATGTAATAAAACAGTAGTTCTTTCTCTAGCACACCCTGCAGCACAATTTGTAACTAATCCAAGTTGTGCTGGAGAAAGAGGAGCTATTTTATCATAGGTGATACCTATGTTTTATACCTAATGGTCTTCTTTGCCCCCAGAGGTATCCCCGCAAAGAGCAAAACAGTCTTTACTACTTCCTCTTGCTGGTCTCTTTTCCTTTTCCTGGATCTCATTCCTAGTTCCTGTTTTCCCTTCCTTCTCTATATCTAACTCTGATGTTAATCCTTATATTTCATCTATTTCTTGATCTGCCGTTTTACCTAACTAGCTAGAGTTCATGCTGCCTTTGCCCTCTCAGCAGGGGGTATGCAGTAGGCTTGCATGGGCACGGGGTTCGTGTGGACAGAAGCCGTTCCTGTAGGGCACCCATGGGGACAGAAGCCGTTCCTGTGAGGCACCCGTGGGGATGGAAGCCGTTCCTGCGAGGCACCCATGGAAGTGTATGCCGCACTTGCACCAGCTTAAAGTACCAAGTGCTTTAAGTGTTGGCTGTTCCTTCTCCTTGCCTTTAACAGCACAGATGTGGAAAGGCTCCATTAAGGAGGTGGTAGAGACACAAATGGTGACAGAATTCAAAAAGGCATGGGATGAACACAGAGAATCTCCCATTAGAAAATGGAGGTTATAAAAGAACCTAAACTTAGATGAGTGGATGTGTCGAGTGACGCTCTGATGGTGATTCCAGCTGTGTTGAAGTAGGGCTGATTCTGAGAAGACTTGTATGGTCTAAGTCTCATAGATGGCAATCTGGTTTAGGATGGACTGGAAAGGGCTTAGCCACTTTAGTGCCTGGAACATGAGGATAGTGCTGGACAGACTTTTATGGTCTCTTTCTCACAAATGAGATACTATTAATCCTCTCTGCTCCAGGGCCTCATCTGACCTACTGGTCACATGTGGTGACCTCAGCACAGTGCCAGTGAATCGGAGACAAGTCTTTTATCACTAACTACCGTCCAGTAGCATTGATCCCGTTGGCAGTCAAACTGATGGAAAGCATGGTAACCAAACAACTTACAGATTACATAAACAAATTCTCAATATTAAATGAGACACAATCAGGTTTTCACCCCCTCCACAGCACTGAAACAGTTCTGATCACTCTCCTAGCCAAATTCAAGTAGGAAATAGCAATAGACAAAAACATTCTTCTCCTCCAATTCGATATGTCTAGTACATTCAACATGGTAAACCTTAATATATTAATAAGGTTACTAGATAAGTTCGGGATCGGTGGAAACATACTTAGCTGGATCAAGGGCTTCCGAACCACAAGAACATATCAAGTAAAATCAAACTCAAGCATATCATCACCATGAAAAGCAGACTGTGGAGTACCACAAGGATCACTGCTATCACCGATACTCTTCAACCTAATGATGACCCCTCTAGGCAAGTCCTTATCCAACAAAGGCCTTAACCCTTCCATATATGCAGACGATGTCATAATATACATTCCGTACAATGCCAAACTGACAGAAATCGCCAACGAAATCAAGCTCAGCTTGAACATCATGGACTCATGGGCAAATGCATTTCAACTAAAACTCAATAAAGAAAAAAAAACTCATTGTCTCATCCTCTCATTTATTTATTTTTGTTACATTTGTACCCCGCGCTTTCCCACTCATGGCAGGCTCTATGCGGCACGCAATGGAGGGTTAAGTGACTTGCCCAGAGTCACAAGGAGCTGCCTGTGCCAGGAATCGGACTCAGTTCCTCAGTTCCCCAGGACCAAAGTCCACCACCCTAACCACTAGGCCACTTCTCCACTCTATACAGCACGGACAACCCCACAAGTATCAACACCCCAGATTACACCCTTCCTATCTTAGACAGCCTGAAAATCCTTGGCGTTACAATAGACCGCAACCGAACACTAGAGAGCCAAGTAGCATCCACAACAAAGAAAATGTTCCACTCAATGTGGAAACTCAAACGCTTGAAACAATTCTTCCCGAGGAAAACATTTTGCAACCTGATACAATCAATGGTACTAAGCCATATAGACTACTGCAATGGAATTTATGCAGGATGCAAAGAACAAACCTTAAAGAAACAACAGACCGCTCAAAACACGGCAGCTAGGCTTATATTTGGAAAAACGCAATTTGAAAGTGCAAAACCCCTCCGCAAAAAACTACACTGGCTCCCAGTCAAAGAACGCATTGGCTTCAAAATCTGTACCCTGGTTCACAAAATTATCTATGGTGAATCCCCGGGATACATGACAGACTTGATCGACTTACCAACTAGAAACACATCAGAATCAACACGAATATATCTAAATCTGCACTACCTACGCTGCAAAGGACTTAAGTACAAATCAACGTACGTATACAGCTTTTCTACTACTACTACTACTACTTATTTCTATAGCGCTACCGGACTTACACTTGAACATGGAGAGACAGTCCCTGCTCGATAGAGCTTACAATCTAATTATGACAGGACATATCAGGGATAGGGGACAGTTGAAGGGTCAGGTTTAGGAGTTAAAAGCAGCATTGAAGAGGTGGGTTCATACAGCTTTTCCTACATAAGCACACAACTGTGGAACACATTACCAAAAGCCTTGAAAATGACATATGACCACCTAATCTTCAGGAAATCACTAAAAACTAACCTGTTCAAAAAGGCATACCTCTCTGATCCAACTTAAATGCCTGATCTCTGCAACACAACAAAACTAAAGTACGTAATGGACATAACTCTTTCATTGTACGATTCTCTAATGTGGCTGTGCCAAATGAACATTATCTTACCACAACATCACCTTGTATTTGTTCTCACCGGAGCCTGCAAACACCTCTTCGGTACTATGTAAGCCACATTGAGCCTACAAATAGGTGAGAAAATGTGGGATACAAGTATAACAAATAAATGTGCACACCAGTGTGTTCCAAGTTCCAACTGCAGCTCGAATCCAGAGAGAGACAGAGAGCCGAAGGGAATTTTTTTCTTGTACCATTAAATTCTTGCAGGGACCGGTGGGGATGGGTAAGATTTCTGTTCCCATGCAACTCTCTAGTATGCAGTAAGCCTTTCCTCATATCTGCTGCTACCACAGCAGCAATGACAAAACCTGAAGCAGTCTCTGGGTTGCAGGCTCTGCTGGTCTTCCAGCCCACTTTCATTTCAACTTCCTGTTCTGAGGCAGGGGACCTGCAACGCTGACAGTGTGCACAAACATTTAGGTTGTTTTGCCACTGCTGGTCTGGAGAAGTAGCAGCCACGGCGGCCAGAGGAGCAAAGGTAGATAAGAGAGGGGATATGCTGGATGGGATGGTGGAGAGAGAGAGAGAGAGAGAGAGGGGGGGGGGGGGGGGGGAAGGGTGATGATGGGAAGGTGGAGGAAGAAAGGTTGGGGAGACACTGGATGGGGGAGGAAGAGAGGGTAGAGGCTGGATGGAAAGGTGGGGTGCTGGATGGAAGAGAGGAGAGTTGGTGGGGGAACAAGAGGAATGAAAATAGGGGGGAAGGATGGAAAGCTCTAGGTAGATATTTTTATTATTTTTTTATTACATTTGTATCCCATATTTTCCCACCTATTTGCAAGCTCAATAAAAAAAAAAAAAAGAAACTGAAGTCTGGATAGGAAGAATGAAAATTGTACAGGAGCAGAAAACAAAATTTGAAGAAAGCTGAAAGGAAAATGTGGCGAGCATAATTACAAGAGTTAAGAGAAGATGGAGGAAAGCAGACACTGAGACTTTGGCAAACAATTAGAAAAATAAAATGACCAGACAACAAAACTAGAAAATATTTTTAGTTTCTATTTTGTGGTTAGAATATGTTTGAATTGCCCATTTCAAAATCTCTCCTATTTGAAGCTGGAGGGTATTTGATTTAAATTTGTTTAACTTAGGTACTTAACTTGAAGTTAAGAAAGACTGAGCTAGTCCATTTCCACTCTCTGGAATGAGCAAATCAAGATCAATGTTGTATCACCTCCTACCTTTATGCAATGAGTTTATCTAGTCGGCAGGCTAGATGGACCATACATGTTGTTTTTTTTTTTTTTAATCTGTTGTCATCTACTCTGTTACTGTTTCTTCCTCTTCTCATATCCCTCACTCTTCTGCTTTTCTCCATTACCCCCTCCATCCCTATCTTCCCCTGTATAGGCCTCCCTCTAACCCCCTAGACTTCTACCTTTTCTCTCCCTTCTTCTCTGGGCATCATTCTGGCCCCTTTTACAGATTTCAAGGTTAAGAATTGACAGGCATTGGCCTTCATCAGCACAATGATAGCCACTTCTTTAATTGTGTGGGTTTGCGTGCATAAATGTTGGAAGGGGAAGCATAGGTACCATGGCACCCCTCTCCCCCCCCCCCCAATTGTGCCTGTTATCTTCCCTGTAGTACCTCTTTCCCTTCCTTCAGCAGCTCCTCCTGCAACTCTTCATTTTTTTTTTTACCAAGCGCCCCCCCCCCCCCCCCCCCCCCCCGCCCTTAAGAAGATAGCATGTGTTACTGAATAGCTGCCACAGGAACATGCACGTCAGACTCTCTGCAGCACCTCTTCCACTGCTGAGAGCTAGAACCAGTTCGTTTTTTCTAGCAAATACAGGTGCCAGTACTCAAATGCTAGGCCACCCTTCAAGGGTGGGTAATCACTGAGTGATCCATCCCACAATAGCCAGGCCCCCTGCAACCAGTCACAGCACCTATGCCAAGGCAGAATTGGTGTGTATAGCCTGGGGGGGGGGGGGTGTCATTAAAACTTGGGGTCCATGGGTCAAATTTAGCAGACAATGGAAAAGGTGCCGGTACTCAGGTAACCCCCTCCCCTTCAAAAAAAAAAAAAAAGCCCTGGCTAGAACCCTCTGACCCATTCTGAGAGGCTTAAGGTGTCACGAGGGATCTACGGTTCTTAGGGCCAGAAGAGGTTCTGCAATTGCTCTGGATGTGTCTATGTTCCGGTGTAGTATCTGCTCTAGCTGTTCCCTTCCCCTACTGTCTTTTGGCATGCTGCTTGCCCGCTCCAGGAGGAGCAGCAGCAGAGGGGTGGGGGGAGAAAAGGGCGTGAATCTGGATTACCTGCGGGAGCGGGAAAAATGGTGGTGGTGGTGGTTTGGAGGGGGGGAGTTAGGTCAACAGGCTCCAACTGTTGGGACTAGTGCGGCATTATCTCTTTATCATGACTCTCCCCAAAGCGAAAGGTATTCAAGTGCCTGTGTCCATACAGGACTAGTAGCAGAGTTCTCTCGTGTGTGTCCTGCTCCCTGCCAATCTCTCTCTCCTCTCTGTTTTGGCAGCTTTCACTCTTTCTCCATCCATTCCTCCCTCCTCCCCTCTGTCTCCTGCGACCTGTTTTTTCTTCTCAATGAAGAGCTGTTTCTCCGCTGCAGCAGCGATCGCCGCCACAAGCTTGCGAGAGCCGCTGCCGAGCCCCCCACCCCCTCCCTCTCCCTTCTCCAACACAGCCTGGCCGGGATGCAGCCTTCTGTAATGCATGGAAACCTGGCTGCAAAGGGAATGGGAGCCGGAGCCCGGGATCCCTTCTCTTGCAGTGCAATGAACCGATTCTAGTCTCCGATGGGTGTTAGGGGTGAAGACCGGCTGGACGTGTGGCACCCAGGCACACGCACGAGACCTGAGCTTCGGGCACCATGTTCTGATCGGCAGAGCTCCGAGCCACACACGGCTACGATCATTACCATGTGGATTGGCGTGATCTTTGTTTTGTTTCACCCTGCACTGGCTCAGACGGGTAAGAATATGATTTGCTTGATAGAAGGAAAAATCTTGCAGAGTAGTGGGGAAGCAGAAGAAAGCCGAACGACAGCAACGTTTGCTGTTAAAGACACAAGATATTCAAAAAAGGCAGAATCCGTTTTGATTTTTTTGCAGCCTTATCGGTGTGGTGTGAATTGCTACCAGAAATGCATTTGCTGGACAATTTGTATAGATTGGGATTACTTAAGGTTAGCCAGATTTTGCCGGTGCATCGAATGGAAGGGTTCAGGAGTTACTATTTAGATAATATAGTAGGGTTTTTTTTTAATTTTGTTAGTCCTTTAGACTTCATCCTCAAGCATAATGGAAAACGTTTTTTTGCCAAACCCGGAGCCTGATTTTGTCTGCTTTCGGAAGGTTGTGCAGTCAAAGGGCCGCATTGTTTCTGGAAGAATGGGGGCTGCATAAAATGCAGCCGCACACTGCAAGAAACTGCAGGATTTCGAAAGCAATTGATGTACTGCACGTTTGTAGCAGACCCATCTATGGGAATCGATGTCATTTTTAATACGACAAAATGGTCCCCAGTCCGCAGGTGGAGATTGATTATACTGTATCTGCTGATCGTGCATAGAATATTTAAAGCGAAATGCAAATCTGTGCTCACACTGACCAAAGCTATAAATGATGACCCCCCCCCCAAAAAAAAAAAACTTACTCTGTTTTTATAAATTCTTTAGGACCTTGCGACGTGAATGTTAACAGTAGGATTGTATTTCATCAGTGTAAGATGATTTGCTGTGCTGCTGGGCCTATCTCTGGTTGCCTTGGGTAATATTTGAATTGCTGAAGGGACTCTGGTAAAGGTATTTCTCTTTCTGGAAAGGCAAACTAACAAGCATTGATCGTCACTTCATAAGACCTAGCTACTCTGTTTCCTCTGATTTTAATTTTTTTTTTTTTTTTTTTTAGAACTTGGTTTTAAAGAGAGAGTACAAAAATAATGGCCTTAATTTTCATACTTTTTTTTGTCCTTGCAGAGAAGTGAATCTTATAAAATTGTCATGTCTTTTTGTTTCCACCCCCTCCCTCTTTAACTTTGAAGTGTTTCTCCAATTTGTGCCACCCTTTCCCTGTAACCCCCAACACCCCTTAAACAGAATTCTTGTTTTGTCTTAAAAACAAACCCCTAGAGGAAAACAGGTCAGGTTAATTGAAATCTGAGAGATTACATGTCATAGGTTGTTCCTCATCCATGCATTTCTAAAGCTGCCCCCCCCCCCCCCCCCATTGCTCCATAGTCAAAACCATGTGCATCTTGAACTGTTCACACATCTCCTTGCTGGATAGAAACTAGATTTTGTTTTTTAATATCCTAACACTACTTTTTAAATATTCCTTCCCTTCCTCTCTCTTCCAAGAGTCTGCTGTTCTGCATCAGCAGATAAACTCTCTTAGAATTCACTTACATTCTGAATGATGAAAGCAGCTTTGAAAAACTTGAAATGCTCCTCAGTAATGTCAGGTAATCGGGATTGTATCAATGCTCAAGTTTATTTGAGGTTACCACCTATAATTTAGAACAGCTGAAGTGGTTTACAATAAAAGAAATAATGGGGAAAAAATAAGCAGAAAGAAGAGGAACGGACGCAAAAGGGAAAACTATAATGGCAATAAAATCTTGCTCTACGGTTGTTGCTCTGATCTTATGGAATGTTCTTTCTTTAGACATTTGATCTGAACCAGGGGCGTATCTGAGGTTCAGCGGTAGGGGGGGCAGGGGCTAGAGTGAGGGGGCACATTATAGCCCCCCTGGCCACCGCTGACGACCCCCCCGCCGCCGTCGTCTTCAACCCTCCCCCACCGTCGCCGTCACCTACCCCCACTGAGCTCCGCTTCCTCCTGCCTGCCGGTGCCTTTTACTTCAGCTGGCGGGGGACCCCAACCCCCACCAGCCCAGCCGAGGTCTTGTTTAAGTTTTCTTCCTCATGCTGTGCTGTTAAAAGCTGTATCCCTTCCCTTCCAGTTTCGGACGGAGTCTGATGTCGTAGCACGTTGTACGTGCAGGACATCAATGTGCTGCGACGTCAGACTCTGTCCGAAACTGGAAGGGAAGGGATACAGCTTTAACAGCACAGCACGAGGAAGAAAACTTAAACAAGACCTCGGCTGGGCTGGCGGGGGTTGGGGTCCCCCGCCAGCTGAAGTAAAAGGCACCGGCAGGCAGGAGGAAGCGGACCTCGGCGGGGGTAGGTGACGGCGGGGGAGGGTTGACGACAGTAGGGGGGTCCAGGGCGAAATCTGCGGGGGCCCAGGCCCCTGTGGCCCCACGCAGATACACCCCTGATCTGAACCGTCATTAAAAACATGTATTTCACACAGGTGTTCATCAGCTTGCATGCAATAGCTAGTGCTGTTCTTCGTTCAGGCTTCCTGGTAGCAGATTCCTCTTGATTTAAACACTGTCTTGTTTTTTATGTTCCTTTTATAGTATAATTATGTGTGATTCTTTGCTTTCCTTTTTTATTAGTTAATTTGCATTTTGTAGTAGTTGAGGGTTTTTTTTCTTTTACGTTTTGACCACATCTGGTAGTATCTAAGCGGAATTGGGGATGAGTTGGAACAGTCAAAGGTTGCTTTTGAGAGGCTCAAGTGGGCAGGAAGGGACTTAAGGAACCAACAGAAGACAGAAAGGCTGCCTGCTGAATTATCCTTAAAAACAATATCATTGTAATGCAGGGTTTCTGAAACGACAGCAATCTGTTTCTTTGTACGTACAAACATATGTATTGAATTCATTCATGCAAAGGATATATTTAGTTTGTAGTTTGTAAAGCTACTGTGAGGTCAGGTCCTTGTACACTAACGGTCGCTTCTGTAAATGGTTTTGTAAATGGCCTTCTTTATAAGTGTGTATTCTGGAACATACCCATCCATCTAGTTTTTCAAGTTCAGTGTGCAGTTTTTCTGGCGTAAACTGAAAAGAGGAGGAGGAGCCAGTGTCTGAACACAGAACACGCTCCTTGAAAAGGAAGATCTGAGAATGTCTCTGGAGATTTTGTGTACTCTGTGGCACCCACCTTTCCAATCGTGTTCCATTTTTGCCAGAATGTAGAACATTTTTATTCTCTTATAGTATAAACAAATTATTTTCCACAGACACACAATATGTACCATGTGTACTTCACGTAAGGTAGCAGTTATGGCATCAAATCTTTACTATGGACTAGGAAGGAAAAAGGCCTCAAAGAGCTCCAGGACAATATCAATCCTTTAGAGCTAAACAGATCAATGAGATCAATTCTTCATCATCGGCCACCAAAAAAACTTCCAAAATTGCGACAAATTGTATGTGCTTAACCAATCTTTCTTAATAAATGATCAACAGAATATGTTTGCACCTAAAAATATTATTATGAAAATATTTGCAATCTATCCTACTACTACGATATGCTGTGGTATACTGGAAAGTTGAGAAATACCAACACTTATCTTATTCAACATTTTTATTCAACTTTCCTAGCTACAGGAAATATTCTGCTTGAGTAGAGTGTAAGCTCTGTCGAGCACGGATTGTCTCTTTATGCCCAGTGTACAGCGCTGCATATGTCTAGTAGTTCCATAGAAATGATAAGCAGTAGTAGAGTAGATGTGGAAAGCATAATAGGCAACAGGTTGTCTTCTCTTATCTGAAAAAATTAAAAAATCACAAAAAAATCATTTTCAGTATTCAGTAGTAGAAATGTAGGACATGGTTCCAGAGGACAGGAGCTGGTTTAAAGTCATCATACCTGCTGAGCAGACCTTAATGCTGGGTATGTTAATGAATTGTCACAGACAGGAAGAATAGTGTAATCTATTTAGTGCAGTAAGTTACAGGGCCTGAGGCAGTAGTGAAGTCATGAGACCAGCCAAATGATATTAGTATATAAAAACACTGGACAGTATGTTGTAGGAACATACCAAGACCATCTACACTGCCCTCCAGAAGTGCAGCCAGGTTTTGAGGTCAGGAGGAGCAGACCTTTTAAAAAAATAGACACTAGTGTGAGGCTGAAGGTCTGAGCTGCATAGGCTCCTTTTCATCTAAAATCCATTGGGGGGTGGGGCAGTCACTCCCCTTGATCTCTTCTGCTGGCGGGGCCTGGGGGGGGGGACCCCTGCCAGCCTGCTCTTCCAGGTCCTTCCCCATCCTCCAAGGGGGGCCTGGTGCTGGAGTTTTTTCTCTCCTGCTCCTGTTGGGATGCAATCACCTGGGTCCCATCAGGAGCAAGAGAGAGAGAGAGGGACCCCAGCACCAGGCCCCCCTTGGAGACCCAGGCCTGGGTAATTTTGCCCCTCCGCCACCCCCTCAGCAGCCCTGGGAGCATCCTGAGAAGGTATAAATGTGGTTTTGTTTTAGCTGTGATTTCTGAAGGTTTGATGGGGGAATTTTCTAAAGGCAGAGCAGATGCCAACTGAATCCAGATTTACTCAACAAAGTTGATCCAGTACTGGGTTTACCCCATTGCATGTACTACTACTAATCATTTCTATAGTGCTACTAGACATACATATGCAGCGCTGTACACATTATATACAGGTACTTTCTCTGTCTCTAGGGGTGCTCATAATCTAAGGTTTTTTTTTTTTTTTTTGTACTTGTGGCAATGGAGGGTTAGGTGACTTGCCCAAGGTCACAAGGAGCTGCTGTGGGAATCAAACCCAGGTTGCCTGGATCAAAGCCTGCTGCACTGACCATTAGGCTACTCCTCCCATGTAGGGACTTGTCTTGCTTTTCTTATTGAATGCAAGGGGGAAATCAGAACTACAAGTCCCTGCATGCAATGCAGTAAAGCCAGAACTAGATCCCCTTGGCAACCTTATGCCAATGTGCCTGTTTATGAAATAGGCCTGCTTGAACTTTCAGCCTAGGTAGCAATTATAAAATTACACTCTAGGGTGCTACGGTAAAGTTGTTCTCGTTCTCTCTCTCTCTTTCTCTCTCTCTGCCTCTCCTAATGGTCTACTCATTTCTCTGCTGTTACTTAATTCTTGTTTGGCTTCTGGTTCAAACCTCGCGGAACTGCCCCTCTCATCAGCCCTGAACTTCCTGCCCTCTTTGGAGCAGTGATACCCAGTGGTTATCTGCTTCTTTTTTTTCCCTTGAGGTTAGAACTCACAGTGGTCTCCTGTTTCTTCTACCCATCTGGGTTCCTGCAGGAGTGAGATTTTCTGTTTATCACACTGACTTTCCTGCGGGTGAGTCCTGAAGTGACAAACTAGAGTGGAAACTGAACGATGGTTATCATAGGATTGTGAAAGTTTACCTACTCTTCGTAAGGTAAACTATTGGTATAGAGACATCTTTCTTGAGGACCGTTAGTGCTTTTGTAAATTATATTGTAAAGGAGCTGGATCAGATACTGTCATACCGTATAACCTCAAAAGGAAGAATTGAAAATGTGTGGAATACTGTGTGCCTAGAGCAATGATTCCTAAATGTTTTATTATGATGGAACCCCTAAAATATTTTTTCATATCATGAGGAATCCTCAATTTATGTAAATACATATGTCATCTGCACTGGGATTTGATATATTGTCTTTCTGTGATTACAATCAAAGTGGGTTTTCTTATTTTGTACCAGGGGATCACTTGCAAGTCTGTCAAGTGCTGAAAGTAAATTTCTTCATCAGGTACTTTTTAGTCCTCTTACATTCAGCAGGCTTTCTTGGTGGTTTTGACAGAAACCACCAGATCACCATAATCAGGGCTCAAAACGATATTCTTTGGGCTGAGAGACTGCAGAGCTCTTCCCCTCCCCCCCATGAAGGTGGGAGTTTGAGGGGGCTGATTTGGGGGCCCCAATCGGGGCCTGGGACACGATGGGGCTCATTTTCAAAGGATTTAGACTTTAAAACATTCCATAGGTTGCTATGTAACTTTATAAGTCTAAGTGCTTTGAAAATATGCCTCTATATGTTCCAGGTCCTAACTGATTGTCTTAGAAGGGCTCGAGGAATTTAAGAGTTTTGCTCCAGGGTCTTTGGCAGGGCCAGATTTCTCAGGGGGCTTGGCCTGAGTTTGCAAGTGGGCCAGGCTACACAATGAGGGCTCTGATTATGATTTGGGACAAATTCTGCCTCTTGAAACCAAGGAAAAGATGAATGTAGACAGTGTGGAGGATAAGCAGGTCTCTTCAGATCTCCACATTTCTATGTCCACCCAGCATCCAGGATCTCATTCTTGAAGGTCTTTGCAAACCTAGGCCCTTTCCATTGTATTGTGCCTTCTCTCAAATGGTTTTAGTAGAGTGGGAGTTGCTGAATAGGGTTCGCTGGGGCACTAAACTCATGGGCAGGCTCTATTCCCCTTTGCAGGAGGATCTCAACAGGTTTCTCCATTTCACTAAGTGTATACTCTGGTGATTCCGTTCACCAAAAAGACTACTCTCCCAGACAAAGGCGGCTCATCCTTTAGGGATGTTCATCATGGCAAGGTGGAGTTGTTTCTCCAACAAACTTTTAATGCTTCAGCTCTTGGCATACAGGCTTCTGTCTGTGGCAGCTACGTGGCCAGGGCTCTTGTGCAGTACACACAGCAGTTACCCACCTCAAAGAGGTGGACAAGTTGCATTTGGGGGTGACTTTTCTGGCAGATGCTCTTTGTGACTTCATGTGTTTGTGTTCTTATTCAATGGCAGTTGTGGTGTTGGTGCATAGATGGCTGTGTGAGTGTGTTAGCCTCACATGGTAGAAGAAGAAACAAGACTGTTCCTGTTAGAAGTCTGAAATAGGAATAATTTATTTCAGCATGGTATTCAGAATTAGAGGAGCCAACAGATGTGTAGCAGAATGGCCCAAACTTAAAGGGAATGCAAGAGGGAAGAGGAGGTGGCCCAGGATTTAAGGAAAGGAGTGAGATGAACAGTCAAAAGACCTCAGACTACAGGAGTTGGGGGTTAGATTATAGGGGCAAACCAAGCACCTGATGAAGGACTGATGAAAAACTCAGGCTAGATGCATTTAGTCCAATCGTGTATCACCTACATCTTTGACCATATCTCTACCTTTTTATACTGGATCAGATCAGTCTACTAGTATGAGATTTTCATAAAATAATCTACACTGGGAACATGGCCAGAGTTTACAGGAATCTGGAATTATTATTTGGCAAGTTTGAGCAGGGCTCTGGGCTTCCTTTTGATACTGGAAGTTGCAGCAGTGCTGAAGTTTCCCAGCTCTGCCTACTCCGTTTGAAGTATATGTAGGCCAACAAATAACAGCCCTTTCCAATTTTTATCCAAACTAATAATGTATCCTATTAGCCTAGAAACAGAGAAAATTATGGACTATCCAGTCCACCCATCCATTAACAGCCACTTTCTATTCCTCTCCTTTCCTATCTCATGTGCTTGTTTCACGCTTTCATGAATTCAGATAAAACCATCGACTCTACCACCTTCACCAGGAAGCAGTTCCCTGAATCTACCTCCTCTGCAAAGAAGTATTTCCCTATATTACTCCTATCTCATTCATCCTATGCCTCCTCATGCCAGAGCTTTCATATCTTCCTTCTCCCACCTTTCTTCCAAAGTATACATATCGAGATCTTTAAGCCTGTCCCCATAAGCTTAATGAGTAAGACCACTGACCATTTTAGTAGCTGCCCTTTGGACTGACTCCATCCTGTTTATTTCTTTTTCAAGGTACGGTCTCCAGAATTGTACACAGTACTCTAAATGGGGCTTCACCAGAGGCATTATCCCCTTTTTTCCAGCTGGTCATTCCTCTTCCTGTGCACATAGACATCCTTGTGGATTTCGACATTGTATTTTCTACAGAGAAGGGCAATAAAAATGATAAAGGGAATAAGTTGACTTCCCTATGAGGAAAGAGGCTAGGGCTCTTCAGCTTGGAGAAAAGATGGCTGAAGATAGAGGTCTATAAAATACTGAGTGGAGTGGATCGAGTAGACATGAATTGCTTGTTTACTCTTTCCAAAACTACAAGGACTAGGGGGTACCTAATGAAGCTACTAAGTAGTAAATTTAAAGCAAATCAGAGAAAATGTTTCTTCACTCAATGTGTAATTAAACTTTGAAATTCATTGCAAGAGAATGTGGTAAAAGCAGTTAGCAGGGTTTTAAAAAGGATCAGACAAGTTAATAACAGAAGAATGTAAGAACAGCCATACTGGGTCAGACCAATGGTTCATCTAGCCCAGTATCCTGCTTTGAATGGTGGCCAGTTCAGATCACAAGTATCTGACAGAATACAAACAATTTTTAAACCCAAATACTCAAACCACTGATACCATATCTTCTGGCAATGAGTTCCAGAGCTTAAATATTCATTGAGTGAAAAAAAATATTTCCTCTTGTTCATTTTAAAAGTAGTACCATGTAACTTCCTAGTCTGTACTTTTTTAAAAGAGTAAAAAAAAAATCAATTTACATTTACCTGTTCTATACCACTCAGTATTTTGTAGACCTCTATCATAGCCACCTTCAGCTATCTCTTTGCCAAGCTGAAAAGTCCTAACCTCTTAACCCTCTCCTCATATGGGAGGAGTTCCATCCCTTTAATCATTTTGGTCACCCTTCTTTGACCCTTTTCTTATTTATTTGTAGGGATTTATTAACTGCCTCTATGAAGAGATTCACCCAAGGCGGTGTATTGTTTAACATCAAACTTTAAATTCTGTTAACAGTATAACGATAGTAAAATGAACAAGTATAAACATAAATACAATGAGAAACCTAACATGAAGCGGTATCAGAAATATACACATTTAACATTGCTGAAATTCAAATAACAGAGATATGATACGATGTAAGCATAATAGCGATGGAATATCCAGTAAGCACACAATTAGAACATTCAAATAACATTTCTTTAATACTCATGCTTTTCTACAATACAGCTTACCATATAGCTGAGGATATATAGATGGAGACAAGATGCATGGTACAGAGTCAGTTGGGATAAATGGGTGGCTAAGCTAAAGGCAAGTTCTTTGTACAGTTGATCAAGATAAAAGGAACTGGCCTGTGTTACATTATGTGTAGGAAGCTAGTTTTGCTATAATTTTTTTTTTTTGTTAAGATCCGGCAACCAGAATTGCACACAATACTCAAGGTGTGGTCGCACCATGGAGCGATAGAGGCATTATAATATTGTCTTATTTTCTATCCCTTTCCTAATAATAATAATTTTCCTGCAAGAAAAGTCCATAAGCCATTATTAAGATGGACTTGGGAAAATCCATTACTTATTAAGCAGCATAAAATCTATTTTTCGTCTTTTGGGATCTTGCCAGGTCCTTGTGACCCAGATTGGCCACTGTTGGAAACAGGATACTAGGCTTGATGGACCTTCAGTCTGTTCCAGAATGGCAATGGTTATGTTATACTCTAAATAATAATGAATTAGGGCTTGGATAATCTTCAATAAATTATCAACGATAAAGTGTATATCTGACATCCAAATAATGATAGTTATGAGTGATGCACAGTTTAAATGAGGAAAAAGCCTAAATCACCAAGGAGAACTCCTATGTTGGTCAGCCAACTTAAAGCAAATAAGGACTGCAGCATTTAATGAACACAGCTAGTCGGTTGATCACGGACCCTGAGGCAGTCACCGAAACTCAGGCCGAAGTCAGGCTGTGGAAGGTGGATACGACTTAACAGCTGTCCTAAGATAAGTGCAAGATTAATGCAACTTAGTGCCTCTAAGATTTAATCATTAGGCTCAAGTGTGAAATGTTAATTCAAGAGATTTAAGAGGTTTTTAGCCCGTGATGATTCCGAGGTGGCTCCTTTAAGTTGGCTGTCCAACATAGGAGTTCTTCTTGGTGACTGAGGCTTTTTCCTCATTTAAACTGTGCATCACTCATAACTAGCATTATTTGGATGTCAGATATACACTTTAATGGTTATGTTATGCTATCACATACAATCACATCCAAGTCCCTCTCCTTTTTCATTCACAGAAATACTTCACCCCCTAAACTGTAGCGTTCCTTCAAGTTTTTGAAGTTCAAATGCATGGTCCTCAATTTTTTAGTATTTGCTGCCATATTCTGGATCATTTTTTCTCATGCTGTCCATACCATTAGGGATGTCTACCATATTGTAGATTTTGGTATCATCCACAAACAGGGAAATCTTACCAGACAAGCCCGTCCTCAATATCACTCACAAAAGCATTAAAAAAAAAAAGATCTGGACCATACTGGAGTCATGGAGTAGGGAAGGGTGAACCTTGAGGAGAACTAAATATGCATGGGTTGATTTCTCAGATTCCAAGTTTAATGTCTGCTGCAGAGTTGCGCCAATATTGCATTCTACATAGATCGTATTTTTCTTTAAAACAAGCCTATAAGCAGAGGAGTAGCTAGGTGGGATGCAAGGAAAATGGCTGCTCCCTGTAATGCTGTGGATTTACAGCCTGTCTCACTAACACAGACTGCTCAATCATTACCGTGGATTCTTTTGGACTTGTAACAAGTAAATGAAACCTTTATTAGAGGAGCTAAATTCTACAATGATTAAGGTATATACAATGATTAGCTATATACACACAATAATGAGAAACAATCATTGTCACTGGTCTCTACATCTAAGCAATGCAAAGAGTTATTAGACCAGGAAATGAAGCAATAATATACTATACATACAACATCACTGGTCTCCATCATCCAGGCTCTTATCATCAGCTGGGGGGGGGGGGGGCGGTTCACAGCGAGAGCTAGGAGCTTCAGACCAGGAACAGACCCTCTGCACGACAAGTCTCCCACAGATGAACCCCCACCCTGCTCTGACAAGCCCTCCCTTTTATTAGGCTCTGAGCCCATGTCCAGAGCTAAGGAAAGTTACAGAAAGCTTCTATGGAAAATTAGAGAATGCTGCTCTGCTTACGTCTGTGGGAATGTGATCACATGTTTTCCCAAGTCCAGGTGGCCAAGCTGGGCCTGGGAAATAAGAACCATCCTCCCCTTTGCATACCAAATTAGTTAGAGCTGTGTCTTATCTTCTGCATTCCAACTTGTTTTCACACAATCAAAGTTAAACAACCATTTTTAAACAGAATTACTTCTAATCAACAATACAGACCCCGAGTGCACTGGTCGTGCAAGACAGGGTTGAAAAACAATCTTTAAAATTCACTTCCATTACACTCTCCCCAAATGGATTTTGAATAAATTAGCGCTTATACAGATCAGCTTTTCAGGTCACACTGATCCCTGTTTTACAAAAGGTCTACACTCCCTGCAATACAAACCTGACTATGCTTCTGACACCCCTACTCGAAGCCCTAAGTGTCATCTATATGATAATACCTTTGCTCATGCTTTATGCCAATGCAATAAGATACCTAGGTTTTGGGCGAAAATTAATAGGTATCTGAGGAACTTATTAAGTAGAAAAATTTTATTTCAATCCACAAGAATACTATTTTAACTACTCAACATTTACAGAGTCTCCGGGAAAGAGTCAATTATTCCTTAGCAAAACATATATTGTTGGGGAAAAAGTGTATTTTACTTAATTGGATTCAAGATACCCTACCATCTTTTTAGAACTGGTGGAATAAGTTATATATATTAATGTTGTGGTAATCAAGAGATGCTCGCAAATCGCCCATGAAACAAAAAAGCATTTTTGCTTATTTGGAATAGTTATATTCAATCCTTGTCACCGAAAGCACGGGTTTCAGACTAGGGAGTAGCGGTTGGTAGAAGAGGCTTCAGAGGGAAGGAGGGTATAGGGAAGCATGGAGTGTAAGTATATGCTGAGTTTGTGATGGAGGGATGATGGGGTTATAAGAGTCAAAGGCTTCGATCATCCGGAATTCTTGTTTTGTATATTGTCTATATGCTGTGGTGTTTTGTATGAGGGGGGTTTTGAGGAGAAGGGACTTTGCAGGGAACAAACATCAGCGATAAAAATTTATTGTACAGTTCCTGTTTTGTACTATTGCACTTTGTTCAATGAAAAGAATTTTAAATAAAAAAAAAAGCTGGACCAAGGACTAATTGCTGCAGATCACCACTTTCCTCAGAGTGAACTTCATTTATTATTTCTTTTTGTTGCCTTCTACTCAGCCAGTTTCTAACCCAGTCAGTCACTTTAGGGCCCATACTAGGGCCACTTTTGGGCTTATTTTCAAAGCACTTAGACTTACAAAGTTACATAATAACCTATGGAACTTTGTAAATCTAAACGCTTTGAAAATACAGCTCTTTGCTTATTTAAGTCACATATGTGGAACCGTGTGAAAGGCTTTGCTGAAATCTAAAAGTACACCACATCTAATGCTCTCATATTGTCATGTGTTGATTATTAAAATATTAATTAGAAATAACTACTTGTTTAAATTTGTGCATATGATTTCCAGCTCCTCCTCCACCATGACTTCTTTTCTTCTATATATGGTGTGCAATTCTGGTCTCCGTTTTCTCAAAAAAAGTATAGTGGAATTAGAAAAGGTCAAAGAAGGACGATCAAAATGATTAAGGTGAAGGAACTTCTCATATGATGAAAGGCTGAAGAGGTTAGGGCTCTTCAGCTTAGAAAAGAGATGACTGAGGGGGTCTACACAATCCTGAATACTGTAGAAAATGGGTAAATTTGAATCAACTATTTATTCTTTCAAAAAGTATTAAGGTTAGCATACACTTTATGAAGTTACATGGTAATTCTTTTAAAATGAATAGGAGGAAATATATTTTTTTCAACGAATAGTTAATCTTTGGAACTTGTTAGCAGAGAATGTGGTAGCAGTGGTTAGCATATCTGGGTTTAAAAAAGGTTTGGACAAGTTCCTGGAGGAAAAGTCCATGGTCTATTGAGATAGAAATAAGGGAAGCCACTTCTGTCCCTGGGATTGGTAGCATGGAATCTTATTGCTTTTGGGGATTTTGCCAGGTACTTGTGACCTGGATTGGCCACTACTGGAAACAGGATATTGGACTAGATGGACCATCGGTCTGCCCCAGTATGGCTATCCTTAAGTTTTTATATCCAGAACAGGTGATTCTGAGTCTGCCTATCCTGCCATGACATCTCTGTCTCCTCCTCTTCCCCCCCCCCTCCCCCCCGGTACTGAGCTTATGCCAGGCCACCAGCACCATTCTTTTGCTTTCTGCAGACCTGAAGGAGAGGATTCCTGCACTCTCTGGCATGATGCATGTTGAGATTGGCTGCCATGTTGACTGTGTCAGTTATTTTTACTTTTACAGCAAATATCATAGTTTGGTAAAACCAGTTTTTCAGTAAAACAATGACATTTATTGGAGACCGCACCTTCAGAAAGATTTAGATAGGACGGTACAGGTTCATAGGGTGCCTACTTGAATGGTCAGTGGTCTTCACCTTGTATGGATACAGGCTTAAACATCTCAATGTGTATACTGTGGAAAACAAAAGTGGGAGAGGGGAGATATGATAGAAACATTTAAATACCCACATGACATAAATGCACAGGCGGTGCATGTCTTTCAATTGAAAGGAAGCCCTGGACCCTAGGGGGCCTAGGAAGAAGGTGGAAAGGGGTAGACTCAGGAGTAATCTACGGAAATATTTCTTTACAGAAAGGTTGGTGGATGCGTGGAACACCCTCCCAGTGGAGACGGCAGACATCAGGACTTTCTGAATTCAAAAAGCATGGGACAAGCACAGATGATGTTTAAGGGAGAAGAATGGATTGTAGAGCTTAGTCGTTGGAATGGATGGTCAGACTGGATAAGTAGTCATTTTCTTTGTTTAAGACCCTGAACCATCTCTCTTGGGTAACAGGATATGCTTGAAGATCACACTGTATGACAAGTTTTCTTTTCATTTGTTAACACTGTAACTTATTCTGCCTTGTCTATGCCTGTGACTGAGATTAGCATGATGCCTGGCAGTCAGTCCCAGGATAGCAGCTGATCCACAAAGACACGGTTTATCTCCTGGAAACAGGATGCTGGGCTTGATGGACCTTTGGTCTTTCCCAGTACGGCAATACTTATGTACTTATATACTGGCTCCAGCTGGCTTTGGTGTGCAGGGGGTGGCGAGCCAACTCCCATAATAACTAGACAGAAGAAAATACAGTATCTCAGAAAGCTTCCGAGTCTTCTTGTTTTGCCTACAGAGACCTGTGAAAGAGGATAACAACATAGCAAAGTCTCCAGCAAAGAAGCAGTGAAGTCTTTTTACATCCAAGCAATTAGCACAGACAGTCTTTTGTGTGGTGCCGTAGACACATGGGTGAACACTGTAAACAGTCTCTCTGATTGGGTAGAGCAAAACTCACCTATGGTAGCATAGACAATCGGAGATAAGAGATAGCAGGGCAGCTGAGGGATGCTTGGGTACCACAGCAGGCTGACGACGAGGGTAATATCGTTGCATTTTTTAAGTCTTCCTAGCTGATCTCACAGCTGAGAGGCTCCTGGTTCATGTCTCAGGTCACATAGCAGCAAGTAATGAACAATACTTCTTTATATCTTCACACGCTGGGTAAAGCTACAGTCTTAGGACCAGTGGGTTTTGCAGGAGAGTTCGTGGTGGTTTGATTTGTTTCTAGTATTATAGGCACATTAAAGATTGGTCCAGCTGTTGCCCAATAAGTAGTGTGTGGGGATGAGAATGGTGTAAGGATCCATTGGGTTCTTTACTAGGAGTAATGTTCCTCACAGGGGGTAATATTATGGTTGGATAATTTCTGGAGTGGGATAGTAACGTGTTTGCTCTATATTGTATTATGACATTACATTATAAAAAGGCTTATATTTTGCAGTCGCCTATTTAGAGTTTTACGCGGATAATAAGCAAAAAGAAATACAGGCAAACCATTGGAAGTTAAAATTTAACCAACCGCATCAATGGCTATTCAGCTTTCAGACATTCAAAAATTTCTTAAACAGAAAAGAGTTAAATAATTTCTTAAGTCAAATAATTCCTTGTTTCTCTAACATAAACAGGGAGAGGATTCCAAATAGTTGGAGCTTGATAAAAATAACTTGCAGAGAAAATAATTTTATTTTTTCAACTTAATAGGGTTAAGAAAATGAAGATGCAAATAATCTCAAAAATTTCTTTCCTTAGCTGGAGTGGAGGAGTAGCCTAATGGTTGATGTATCAAACTTCAATCCTGGTGGACTGGGTTCAATTCCCATTGCAGCTCCTTGTCACTCTGAGCAAGTCACTTAACCCTTCGTTGACCCAGATACAAATAAGTACCTGTATGTACTATTACGCTTATTTTCAAAAGAGAAGGACGCCCATCTTTCGACACAAATCAGAAGATGGGCATCCTTCTCGCAAGGTCGTCCAAATTGGCATAATCAAAAGCCGATATTTTTGACACCCTCGACTGCTTTCCGTTGCGGGGATGACCAAAGTTCATGGGGGGGGGGGGGGTTGGCAGGGTAGCGAAGGCAGGACTGGGGCGTGATTAGGAGATGGTCGTCCTCGGCCGATAATAGAAAAAAGAAGGGCGTCCCTGACGCGCACTTGACCGACTTTACTTGGTCCATTTTTCACGACCAAGCCTCAAAAAGGTGCCCCAACTGACCAGATGACCACTGGAGGGAATCGGGGATGACCTCCCCTTACTCCCCCAGTGGTCACTAACCCCCTCCCATCATAAAAAACAAGTTTAAAAACTTTTTTGCCAGCCTCAAATGCCATACTCCGGTGCATCACAGCAGTATACAGGTCCCTGGAGCAGTTGTAATGGGTGCAGTGTACTTCAGGCAGGTGGACCTGGGGGGGGGGGGGGGGTTGGGGGGCTCAGCATCCAAGGTAAGGGAGCTATGCACCTGGGAGCAATTTCTGAAGTCCACTGCAGTGCCCCCTAGGGAGCCTGGTTGGTGTCCTGGCATGGTGTCTTGGACCAGTGCACTACAAATGCTGGCTCCTCCCATGACGAAGGGCTTGGATTTGGACGTTTTTGAGATAGATGTCTTTGGTTTCCATTATCGCCGAAAACCGAGGTCGACCATCTCTAAGGTCGACCTAAATGTCAAGATTTGGGCGTCCCCGACCGTATTATCGAAACGAAAGATGGACATCCATCTTGTTTCGATAATACGCGTTGCCCCGCCCCTTCACGGCACCGTCCTTAGAGTTGGGTGCCCTTAGAGATGGTCGTCCCCATTCGAAAATGCCCCTCCACGTAAACCACCTTGAATGTCGTTGCAAAAAATCACATAAAAGTGGTATATCAAGTCCCATTCCCAATATTATCAATCTTAGCAGTTAAATACAAAAGGGCCAAACCATACAGTGATCTGAAAGCTAATGTACAAATCTTAAATTGGATGTGAGTTTCAACTGGGAACCAATGTAACTTCACCAGAAGTCGGGACACTCTATCACATTTTTGGGCTGAATAGATCAGCCCAGCAGCAGTTTTTTTTTAATTAAACCTTTCCTGCGTATGTGCTATTACTATAATCTATAATAGAAAGAAACAAACTGTGAATCACAAAACAGAAGACATGAGTATCTAGTAAATAATGAAGTATTCTCAGTTTCCTCAATAAAAGATGATTTTTTAAAATTAAAATATTAGGGGGTCTTTTACAAAGGTGTGGTAATGTTTTTAGTGTGTGCTAATCATTAGCGCACACTGAATGCTAGAGATGCCCATAGGAATATATGGACATTTCTAGCATTTAGCACATGCCTATTTTTAGTGAATGCTAAAATCATTAGTGTTCTTTTGTAAAAGGGACCCTTAGTTTGAAGATCTAATGTTAATGTACTGGATAATGTTATTCCCCCAAATTTTGATATTATCTGCAAAAGAGAAATTCTGGTTCCTAACCCCATTGTTTACTAAGCTGTGTGCTAATGCCGACACAGCCCATTCATTTTGAATGGGCTATGTCGGCATTGCCGTGTGGCTTAGTAAACAGGAGGGGGAGTAAGTTTCTATATGTTATTATTCCAAATACCATCATCATGGCTGAACAACAGAAATTTAGTTTTTTTCCTTATTGAGCTTCAGACGATGGTTTTCAATCTAAGATTCCAATATGTTAATACATTCCCTAATCTAGAGAGCAGTAACTTCAGCTGAATAGGTTATTGGCAATAGTATAGTGAAATCATCAGCATAGCTAAATGTTTTATAACCTGAAGAGGTTATGGCTTCCCTCCCCCCCACCCCCCACAAAAAACATTAATAGATTGAACAAGATTAGTGAGAGTGGGGAACCCCAGGGAATTCCACTTTCAGCCAGCCATTCCTCAGTCATAGCATCCTTGAATTTTACTTTATAATTTCTTGATGTAAGAAAACTTTCAAACCATCTCAAAACATTCCCAATTCCTAATCCATCCAAAATGCTCAGCATTAGTTGATGCTCTACAAGGTCGAACAAACTGGATAGATCAAACTGTAAGATTATGGCTCATAAGTATTGCCATACTGGGACAGACCAAAGGTCCATGAAGCCCAGCATCCTGTTTCCAACAGTGGCCAATCCAGGTCACAAATACCTGGCAAGATCCCCAAAAAGTACAAAACATTTTATACTGCTTATCCCAGAAATAAGCAGTGGATTTTCCCCAAGTCCAATTTAATAATGGTCTATGGACTTTTCCTTTAGGAAGCTGTCCAAACCTTTTTAAAATTCTGTTAAGCTAACCGCCTTTACCACATTCTGTGGCAACGAATTCCAGAGTTTAATTACACGTTGAGTGAAGAAAAACTTTCTCTGATTTGTTTTAAATTTATTACTTTGTAGCTTCATCACATGCCCCCTTGTCCTAGTGTTTTTGGAAACTGTAAACAGACGCTTCACGTCTACCCATTCAACTCCACTCATTATTTTATAGACTTTTATCATATCTCCCCTCAGCCGCCTTTTCTCCAAGCTGAAAAACTCAACAAAGGAGGGCTACAATATTCCAGGGCTTTCAGGTACTGACTTATATAACAGTTTAGTGACAGAGTCAAGTGGAATGGGGAAAGCACTCGGGCATCAGTGTTGCTGTGTGTCGGGTAGGAGATATAAAACGCAGGTCTATGGATCCTATTATTGTAAGACTGGAAGTAGGGAAGTGGGTGGAAATCTTCTAATTATTTTCCTCTTCCACTTTTGTATTTTGTGTGTTTGGCTAATGTAGGATTGCCAGAATAGTATTTGGAAACCGCATTGAGAATTGGTTTTTTTTTTTTTTTTTCCGTGAGAGAGGAGTTTTACATAACTGGTTTAGTCCTTGTACGGTGCCTAGAACCATCTTTGGAGAACTGGGGAAAAGCTGTCAACCAAAGTGTTTTGATCAAGAAGAATCGGGAGGCGATACAGAGCAGATTGTCACTTTTGGAATTTCGGGGATTGTCCCAGAGAAGTAGGGGGGTCCTAGGACCACTTGCTCAATATCTTGCTTTGCTGTAAACTGCATTGAGTGGTCCTTTGATGGACCAACAAGCTGGTAGAAGAACTCCAGATCAGATTACAAATAAATTAAATTAGGTTTTGGAAGAGACAATTGCAACATTTCAACTGAACAAAGACTTCATCAGCCTATCTGAGTTCACTTCCCAAGATGAATACTTTCTATCAGCTAGTCAGCAGTGAAGACTTAGCTACAGTAAAATTTCACACCAATCATCTTGTGAGAGTGACTTTTTCAGAACTTGAAATACTTTCACGGAATGTCCTCCTGATGAAGGTGGTGGGGACAGAAACAGTGACCAGAAGTTTTAAAACCGTGTAGGATAAACGCAGAAGATCCCCATATAGAAAAAGGATGAAATCATGGCGTTCACACATCAAACAAGATGTAGAAGGATGTAACCTGTACAGAGTAGCAGGTACAACACTAGCCACTAGACTGGCCTTTATGTGCTGTCATTTTCTACGTTACTATGTTATTAACTCCCGAGTATAAGGGCTTAGGAAAGAGTTCTTCCCCTCCCCCTCCACTCAATTTGGAAGAAATCTAACAGCTGCACCGGGTTGTTTTGCATCCCAGGATCTTTCCAATGACCCCCCTCTTTGATGCTGAGACTTGGAAGTGGAACTACACCAATTGTAAAGCAAATCCATCTTTGATATGCAGAAACAATTCTGTGTGTTAAGATGTAAACCTGTTATTAGTTCTTCCTGTGTCTAACGCTAGCAGTGTGTACAGGTAACCATGCAACCTTGTTGGGTCAAAGGACACTTTAAACCTAGTGAGGAATTCTTGCACATATTATAGGGAGGTGGGGCATGAAGAGGTTTGAGATTCTTGTTTGAACAGCAGATTAACTCTGATGTGATCGTTACTATGGTTTTATTTGCACAGCCAGGAAATGCTTTTGTTTTATTACAGTCAATAATAAATAGCAGGAGAATAACCCTTATAGATGTCTTTATCCGGAGGTTACCGCAGAACTGACCTAACAGATCCTGCTGAGGCAGGGCTTAGGACTCTATGAACTGTACTCACAGATTTGTATTAAAAAGTGAAAGCCAGAGTATTACAGTACTGAAGCAAAATTACATTACAAAGTATTTCTATACCACTGAATCCACAAGGTTCTTAGTGATTTACAATAATTAAAAAAACAAGACAATATCTTGGGAAGGTAAAGTAAAAGCAAAACATCTTATACAGAACTAAATTTAACAAATTTCTTAAAAAGATGGGTTTGTACCTTTTTCTTAAATCAAGAGAAAGATGGCTAAACATTGAAACACGTGTAGAAGTCATCCCAAAGCCTTGATGTTTGAGCTGCTAGAATTCTATCAAATATTTTAAATCTCTCTACTCCTTTAATAGATAGACAAAAAGTTAATTATGACATGTTCTTCAGTCCCTGATTCTAGGGCTAAAATCCAAATACTACTATTACTACTACTTATCATGATCTATTATATAGCTTTGGACATTCACCATTTAAAATTTTGTATAGAAAACAGAAGAATTTGAACCTAATCCTTGCTTCAATAGGAACCAGTGCAAATCTGCAAAATATGAGGACATTTTATCCTGCTTCTGTAATGGAAAAAAAATATCAATCTTATTGCAGTGCTCTGAATTGTTTGCTTTCGCCAGATAGCTTGTTGAGGTGCGCCCAAATAAGATTACAATAGTCTAGCTTAGACAAAAGCAATACGTATACCACTAGTCTAAACTGTTCAAAGTCAAAATCCAGCTGCACCTAGTGATCCCAAACAGCAGTAGGCTAGGATGGATCACACCTTCTCTCAGCATCTCACACAGGTACACCGTAAAACAGTGCTATGGTGTCCTGCCAACCATTCCCCAGCTTTCAGGCAGGAATCAGGATAGAATAAGAGATGGTGAAATGGTTATCATCATTTTTGGAATGGCCAGATTTACACTCAGGTGTACAGGCTCTGTATATTGGATTTTTGCAATGTGCGATATGGCCTGTTTAATAAAGTGTGTTAGGCAGTTAATGTAGTAATTAATGTTCATTAACAGTTACTGCATGGCCATGGAATGTCTCATGCTAAATGTCCCACATTATCTGCTTTCCACAGCAGGGGTGGAGAATGGGTGGGTTGTGGGTTTGCAGAGAACACATGGCAAGTTACCATGGCCTCTGCAGGTCGCATGGACATACTTTAACACCTCCTTAAGAGGAGGTATTAAATGCACCTGTGCTGTCTGCAGGCAGTTACTGTGGTTGCTAATAGCAATCAGGTTTACAAATCCCTCTCTCATTCCTTTGATCAAACTTCTGAATCCAGCCCCCCCCATCTCTTCAAATGGTATTAGCATAGGCATCACCCCCACCCACTGATCCTCCCTGGTATTTACTGGGGGCTTCCCTGTTGGGTTGGTGGCAGAATAGGAGCGACCAGCAGATGCTCATCCCTTGTTGCCAGTCCGGGTTCAAAATAGTGGCCCTGACCCCTAGGGCTCAAGCTGCAACAATTGGGGGGGGGGGGGGAGAGAAGTATTTTTTGCTCTTATTTGGCAGCTGGACCTCTAGGTAGTATGTTAAATAGCATCAGTCCCAGTACTGACCCCTGCAGCACTCCACTATTTACCCTTCTCCATTGAGAGAAATGACCATTTTATCCAACCTCTGCTTTCTGTCCAGTAACCAATTCGTAATCCACACCAGAACATTGCATCCTATCCTAAGACTATTTTTAATTTTCTCAGGAATCTCTCATGAGGAACTTTGTCAAAAGCATTCTGAAAATCTAGATACACTACATCAACCGGTTCACCTCTATCCATATGTTTATTCATACCTTCAAAGAAATGAAGCAAATTGGTGAGGCAAGGTTTCCTTTGGATGAACCCATGCTAACTCTCTCTCATTAAACCATGTTTATTTATGTGTTCTGTAATTTTATACTTTATAATAGTTTTCTCTATTTTATCCAGCACTAACACCAGATTTACTGGTCTGTAATTTCCCAGATCACCCCTGGAACCCTTTTTAAAAATCGGCGTCATATTGGCTACCTTCCAGTCTTCAGGTACTATGGACGATTTTAATGACGGGTTACATATTACTAAAAGAAGAGCACCAATTTAATGCTTGTGTTTTTGAGTACTCTTGCATGTATGCCATCCTGTCCAGGTGATTTACTACTCCTTTTAATTTGTCAGTTTGGCTCAGTACATCTTCCAGGTTCACCAAGATTTCTTTCAGTTCCTCCGCATCATCACCCTTGAAAACCATTTCCAGTACAGGCAGATCTCTTACATCATCCTCCATGAAGACCAAAGCATTCAATTTTTCTGCTATGGTCTTGTCCTCCTTGTCATCTCCTTTTGCTCCTTCATGATCTAATGGTCCCATGGACACTCTCACAGGCTTCTGATGTACACGAAAAAGGTGTGACTGTGAGTTTTAGCCTTTGCGGTAACTTTCTCTTCGTATTCTCTTTTAGCCACCTTTATTAATGCTTTGCATCTGACTTGCCAGTGCTTAAATTACTTATTTTCTTCATTTTGGTCATTTTTCCATTATTTGAATTACGTTCTTTTGGCTGTAATAGCCTCTTCACTTCACCTTTTAACCATGCTGGCAGAAGCGGAGCCAGGTTGACAGTGTGGGGGGGGGGGGGGGGGGGAGCGAAAGCGGACTTCCGCCGGTGCACATTTTCAATGAAACACGGCAAGAAAAAAATAGGCGCTGGCAGAAATCCATTTGGGGGAGCAGCCACTCCGCTGGCGCCCCACCTAGCTACGCCCCGCATGCTGGCTGTCGTTTTTTCTTCTTTCCACCTTTGTAAATACATGGAACGCATCTGGTCTTGGTTTCCAAGATGGTATTTTTGAACAAAATCCTTGCCCGTTTTAGTGCCCTAACCTTTGCATCCAATCCTTCAGCTTGTTTTTAACCATTTTCCTCATTTTATTATAGTCACCCTTTTGAAAATTAAATGCATCTACAGTAGATTTCTTTGTGACTTCAGTGGAGGCAATGAATGCAAATCTCTGTACTGGATATTCGTTGTGCATATCCTTAAAACTTGATTGGCTTTGATGCCTCCATGACCAGGTTTGGAAACCACTGGTGACTATATTAATCATGGACTCTAAAAAAATTATTTAATACTATAGGTTGCAATTAGCCAATTTGAATTATAAAATTAAATAAGGACCTTTTATATGTGGAAAATAGCTTAGTAAGCAGGTCAGAAAAATATTTCACCATCTTAGGCACTTATGTGCCTTTTTAAAATAGGGTCCTGGATCCAGCCCTGACAGCACACAAATATCGCTGAACCAATTTATACCTGCTCCAAATAGGTGTGTGTGTGTGTTCATTACAAATGTACATACAGATTTTATAAAATATATGTATATATAACTTATCTGCCTCTGTTCTGCACAGACCTGTACCCTTTGGAATGCCTGGATGTAGTTGCCTGAAAGCTGCACTTTCTGTGTTCATGCATTTTCTGCAGACCTTTTCTGTGTCTAAAACAGGCTTTCCACACAAATAAAGCTTTATAAAAAGAATCCCAAAGGGGATTGACTCAGTGATCACAATTCCTGCAAGGCAATCTCAGTCATTGAGTAATGGCGACACCCACTGGCTGGACTTGGATCCCTGACTGCATTTTCTCATGGGCCCTGTCTAAGAATTGTTGGAAGATGAATAAATGAGGGAATGATGGCAGTTGTGAAAGAAAAGGAGGTCTGGATACCCAAGAAAGGAGGAGAAAACTACCAGGGCAAAGATTTAGGGGTCTTTCTACTAAGGTGCGCAAACAGATTTAACATATGCTAATGATTAGACCACACTAAATGCTAAGAAGCCCATAGGAAAATGGGATTCTTAGCATTTAGTGTGCACTAATCATTAGTGTGTGCTAAATTTGTTAGCACACCTTAGTTAAAGGACCCCTTAAAAAATTAATGTATGGCATAAACTAATTGGAATGCAAAGACAGAGGCATGAAAAATGTATCCTTATTTAGCAGTTATTTGTTGGAAAATGCCAATGCAAAAAGTAATGAATTTGTACACACAGTCTATTTAGTGACATTTATCAGCTCAAAGTGACACATTATTAGAAGCACCAGATGTCACTTCCTTTACTTTATTTGCAAACAAGAAATTAACATAGTCCACATCAATGGGAGCAGAAAGAGGAAAATACAAGAAAATGAAGTCTTAAGAAATCAAGACAAAAAAAAAAGCTTGTCTACATAACAATCCTAACAAAATTAAACACCACCATCATCAGCAACAGCTTTATCCAAAAGAAGGATCAAAAACTACATACTCTAAAATTTTTATGAGTAATTAAACATCTACAAGGAAATTAAGAAAGATGCCCCCATTTCTTGAGTGCAAGAATGTCTTGTCTTTTCTATGAAGTTGAGCCACTCTTGCGACACAAGGAATTGCATCTTTCTAAGGAAAATACATCTTCAGTACTCTGATCAGAGGGAAGAGTAACCGGGAGAGTGGTCCTGGAATTAATTATTCCTTGAGATGTCTCCAAAAACATTGTCAAGTCGAGGGACTCACCTTCCTCCAACCCTGTTTCCCCACATAAACACTTCCTGACTAATTTATAACACTTAGATTGACTCCTCTTCAACATGGAGTACAAGTTTAGGGGTAATTTTGTAGAGCTTTTCTCACACATGTGTCCCATAAAATTACTTCATATGTAGAAGTACACACACACACACTCTGTAGCTTCTTCCTTTCTTGTTGTCATGGCCGTGGGATGTGTGTTGCTGTTTGTCCGTCTGCCTTCCCATCTGTGCTTACTGTTCTTCTAGCATCTTCTCCTTTTGCTTGTTGCCATGGGTTACAAGAGCAGACATCTTTTATTTTATTCTCCTTCACCTCAATTTCTGAATGCCGAATCACACAACCATGCTAACAGCAAAGCGCTCCAACCTCACTTGGTCCCTGGAAGGGATAATTTAAGGTAGCTGCCTTCAGGGCCGGTGTTAGGTGCACCCAGGGCAAGTGTCATGGGATCTCATGTCACGGGGGCCCCAATCCTGTCCAAAATTGAAAAGGACACATCTTGCCAGTGGGCTTTGAGGCCCAACTCAAATTTCAGTCCCTTGCTGCTCATATTTATCTGTTTGGATGCACACCTGCAAAGTCTGAAAAAGCTGTTTATGAGATCTGAAGATTCAGCACTTCCTGATGTACAGATATTTTGTTACAACTTTAACTGATAACTGCTGATTTACATAGCGAATGAAAATAATGCCAAAAACCAGGGCTTTCCAAACCTATCCTAGGGACCCCACAGCCAAACATACTAGGGTCAAGGAGCATAGGCAGGTCCATTCTTGAGGTGCCCTAGGGGTGGACTGGGGAGCCACACATTTCCTCTCATCTCTTCCCCCCTCCCCCCAGTAGCATAAATCTTTGCTTTGCTGGCAGGATTGGCCAAGCCCTCTCCTGTGCTGAGCAGCAAAGATGTTGGTGGTGTGCTTCAGCCATTGATGACAGCACTCTGTGCATGCTCAGTTCATACTGCTCCAATTGAGCATACACGGAAGTGCCAGCTCAGTGGACCGCTTTGGCTAGTGGGGCTTGGGCATCCTTGCCAGCCATTATACGGGTACCACATTTTTGGAGGGGATCTGAGCCCAAAGTGAGAGGGCCCAGTTCCCTGAGGCCCTCTCATGGCTATGCTACTACTAGGGTCATCACTAAAGGTTTTGGAGGCCCTGCCATAAGCGGACATGTTATCACAGTAAACCTGTGTCATGTGAATGCATTAAAATTGTTGAATTTTCACATCATATTGTAACCCTTCTTTAGAGTTCCTCTATTTTGTTTACATAATTTTGAAGATGCAGCCTTGAAAACCGGACTCATACCAAATTTCAGCAATAACTTGTATGAAGGCATCATTGTCTTCTTTCTTTTGCTGGTTATGCTATGTCCTGTGCACCCCAGCACCCTTCCCTCTCTGATTACAATTTCACAATCTTGATATCATTAGACATGATCCCTCTTCTGTGTAATAAGTGCAGAGTGGAGGACTAGCCTAATGGTTAGCACAACAGGCTGAGAGCCAGGGAATACAAATCCCACTGCTAGTCGAGATCTTAGACCACTCATTTAACCTTCCATTGCTTCAGGCCCTCCAGAGACCGGGAAATACCTATTGTACCCGAATGTAATTTACTTTTAGCTACAACTGAAAAAGGTGTGTGCTAAATCCCTTCCCTTTGGGGAAGTGCTGGGAGGTTCAGTTCTTGGACAATAATTCTAGAGCCATTCTGTGTTCTCATAACATAACAATGATGCGAGAGCTTAGGACTGAAAACTGGATTCTAGTTGGATTTTTAGACTTTCCCTGGGTTTTAAGGGGAGAAATCATTAAGGGGTCCTTTTACTAAGCTGTGGTAAGTGCTAGTGTGTGCTTACCACTGGAGGTCCTGCAACAAGTCTGAGATTAGCACACATAAACCATGCACTAAAAATATTTTCATTTTATGGCAGAGGGGGCATGTCGGGGCAGAGAGTGGGTGTGCCAGCACTGATTAGTTAGCACACAATTAGCATGTGAGCCCATGTGCTAATTTGTTGTAATGGCCATGTGCTAATGGCAACATTAGCACATAGCCAATAATAAAAAAATGGGAAATCTGCCATTTTACTGCTGTGGTAGAGCATGACTTTACCGAATGAGCCAAGGGCACACAAAGGTCACCTTTGTAAAAGGACCCCTAAATGTATGTTTTCCCCCCACAGATTTGAAAACAATCTGCCAAAGTTTTAATAATGTATTTGATTTATTTAATCTAGATACAGAAAAATGGCAATGCCAAGGTATCATCCTTAGATATCATAACATTCATAATAAATTATCTTAAGAGATTACTACTAATTGATAAGAGAGAGACAATTTAAATATTTAGTCTTACAACAATATCTCTAATAATTGTGGAAATTAAAATTATGGCTAAGATAATCCAGTTAAGATTGGGTCCCATGATGTTGGAACTAGATGGGCTTTGTGAAGGGAGGTTGTTCGTACCCAGTAACCAGAGATTTTTACTTTGATATGTTTGGCCTTAAAACTTTGAGTCTCGGGGGTTAATTTTACTAGATGCAGAGTAGGTGATTGACAGAGAAGGATGGTCTTTTTTAAAATTGAGGTTTATAGTTATACTAGTAAAAAAGGCCCGTTTCTGACACAAATGAAACGGGCGCTAGCAAGGTTTTCCTTGGAGTGTGTATGTTTGGGAGAGTGTATGTGAGAGTGACTGTTTGAGAGTCAGAGTGAAAGTGTGAGTGTGTGAGAGAGAGAGTGAGTCTGGGTGTGAGTGTGTTTGTGAGAGAGTGTGTGTGTGAGAATGAGAGTGTGTGCAAGTGTGTATGTGAGACACAGTGTGAGAGAGAGTGTGTGTATGAGACCAAGCGAGTGTGTGAGTGACTGTGTGGCACATAGAGAGTGAATGTGATACAGTGTGAGACAGAGTGTGTGAGAGTGAGAGTCAGAAAGACATTGTATATGAGAGAGAGAGTGTGAGCCGTGCCCTCCCAATCCATGGCCATCTGTCCCCTGCCCCCTCCATTCATCCTTTTCCAGCAATTCCCCTCTCTCACTGAGCCCTGCCCTCCCAATCCATGGCCATCCATGTTTCTCTGTCACCTGCCCCCTCCATTCATCCCTATCCAGCATTTCCCCTCTCTGCCTGAGGCCTGTCCTGCAATCCATATCCATCCATGCCCATCTGACCCCTCCATTCATCCCTATCCAGCAATTCCCCTCTCCCTGAGTCCTGCTCTTCCAATCCATGCCCATCCATGCTCCTCTGTCACCTGGCCCCTCCATTTTTCCCTATCCAGCATTTCTCCTCTCTGCCTGAGGCCTGCCCTGCAATCTATATCCATCCATGCCCATCTGTCCCCTCCATTCATCCCTATCCAGCAATTCCCCTCTCCCTGAGTCCTGCCCTTCCAATCCATGCCCATCCATGCTCCTCTGTCACCTGCCCCCTCCATTCATCCCTATCCAGCATTTCCCCTCTCTGCCTGAGGCCTGCCCTGCAATCCATATCCATCCATGCCCATCTGACCCCTCCATTCATCCCTATCCAGCAATTCCCCTCTCCCTGAGTCCTGCTCTTCCAATCCATGCCCATCCATGCTCCTCTGTCACCTGGCCCCTCCATTTTTCCCTATCCAGCATTTCTCCTCTCTGCCTGAGGCCTGCCCTGCAATCCATATCCATCCATGCCCATCTGTCCCCTCCATTCATCCCTATCCAGCAATTCCCCTCTCCCTGAGTCCTGCCCTTCCAATCCATGCCCATCCATGCTCCTCTGTCACCTGGCCCCTCCATTCATCCCTATCCAGCATTTCCCCTCTCTGCCTGAGGCCTGCCCTGCAATCCATATCCATCCATGCCCATCTGTCCCCTCCATTCATCCCTATCCAGCAATTCCCCTCTCCCTGAGTCCTGCTGTTCCAATCCATGCCCATCCATGCTCCTCTGTCACCTGGCCCCTCCATTTTTCTCTATCCAGCATTTTCCCTCTCTGCCTGAGGCCTGCCCTGCAATCCATATCCATCCATGGCCATCTGTCCCCTCCATTCATCCCTATCCAGCAATTTCCCTCTCCCTGAGTCCTGCCCTTCCAATCCATGCTCATCTGTCACCTGCCATTTTTCCCTATCCAGCAATTGCCCTCTCTACCTGAGGCCTGCCCTGCAATCCATATCCATCCATGCCCATTTGTCCCCTCTATTCATCCCTATCCAGCAATTTCCCTCTCTCCCTTAGTCCTGCCCTCCCAATCCATGCCCATCCATGCTCCTCTGTCCCCTGGCCCCTTCATTCATCCATTTCCAGTAATTCCCCTCTCTCCCTGAGCCCTGCCCTCCCATTCCATGCCCATCCATGCTCCTCTGTCCCCTGCCGCCTCCAT